>NC_048228.1:52783742-53053114 GCF_002007445.2 Ailuropoda melanoleuca | reverse complement strand
GCTATGAACATTGGGGTGCATATGGCCCTTCTCTTTACTACGTCTGTATCTTTGGGGTAAACACCCAGTAGTGCAATGGCTGGGTCATAGGGTAGGAACAGTGTAATTTCTACGCTAGGACAATATCATATAGGAAAGCTTCACCACTCTAAAGCATCTTCCGTATTTCATCTATTAAATTTACTTCCCCACCTCCCCACCCAAAAAAACGCTGGCAACACTGGTCTTTCCAATGTCTCCATGGTTTTTCCTTTTCCAGAACGCCAAACAAATGGATTAATACAAGAGGTAGTCTTTTCCCAGACTGGCTTCTTTCACTTAGCAATATGCATGTAAAATTCTTTATCCATGTCTTTGTATGGCTTGATAATTCATTCTTTTTTATCCCTGAATAATATTCCATTGTATGAAAACACCAGTTCATTCATACATTTCCCTATGAAAGCCATGTTGGTTGCTTTTGGTGGTTATAAATAAAGCTGCTATAAACATTCTTCTAGAGGTTTTTGGAGACATAGGTTTTCCAATCAGTTGGGTAAATACCTCAGAGCATGATTGCTGGGTGATATGGTAAGAATACATTTGCTTTTGTAAGAAATGAACAAACCATAATCAAAAGTACCTATACCATTGTGCGTTCCTACCAGCAATGAATGAGAGTTCCTGTTGTTTCACATCATATGCTTGCCAGTTTTTTGGTGTTGTTGGTGTTTTGGGTTTTAGCCATTCTGATAGGTTTAGAACAGCATCTTATTGTTTCAATATGTGATTCCTTAATGACAAATTATGTTGAACCTCTTTTCATGTGATTATTTGCCATCTGTATATCTTCTACAGCAGAGTGTCTCTTCTGATTTTTGACCATTTTTTTTCTTGGGCAATAAGAAAACAAGAGCTGCTTGTTTTTTTATTGATGAGTTTTAAGAGTTCTTCATATATTTTGGATACAAGTCTTTAATAAGACTTTCAACCTGTCATTACTAACCAATTCAAATACAGCAATTATATACTGGGTGACTACAATTTAAAAATTCAACATGTAAGTTACTTAGAATACAAAGATGAAATATATTGTTGTTGTTTTTTCACAAGAAGCTTAAAGTAAAGAAGACATTAAGAGAATAAGAAATAAAATAAAAATAAGTCTTTAAGGAAAACGAAAGAAGTACCACATAAATGATATAGCCAACTAGTGATAGTGGCCGTCACGGGAAAACAAAAGGGCTGAAAGGAGTTTGAGAATGTAGCATCGTAGAAAGACAGAGTTTCCCAGACCATAGGATAAAAAATAATTATTTTGAAGGGGTAGCGATGGGATAGAATAATGGTTAAGTGATCCTACTTCAGAGCTGAGAGAGGAGAATGAAGAAGACTTTTTGCTGTAATCAAGTGAGGACTTATCATTTAAGTGGTTTTCTGCTTTCTCTATAAATGGAAAATAAATGGGTTGTTTGGAAGCTAGAAACATAAATTAATCACAAAAACAATGATGCAGTTAATTTAACTAAGTAGAATGGTACTGGTATATCTGAAAATAAAACAGAAAAGTGACTAAGACACAAAGCACCGTAGTTGACGTTGGAAAGCATCTGACTCAAAGGCAGCTGGATCTCCCAGAGCACAGGCACTGCC
The DNA here is from genome assembly GCF_002007445.2 of Ailuropoda melanoleuca. NCBI lineage: Eukaryota > Metazoa > Chordata > Mammalia > Carnivora > Ursidae > Ailuropoda > Ailuropoda melanoleuca. Next base: position 53,051,482 of record NC_048228.1, on the reverse strand, counting down.
GGTTGTCTAAGGGCAGGATCATTCCAATTTCAGGCTCTGAGTGGAAAGTACCTCTTTTCTCCCTCAAATTCCCCACGTGTACTCTTATGCCCGAAATTCTTTTGTAGGGGATTACTGACCTTTACTCTTCACTAGGCACTTGGACTGAAATGCCAAAAACAATGGCTCTAACTCCCAGTGAGACATAATCATTTACAGTAAGATGTGCATAACCAAGATCAGATCTTTGATCTGAGAAAAAAAATTTTTTTTGATAATGAGGACATGCCAGGAGAGAAAGGGAGAGACTTGGAGATGCTAGTTAGGTAAAGAGGAAGAGAAGTCCCCTCCCTCACCGCTTGGTCATGAACCAGCCTTGCCTGTTAACTTCCGTGGTCACTGTTTTTGGTTTCACTGTGGTACCCCAGTGTGTCACCCTAGGAACATATGGCCAAGTATCTACCAACCTCTCTAGTGTCAGAAGCAAAACAACAGCACGTCAAAAGGCAAACACACTTGACCCAGTCATTGCCCGCCCTGGGTGGGACACGAAGGTAAGTGGGTAGAATACACAGGTGTGGCTTTGCCTTGTATTTTATACGGACTGAACTTACAGGAACGATGTAATTCTTAAGTGATGATTCCTTCCTTTATGGTAATTCCCAGAATAGAGTTCTGGAAAATATTATTCTTGGAGAAGCCATTTCAAATCTATGATTACTAAAGAGGGGCAAACATTTCTGGTGCTTTTGGCTAGATCACCTCTTCATATATTCTATTACCATTAAGGTAGGGAATTTGGTTTTTATAGGAACATAGAGGAAGAGATCTCTCGAAATCCCTAGATGCTTAAACAATTTATCCATCTGTATTTTAAAATAACACCAAACAGTTTATATATATTTATATATATATTTATGCATATATATTTATATGTATTTATATACATTTATATACATTTATATATATTTATATATATACACATACATTTGACTATATGTGTGTATATATATATATATATGAGGTCGAAACAGTTTTTTTACACGATTAAGATGGAAAAAATGACTATGAAAAACTGAGGAAAACCATGAAGAGTGCACCAGACAGTAAGAAAAGATCTTTGTTTCCCAGGTTGCCACACTTGCTATCAAAACTCTCATTGTTGTATGTGCCTTTATTTTCCACTTTATAGTTTTCTACTGCTTCAAAAAAGCACAGAATTATTTTTTAAAGCAAAGTTAACAGAAATAGGTGTTTTCCACAATTTCAGGGCCATTCCTCTGGGAAGTTCTCTGGAAGGGACTATCGACTTGATACAAAAGAGTCAGTTCTATAGGTACCATATCTCCAAAGAGGCGGTAACGACCGTCATCTGAATTCCCAGCCTCAAATATATTTAATGTAACGTTAGGTATGGCTATGGCCTCAACATATCTTTTGCATTTTTGAGAATGGAGATTGTGCAGGTGATTTTTGCAATTAAAATATGGTGATGGTTGCCATCAGTTATGGTCCATGTATTGTTATGGCCCACAATAACACATAGGGTCACGTCTCTGCTATTCTTAGAAGTCCCTGAGGAAATTCCCAGCCTCACAAGAAAGTTAGGCAAGGCCTTAGCAAGAACAAAAGGGCAGAAAGTACCAAAAGAGTATATAGATACTGCCACGAAGAGAATGAGAACAAAACTTGTTTTGTAGCTAGAAAGAAACAGGTTGCAAAGCTTCTGAACTAGAAAATCATGCATATGAAGAACAGAGATTGATCTATGGATAAAATGGATAGTTACCCTGGTTATGCAACTTACAAATTACTGGGGTTTTCACCCCTCAGGCTGGCTGTGAAGATTTTTCCCCATCAACCTGTTATTGATTCATCACCTGCATTTTGGAAGTTGCTGGAAAGGGAATGACAAGTCCAAGAGCATCCCTCATTAGCATAAATTGATTTGTCAGATAGCTGCTGCTGCTTACAGTGTGCGCTTATGGATTTAAAGCCTTTAGTGATCCCCCAGTAACAGACCACCTCAATGGGCTAGGCACACAGTTTTAGTCAGCCTCTTAAAAGGGCTTTGCTTCTAGTCTTTCCCACATCAGTTGGTCCACTGCTAAGCTGCGTTTTCAGTTTGGTTAGGCCAATAGATGGAAACAGAACTGACTACTCTCTCTCCAACTCACCCTGTCCTGTGACACACAAACTCCTCTATCCCTAGGAGTTGAAAATAGCCCTTCCTTATCTTTTCCATTCCAACCTATGTGCTTAGATGTCTTTGTTAGTTTATAGTGTTAAGGAAAAAAAATTGAAATTTGGAAAGATTACTGCATAACTTTTCAGAGCCATACTTGAGTATTTTCTGTCAAACCCATGTAAGTTAAATCTCTCTCTCTCTCTCCCTCTCGGTGATGTGGTTTGTTGTTGTTGTTGCTGCTATATTTTCTATTGAGATATAACTGTCATAGAACATTGTATTTGTTTCAGGTATACAACATAATGATGGGGATTACAAAGTACATAATAGTGGATGTAATGTTGCTTGACTTTCTATTTCCTATAATTGTGTCCATCCTCTGCAAAGTTAGATGCTAATTTGTAGAGGATTGATAAGTGCAAATTGTTTTTGTCCATGAGCGATACAAATTATTTTTGCCCAATAGAAAAAATAACATCAAGTGTTACAATTTTATTACCCTGTGGGACACTAATCAGTTTTTATCTAGTTTTGCAATTTAGTCCCAATATTCTCTTTTCCTACCAGTTACATATATCTCACCTCTCTTTCTTTGAACCAGTGTTAATCATCCCTTTAGTTTTCTCAATAATGAGTAAAATAACTCATTTGGCACTTTCTCACTTTATGCCTGAGCCGCAGTTTTAAATTATTTTTTAAGAGGTACCTGGGTGGTTCAGTCTGTTAAGCATCTGCCTTTGGCTCAGGTTGTGAGTCCAGAGTCCTGGGATCAAGCCCCACATGGATCCTGGGATTGAGCCCTGCCTTGGGCTCCCTGCTCTGTGGGAAGCCTGCTTCTCCATCTCCCTCTGCAGCTCTCCCTGCTTGTGCTTTCTCTCTCTCTCTCAAATAAATAAATAAAATCTTAAAAAAAAATTTAAGAAGAGATCAAGATTCCATCACTGTAAAAGTATAACACAGTTTATAACCTCACAGTCACCAAAAAATTAGAATATACTTGGATGACAAGTTACACACATGAAATTTTTGGTAAGACCGGTTAACGTAAAAAGCAGGGTTTATATGTTAAATGATGCAGTGATAAAATTTAAGAAAAGCCTGCTATATAAGAAGGAGCCATGTGTGCCATAGGAACAAGTAAATCAGAAGTTCAAGAAGGAAACAGTCATCTCTTAAGGAAATAAAAAGTACTCTCAAGCAGGGATGAGAGGTTAATTCATTAGTTGTGATGCCATCTCTAAATTGTCCATAAATTTTCAGAAGGAAAAAAATAGATTTCCCTACTGTAGTTCTCAGGAAGGCTTAAATTTCTAAAGCTCCTTTCAAGACATAATGCAACCCACAGCAATATCAGATATCCTGAGCTTATCATTTCACTTAACATTTGTAAATGAGGACATTTCATTGCTTATTTAAACATTATTAAAATAAATAACATTATGGGAAGCTTTGTTGTTTTTAAATACGAGGTCAATGAACCCACAGAATTGGCACTGGCAGAGCTAGCATGGCCACACTATAAAGTGTGATCGTACAGGCTTACCCTGCCCTAAATACAAATTCATGCATCTGTCTTCTTCCTCCTTCCCATAAATATACTTTGAATGCTTAGATAAGGCTAGTCATTTGATCAGGGACTATGGATAAAATGGACAGAAGGCAGAAACAGTCTTTTGCCCACGTTGGACTTTCAACCTAATGAGAAAGTCAAACAATAAGCTAGTAATTGCACAAAAAAATTGTAACTGTGAAAGTATTACAAGGGGAGTACATCAACTTATTAATACACATAGAAACAAAAATTTATAAGATAATCTTTATCTTCATTACATGCAACCCAGTCCAACATTTTTCTATTCCATTCTATTCTATTTCCTTTTTTTAAAAATGCTAGTCGTAACTTCCTAAACTTATTTCATAACCTAGTACCAGGGGGGTAGGGTATTTGGCTTAGTCAGAAAAGTCAGAGAAGCCTTCTCTAAAGAAATGATGATTGGGCCAAGGTCAAAGGATGAGTAAGAGTTAATTAGGTAAAAGAAAGGAGGATAAAATCATCAGAACACAGAGCAAATGCAAAACTTGGGGACAAGAGGAAATAGATGTGTACTTGGGCCTGAAGCAAGGCCAATGTCTGCAGTGCAGAGAGCAAGGGGGTACCTGGTGCCTGGTGAGGTGGATAGAGAGATGGCCTATTCCAAGCAGGATCTTACAGGCCATGCTAAGGATTGCTGCCTTTGAGAACAATGAGATGGCACTGAAGATTTATTCTTTGAAAAGATTATTGAGTTAATTCTGCAAACATAGGGCTAGGGATGGATGTGAGTAGAACACTTAGGGTAAGGGAAAACCAGAACTTGCATTTAAGTAGATGACAGTGGGTATGGAGAGAAGTGTCTTCACAGCATTAAAAATCAATTCTTATTATAACACAAACAGAATAGCTTATAATACTGATTCCCAAACACATGTCAATTTCTACTTAATCAATCACCCGGGGATATTGACAATCTGATTCTTGGGTTCTGATCTCAAAGATTTTGATTAGATGAGTTTGTGGTGGAGCTTTGATATATGTATATATTTTAAAGTCCCATGGGGATTCTGATGTGCAACTAGGATAAGGGACTATTAAGAGGAGTCTTCTCTTCTATATTCTAGATTCACTTCCATAAGTGACTTAATCCAATTCTGATTGTAAATACCATCCATAAGATAATCACTCCCAACTTTACATAATCCAAACCAAAACTCTTATTCAACTACACACTCCGATATCCAGCTGTGTAACACTTTAAATTTTTACTTGAATGAGCTAATAGGAATTTCTAACATTAACATGACCGAAATAGAACTTTAAATCTCAAACCATTCCCCATCTAATTTCCTTTTTTTAGAGATTTTATTTATTTATTTGACAGAGAGAGACAGCCAGTGAGAGAGGGAACACAAGCAGGGGGAGTGGGAGAGGAAGAAGCAGGCTTCTAGCGGAGAAGCCTGATGTGGAGCTCGATCCCAGAACGCTGGGATCACGCCCTGAGCCGAAGGCAGACGCTTAAGGACTGTGCCAAGCAGGCGCCCCCCCCCCATCTAATTTTCTTGAGTTTCCCTATCTCAACGATGGCAACTCCATGCTTTCACTTTGCTCAGGCTAATCTCTGAATACATCATGCATCTCATGCCTTGAATCCAATTCATCCTCAAGTCTTGTTAGCTCTACCTTTCAAAGACACTCCCAATTCAAAAACTTCTCACCAGTTCCCAATATAAATGAAAGCATCATCATCTTGCAGCTGAATTGCTATAAAAGCTTTCACACTGATCTCTTTTCATCTTTCTTCACTTCCTTGTGTACTATTTTTCACATAGTGAATGGTATACTTTTAAAAAGTGAGAGAGATTATTTCACTCTTCTGTTCAAAATCCTCCAAATGGCTTTGGCATTCACCCAGAGGAAATCCAAAGTTCTCATCATACCCTACAAATCACAAATCCTCCAATCTTACCATCTTTAACTACTTCTTACTAATAATGCTCAGATATACTTGTTTTTATTTTTTTTAAAGATTTTACTTATTTATTTGAGAGAGAGAGAGATCATGAGCAGGGGGGGAAGGATAGAGGGAGAACCAGACTCCCTGCTCAGCAGGGAGCCCAATGTGGGACTTGATCCCAGGACCCTGGGATCATGACCTGAGAGGAAGGCAGTCACTTAACCCACTGAGCCACCCAGGTGCCTGATATGTTTAAATATACAAAGCAAACTCCTACCGTGGGATCTTGGGACCTGCTGTTCTCCCTGCCTGGAATGCTTTTTTTCCAAAAGCCTTAAAAGTTTGTCCAGTTATTTCAGGCTTTTGCTCAAATATCATTGCATTACAGTCTTTCTTAGAACACTCTATATAATACACACACACACACCCCTTTTTTTCCTTATTCATCAATTGTCACCCCCATTAGAATGCCTGTTTCTTGAAAGAGAATTATTAATTGGTTTATTGCTATATCTTCAGTGCTGGGAGCATTGCCGGGTATTTAGTAGAAGCTCAATAAATAGTTGATGAATGGATAAATGTCATAGAGAAAAGATGGTGAGACACATTTGGAGAAATGGGTGAGGATGGGTGGCAAGAGCATGGAAAGTGCATGATGGCATCTTTGACACACCTGTCCTGTCATTGAAAAAAGTCAAATTCCATCTTCAGCAGGTAAAGTTGTGCATATGGAAAGTGGACCTTGGGAGACGCAAGGAAGACTATCAAGTGTCAAGTTACCTGAATGGTCTCTGCTGGCACAAGGCCTGAGTTTGAATTCAAGTTCCACCACATTCCTGTGTGACTTTAGCCAAGCCACTCAACCTCACTAAACTTCTATATGCCTGTCTAAAAGTGGGCTAGGAGCGCCTGGGTAGCACTGTCGTTAAGCGTCTGCCTTCGGTTCAGGGCATGATCCTGGCGTTCCGGAATCGAGTCCCACATCGGGCTCCTCCACTGGGAGCCTGCTTCTTCCTCTCCCACTCCCCTGCTGTGTTCCCTCTCTTGCTGGCTGTCTCTCTGTCACATAAATAAATAAAAAAATCTTAAAAAAAAAGAAAAGTGGGCTAAAAGAGTTTGTTGTTGGCAGGATTAAACTAAGATAATTCATAAAACGTACTTTGTGCAAAGTAGTCATCATCAAATATTAGCCGTTGTTTGTTGTTACATGATAAAGTGGGGCTGGCTAGTGGTGAAATAATGAAAGAAAGAGAAAAGAAAAGGATCAGGACAGCCAAGATATTGGGCTTACTCTGCAACAAATATTTAGATAAGTAAGGCCTTTCTTACCTGTTAAAATGCTTGTTTAGAGTAAGAGGTAAACAGTCACAGTTCTTTCTAGCGTTGACCTAGTTAGACCTTTAGGTTTCAGGAATAGAGGTAAGGCAGTTTCATCAACTGCCAGATGAAAAGAGGAAGGTAGTTGAGAAAAACAAAAAGTCTGATTCAGCAGAGAATTTAGTGCGTCATGTTACACCATATCCTGTTATTTTTTTCAGCTATTAACCAGTATCATGTGTCCTAGAAACATAAGGATAGTTAGACTAATTTATTCAACGTCAGCAACCATTGCCAAAGGCCACTACCTCCAGCTTTAGTGAACATGGCCATCAAAGAAAAGTACAAGTGAGAAATCTTTTTATAATCCTTGCATTTGGAGACATGATAGATAAATTATAGCATTATGTAAATATAGAATTATATTTTTGTATTTGATCACAGTAATAAAGAAATCAAAAAACTCTGTGAGGGTGTATTTTATTATATTTACTCCGTCATTTCTATCTTCTATCCATTTCTTCAATATATACACCTTTAATATGTTTGTAAATCCAAATATTAGCTCATATCCAGTCATACCATTTGAGATTTCTATGATTCATAAGCACGCTTGAATCAATTTGGAGCCACTTCACAATTTTGGTATTTACCAAAACATTAAATACCAGGATTTGTATCACAAGTATCAGCATGATTAAGGCAACCAGGTTGGCAAAACCTCTCTCAGAGATGACTGATCTCAGAAATGGAAATGCACAGTTGGGCATTAATACTGTTTTTATTGGGAATCTCCTATTTGGCACTCCAACATCTCATACTGCTAAATCAACAGACAGCTCATTCTTACCTGTGTCATGAAATATCAGGGGTTTTCCATAAGCCCCAATGTTTGATGAGTTGACCAGTAACAAACAAATCTTTAAGTAAAACATTGAAGCAAAATAGTCTCGTTGTTGAGCACGAAACAAATGTTTTAGTGTAAAATTTGAGGTTTAAATCACATCTGGTGTGGCACTCTGGGGAAAGGTATCTGCTCTGATGTTAAGTAGGTCTTGGAAAGATTCCCCCTATGTGTGTCCATCCATACAGAAAGAAGGCTAATGTAAGTCCCTGTTTTGGTGGCCAACTGTGACATAAGCAAAACAACAATCAATCAACCAACTAGGGCTATATAGCAGGATGAGGTCTGGTCCAGGCTTACAGCTGAGTAGAGCAACTCCCCAGGGAAGTTTTTCTGTGACAAGAAGAGGACTAAAAAAGAAATGAATGAGACTGCCCTGTTAATAAATCAGGAGGAAAAGTCTCTGGTGCTCTTTAACTCCTCACACAAGGTAGAGTGTTGGCCTAATCTTTGAGGCACCGAGAGGTGACAGAAAGGTAACACACAAGGCAAGCATGAAGGGTGAGTGGGAATGTAAATTCATGAGTCGTTTCTAGAGAATGATAGACTTCATAAGTTGATAACATCTTACATGGCAAAAGCCCACTTAGCCTATGATAGCCTTGACACTTAGGTTTAGGGCTTTAAACATTGTGTGTTTCAGGCACCTGTGATGCCTCAGGCACAGAGAAGGAGAGAGAAATCACACATTTCCCCATCTCAGACATCACTATCCCTACATAGAATTCATGGGGACATCCTTCCCTTGGCTGCTAAATTGTGAACTGAAGGGTTATATGAACTACTGAACTAAAGAGTTCATATTGGCCCTTCCTATGTCTGCTGGTCTTGACAAGACCACCTAGAGATGATGGAGCAGTTGTTAAACCACTTCTCTTCCTGTGTCAGAGCCTTCAGATGAATACATAGCTTCTGAAAGAAAGGGACACCTAGGGTTTGTGGGAACTGTCCAAGGTGGCAAAGGAAGAGGATCTTTTAGGAACTAATGTCTAAGTCAGTACATATGGTTACCAAAGTTTCAAAGCAAATGAAAAAGAGGGAATTTTTCAGTACGTAGAAGACCCAGTTTTTTCTTAGTTTTCCAGGCAGACTTCTCTGAAGTTTGGGCTATAGTTCAGGACCAGTGATTGGATGGGTTTTAATGCTCATGACAGACTCTCTGATATATCAAAAGCCATGATTACAGTCACTGGACTACATCTTTCTGGTAGGAGGCTACATAATCCTAGGGAAATATAGCCTGAAATAATCAGCTAAAAGAGAAAAGAGACTGATGAAAATCTATTGACAAGTTTCTTCTCTGGTGGTTGTTCAATGACCAAAGATTACAAATATCTCTGAGACTGTGGCCTTACTATTAAAAACTATTGAAGAGATATTTGGAATATGGACAAGAGAGAAAAGGGAAGGAAAGAGAAAGGAAAGGAAATGAATGGAAAAGAAGAGAGATGTATGTTAAATCCACCAAAGGAGAGGAGAAAACAGAAATCTCTTATGTGCTGAGGCTGAAAAAGCTATTTCTGAAGACAGTGGAGAGAGGATTAATGGAGCAAATCTAGAAGATTAAGTTCACTTAGAAAATATGAGAACAGATGCTAGCTGAAGCTAAGTAAGTCTTCTGTGTAGACATAGATGAACTGAGAATGCTGAGTGACCACCACATCACCCTAATTTTTGGTGGCAGTAACTAAAATTTGGGAGAAGCAGATAGGGTAGTGGTATTCAAGACTTAAAATAGGGACAAAAGAAGAAGATTACAAAGACATTCCTGGAAATTCAGCTCATACCTTGGTTATAGGCACCAATGTGGCCATGACAGCATGTTGAAATCATGCCTTCCACATTAAAAGCTTTGGGGTTTGTGGCTAGCCCAGGATCCTTCCTTAAGTAAGTTTATGTATCTTCAGTCCTTGAAAGACCAAGGTCCCAGTGGCATACTTGCATCTCTGCTACCACCATGAGGCAGCCTAGTTACCCATCAGAGGAGCACTGCTTGGAAGGAAGGAAAGGCCTCTCAGAACCAGAGAAGAGCCATAGGGATAGAAATAGTATAGAGATTTAGTCTCTTAATGGCAAACTAGACTCTGAAGTACTAAAGTCTATTCTCTAACTGATAAGCCTCTACCAATTAGAGAAAAAACGGGTAGAAGAAAGGAAAATTTCGAAGACCTTTTTCTGATTACTATCTGCCCTTTCTATTATTTAATGTTATAAGACAATAGCCTTGCCTCTCATACAGTTGGTGATCAACAATGTCTGTGAAATAAATGCATTAATAAATTAATTAACAAAAATGGATCTTTGTTGTTTGAGTACTGGTGCTTTTCCAATCTAAGGTACATTATGGAGAGATTAAAATTCTTTGATTAAATTGTGAGATTGTAGTGCTCATTTTAGCAGCACATATACTAAATTTGGAACAATACAGAGATTAGCATGGCCCCTGTGCGAAGATGACATGAAATTCATGAAGCATCCCATATTATTTAAAGGTGATTAAGAGTACACTTATCTAGATGAACACTAAGTAATGTATAGAATTGTTAAATCATTATATGGTATACCTGAAATTCATATAATTAGTATAACCAACTGTATGTTAATCATACCTCAATTTTAAAATTGTGATATTGTAACAATATAGGAATGGATCATATGAATGCTATATCACATGGGACTCCAACATGAGCTATAATAATAGTGACATTGGTAGGGCTATTTTTATCCTCTCAGGTCCTAGCACACAATCACAAGAATAGTCTAGTAAAAATCAGCTACCTCACCTACTCTGGGGATCTTTTTGAGAAGACCCCACGAATTGAGTCCAAATAGCTTTTAATTGATGAAAGCTAAGTGATCTGTGGATATTAGAATATATCAAAGGGGAATTCATGGCTAGGGTTACTGGAATCGTACATGAAATGAATGTGGCTATTCACAAGGCAAATGGCATCAAAATCTTAAAAGACTATGAAAGTATTAGAATAAATGTTGGATAAATGCTTTATTTAAAATTAGTGACCTAAAAACATCTGTTATAGAGTTGTTGGCTAACAGTTGGCCAGAGAGTTATTATAGGATCCCACAATCCAAATGCCTTACCAATTGAAAAATAATTCCGAAAAAAAGCACATGAATATCTACTGCGTATGATACCTAAGGCTGGCCGAAAAGCTGGCCCCCATGCCAAGCAAGATGAAGTTTTTGGCTTGCTGCAAAATTAGTATTTGTAATTAAGATGCAGGGCTCAGCAGATGATGCAACATAGGGAAAATCCTCCGTTGTCTCCTCAGTGAGGTTTCTCATGCTTTTAAATCAATGTCTCAGGAGATGTTATGAGAAGCCCCCACAGGTTTCAGCACTTACTGAAGAAAATATCCATGGGGAGACCCATCTAGAGGAGGAAGGGTAACTCCAGCAACAGACAGTGGCAGCGATGGAGGCCACGTCTTGTTTCAGCCGCAGCAGTTCTCCTGAAAGCCTCCAGTGCCCAGCACTGCAAGTGTGTAGGAATAATGCACACTGCGGGGTCCATGACCATCGGCGGAAGCATGTGCTGTCTGCATCAGCCTGGTTCTGCCATGTGGTTTTGGACATTTTTCTTGATGTGTATCTTTTAAGACTGGTTCTTTGGTCTTGTGGGAAGTTGGGTGAACCTCTCAGTATCTTTTTAATGCATGTCTTTTTTTGCTTAAATTTTTATTTGTTATCTGTAACTAATGACATCATTGCCTTTAGCAAAATATGAGAATCACAGGAGAGCCTTCATGAAGTCTCTTTGAATAGGTCTCTGGAAAGGGCCAGTTTCGTGAAGTTTTTATATATAATGTGAAGCGGATTGCACTCCAGGAGAGGGTGAACAACAAGAAGTGATAGCTGACAGCACTCTCTAGCCACATCCCACCAAATACGGCATAAAAACTTTCTCTGGGAAGCAATGTGGCAAAGTGAATGATCATGGGCCTTGGAATGAGAAACTACCATTTGCAAGATATGTAACAAGATGATCAAGCTCTCTGGAACTGTGTTTTCTTTATATGCACACAGAGTAATAGCATAATAGCATTTGTCTTGCAGGCCTGTTATAGGAATGATAGAAAATTGATACAAAGTACTGAGCCAAATCCTGGAGATAAGAGGGGATCAGAAATGCATAAAAAAAGAAATGACTTAAACATGAGGACAAATACTCTCAGACAGGAGACCACTGAATATTAGAGTCCTAGAGCCACTGTTCTAGACCATGACTTCTTTCTCGCTCTCTCACTACATAGATTCCATAAGTAATTCTTCATGCTGATGTCACTCCCCGCTTCCCTGAGTTTCACACTCTTATACAACTTCCTCCTTGATACTTCCGCTTGGATATGTCACAGGCATTTCAAACTCTATATGTCTTAAAGAGAATTCTTAATTCCACAACCATCTAAACATGTTCCTTCTCCAGTCTTTTGCCTCTCAGTAAATAGTATTACCATACACTCTATTGTTGCCATCAAACGACTAGGAATGATTCTTGAATTTTCTTTGCCTGCATCCAATCCATCGGCATGTGCAGAAGGTTGCATCTACAAAGTGTATTCATAATCTTCCAACATCTCCACATCTCCATTTGATATCCTCCCCATCCTCGTCACATCTCTCATCTAGACAAGGGGTTGGCAGACTTCTTCTGTAAAGGACGAGATGGTAAATATTTTTGCTTTGCAGACTCTATGGTCCCTGTCAAAATTATTCAATACTGTCATTATAGCATGAAAAAGTCATGGCAATGTGCCTGCAAATCACTGTTGGCTGTATTCCAATGCAACCTCAGTTACAAAAACATGTGGCAGGACCATGAACAATATAGTTTTCTTACTGTTCACCTAAACTGTTAGAATTGCCTTCTCATTTGTGTTTCTGTGTCCAAATTTTACACTACTGTTTCATGTGGAAGTTAGAAGTTTTTTAAAACATTAAACAACTCATATCTTCTTGCAAGGTAAGTCTTTGAAAGGCTTTTCACTGCAAATAAAGTATGAATTCTGTTCCTTGGCCTAGAAATTTTTGTACAATTTGGCTTGTTTATCTTTCTGACCTCACTCACACTACACTTCCTCTTTCTAACCAAGTTCTAGCCATCGCCAGCCTTCTTTTACTTATTAAAACACAAGCTCTTCAGCAACTCTCAGTTTGTTCCCTATAGTTAAGAGTCTCTTATGGTTTGCCTCCCTGTCTGTCTGATGGAGGGGAGTAGTGTGGAGGAATGGGGTAACTGGGCGATGGGCATGAAAGAGGGCATTTGATGTAATGAGCCCTGGTGTTATACGCAACTGATGAATCCCTAAATTCTACCCCTGAAACTAGTGATACACTATATATTAACTAATTTGAATTTAAATAAAATCTGAAAAATAAAAAAATTAAAAAAAACAGATTTATGATGGTTAAAACACACACACACACACACACACACACACACACACACACACAAACTCCTTCCTACCTCTGCTCTTACTGTTCTTTCTGTTTGAAGTCTTCTTCACTAAGCTGTTTGCGGGACTCTGTCATGTGTATGCTTCTGGTGTCAGGTTAAAATGTCATCTCTTCTAAGGCCATTATTTTAACGTGAGCACTCCCAGCCCATGTTACTTTTTTTTTTTTAAGATTTTATTTATTTATGTGACAGAGAGACAGCCAGCGAGAGAGGGAACACAGCAGGGGAGTGGGAGAGGAAGAAGCAGGCTCCTAGAGGAGGAGCCCAATGTGGGACTCGATCCGAGAAAGCCAGGATCGCGCCCTGAGCCCAAGGCAGACGCTTAACGACTGCGCCACTCAGGCGCCCCCCATGTTACTTTTTACCAGGCTATGAAATTACTCTGCTTCTTCATAGCATCCATTGCATATTGCAATCTCTATCTTGTTTCCTTGACTGTTTTATTTTGACTTCTTTCATTAGATTATAAGTTGCCCGCCCTGTTCATCATTGTATATTTAGCTCTTAGAGCTCCTAGCTCAGTGGAGATTTTCGATGGATAGAAATTGAGTATAAGAATGAATGAATTGGATGCTCAAGCCATCAGGAAAATACAAATCAAAACTACAATGAGATATCACCTCACACCTGTCAGAACAATTAAAATCAACAACACAAGAATGAATGAATGGGAAGAAGACAGAGATAGGTACAAATACGAAGACTCTCAAGACAAGGAGATGTGAATTGAGGAACTTTCTGCCAGAGTGGGTACTTGAAGAGACCAGATCAGGAATTTGCTGCTGAGGGGAATAGGAGAAAGAGCTGACCAAGGGAAAATAAAAGACCTTACATGGCATTGAGTCAGCAGAAAGAATTCGGAGAACATGAGGTGCTGTGATCTGATTATATGATTTTTAAAAATCTGCTTGGCACATACGGTAGACGTTGTTGTTGTTGTCGTTACTATAAATTACAAAAAAAGTTTTCATTATTATAAAGCTCTATAAGGATATACTCTGAAGCCTTAATGAGCGAAAGGTGCCAGAAAGGACATTCTAAGCACTAGTTTGCTAGAATCTTCTTAAAATTATTTAATGTTTTATGGGGCATCTGGGTGGCTCAGGCGGTTAAGACTTTGGCTTAGGTCTGGGCGCCTGGGTGGCACACTGGTTAAGTGTCTGCCTTCGGCTCAGGGCGTGATCCCGGCGTTATGGGATCGAGCCCCACATCAGGCTCCTCTGCTGGGAGCCTGCCTCTTCCTCTCCCACTCCCCGTGCTTGTGTTCCCTCTCTCGCTGGCTGTCTCTATCTCATAAATAAATAAAAAATCTTAAAAAAAAAAAGACTTTGGCTTAGGTCATGATCCCAGGGCTTTGGGATCAAGCCCCTAGGTGGGCTCCCCACTCAGTGGGGAGTCTGCTTCTCCCTCTGCCTTTGCCTCTGCCCCTGCTCATGCACTCTCTCAAATAAATAAATAAAAGCTTTAAAAAAAATAAATAAAATTATTTAAAAGAGGACTTCTCAAACCTAGTGTGCACAAGAATCTCCTGGAGAGCTTGTTAAAACAAATTCCTAGCAACCATCCCACCACCTCAATTCTGATTCAGAAGTGCTAGGGCAGGAGCCCAAAATATTTTTTATTTATTCTTTATTAGGACATATTTCATATGCCAGAAATTTCATTATTTTATCTTATTTTATTTATTTTATTGTTTTATTTTTAGTTTCAAGTTTTTATTTAAATTCCAGTTAGTTAACATATAGTGTAATATTGGTTTCAGAAGTAGAGCTTAGTGATTTATTACTAGTGTTCATCACAACAAGTACCATCCTTAATGCCCATCACCTATTTTACCCGTCCCACTAATCACCTCTCTTCTGGTAACCATTAGTTTGTTCTCTCTCTATAGTTAAGAGTCTGTTTCTTGGTTTGCTTCTTTCTCTTTTTTTCCCCTTTGCTCATTTGTTTTGTTTCTTAAATTCCACATATGAGTGAAATCATATGCTCTTGCCTTCTTGGTAGGAAAGCAAACTGTGCAGTCACTCTGGAAATCAGTGTGGAGATTCCTCAAAAAGTTAAAAATAGAACTCCCCTATCATCCAGCAATTGCACCCCTAGGTATTTACCCAAAAGATACAAAAATACTAGTTTAAAGAGATACATGCACCCCTATGTTTATAGCAGCATTATCAACAATAGCCAAACTATGGAAAGAGCCCAAATGTCCATTGACTGAATGAATAAAGAAGTTGTGGTATATATTTATACAATGGAATATTACTCAGCCATAAAAAAGAATGAAATCTTGCCACTTGCAATGACATGAATGGAGCTAGAGAGTACTGTGCTAAGCAAAATAAGTAAATCAGAGAAAGATAAAGGCCATTTGTATATTTTCTTTGAAAAAACATGCATTCTAATACTTTGTCCATTTTTAATTGGGTTATTTGTCTTTTTAATATTGAGTCGTAAGGGTTCTTCATATATTCTGGATACTAGATGCTTATTGTACATATGATATGCAAATATCTCCTACCATTATGTGGATTGCCCTTTCAGTTTCTTTATAATGTCCTGTGACAAAAGTCTTTTATTTTGATGAAGTGTAATATATCTATTTTTTTGGGGGGGGGGTTCTTCTTTTAAGAAACCATTGTTTAATTAAAGGTCATGAAGACTAACATCTATGACATCTATATTTTCACCTAAGAAGCTATAGTTTCAGCATTTTATTTATGTCTTTGATTCATTTTGCGTTATTTTTTGCATATGAGGTGAAGCAGATGCCCCTTCATTCTTCTGCGTGTGCATGCATATCCAGTTGTCCACCACAATTTGTTGAAAAGACTTTCTTCCCCCATTTAATTGTCATGGCCCCTTTGTTGAAAACCAGTTGATCATAAATGAAAGATTTATTTCTGGACTCTCAATTTTATCTCCTTGATCTATGTGTCTACCTTTAAGCCAGAAGCACAGAAGCTTGATTACTAGAGCTTTGTAGTAAGTTATGAAATTGGGAAATGTGAGTTCCCCAACTGGTTCTTTTTCAAGATTGCTTTAGCTATCCTGGGTCTCTTGCATTTCTATATAAATTTCAAGATCAGCTTATCAGTTAGACAGAGTCTTTTTAACTCCTCAAACCCTGTGATCATTATGCAAGGATGTCTGTTTGCTTGGAAAGATATTTTTGTTGTTGTTGTTTTGAGATTTGCTTGTGGTTAGACAAATAAGGTTTTAGTGCATAATCGATAAAGGACCCTGGGCTACCATTGCCGGTCTCTAACAACTCCTTTAGTTTTAATTCTAATATTAATTTTAAGGATCTATAAACTCATTATATCAGGATAAAGAGGAATAAGAATTTATGGATTTTTTTCCCCAAAAAATATATCAGCTCATGACCCAACTTTCCAGAATCTCTTCCTTTGAGGAAGCAACAACGAATATTTCAGGGAGAATATGTCCAGTATAGAATATGTCAAGTATGAACTGACAACAACTTTCTCTCTTACCTGTGTCTTTACCAGAGCAAAGGGAAACACAGATGGACAAAGGTATTTGGCAATCCTACTGATTGTAACTTCAACATATTCTGTAAGTCAGATGATGGCAAAAAGGATGCTAAAGAACTTTTTCAGTAAAAAAATATCCGCAAAGAAATAAAGGATAAAAGAATCTGAGCCAAAATAAGACAGGGAAGAACTAGAGAAAAGCATTTAAGAAGGATAAAAAAATAAATAAAACAGTCATTCTAGGCAAACCAAAACTTTACATAAATAAATCAGAACTAATTTTGTCCCTAGAAGTATTATCTTTTATTCTAACAGTATTACTTTACAAGTTGATAATCCAGGAAAAGAAAGGAATCTAAAACTGGGATGAGTCCAGGTTTGATTGGTTGATTGATTGATTGGCCCAATATGGCAGAAGACATACAATGTAAACGTGAGCCATGCCTATTGAATACAAAACCAGAGAGGTTTAATTAGATCTTGCTAGTTATACTGTGTACATTTCAGTCAAAGGTAAAGGATTATTAGAGTCAGCTATTGCAAGCTCGAAACAGGTTTATGCAATAGGATGATATTTTGAAATATTAACTAATATGTTCCCCTTTTACCTGCCAGCAGCCACAATGTGAGCAGATTCTACCGAACATTGTCAGGGAGTCACATGGAACCTCAACTAAAGCCTGCAAATCATCCACCTCCAGGCAAATGAGCACTATAGATCACCTTTGTTGAAAAATCAGGTGCTTTCTTCTGGTGGCCACTACTGAAGACATACCCTTAGCATCATCCAGTATGTCATTCATTGAGCATCAAGAAGTGATCGTGACTATCTATTCATCTAAATTTTACTCAGCTGCTTTCTAAAACACGCCATGTGGACAACCCATTTTTCAAGATCCCATCTATACATAATCTCAAAATAAAAAGTGAAATGCTTCTAGAGGGTTAATGGTAGTATATAAAGGAAAGTCTGAACATGTACTAGGGCAGAAATAGTTTGTAGTTAAGCAGAAACTAGTTCTCTTCCTATCCCAAGCCACAAGACTGGTGACACTCACTGCTACACACAAGTATGTACTAATCGTTTGTACTTGAAATAGTCCCAATAATGCTGCCGCGGGTTTGTTTCTGGGTTTGTGTGTTTGTTTGTTTTTGAGATTTGGTGAAGAGTTATGGCTACCTACAGATATTTGATATGGGGCGGAGATTCTAGATGCTCAATTCAATATGTAGGTAAAGGAAGGAAGACATTTAAAAAGCTAAAAATGGAAAGGAGGCATGCAAATTGGTCAATGCTATGGACCACAGCCACTGCACTCATCACTGAGCGTAGATCCAAGTGCAGCAAGCTGGTCCTAAGTAAAACTCAGTAGTCGTACCCTGAGCACTTAGAGAATTTGAGGAGTCCTAAGCAGGCGTAAAATACTGACTATGGGAAAATTTCACCCTTCTTAGTCATGACATGGTATGGCATATAATCTATGTACATTGCAGGAAGAAAAAATGAAATGAAATGCACATATAAGGAAAATCTCTTGCTAGTGACAGAACTGACGTTAATAAATTTTAAGGCAAGAAAATGAGACATTCCTCCTAGAAGCTTCTGCACAGACTTAAGAGACGAAAAGGCTAAAGCGGGCAAAGAAAAAGGAGTATTTAATGTTTAGGTGCAATCCCAGATGAATGAATGAAATTAACTTTCTGAACCCATGAATTTACTTTGTAAGACTCATCCTAAAATACTATCTTATTTAACTTTACCACCACATAGTAATTTATCAATAGCATTTAACACTATTTAACTCCTTACACTTTATAAAAAGCTTTCCAGGTCTTTGTTTCATGGCCATGATAGGAAAACTGGTACTAAACTTGCCCTTCTGCCAAAAACAATTAAAAACGAACAAGATTTATTGGGTAATAGCTTTCAGGCATTGCACAATAGGCAGTGAAGAATCATAATCATTGAGAGAAGGGAAACGTATGGTGTGAATCCTTCAATCATTCTGTCATTCCGTGTTAGGGGATGTTTAACCTGCAAGGAGGGGGAACCCAAATTGAACTCAAGCAGAGTGGATTCCTGAAGAAGTTGCAATTGGTGGGGCAGAGAACTGGGGAAAATGGAGCACTGCAGTGCCCTGGCCAAAGGCAGGTACAGGGTGAGCCTCTGAGACTTAGAAAATATGGACTGCTGTGTGACTGTGAGTGGATAGTGCCACCTGAGGTTGTGAAGTGCTAGGAATGGTGCAGCTCTGGCCTAGAAAGAGTAGACCTGTTGAATATCTCCATTATTCAGGTAAGATGACAAAAACCTATAATGTTGTGCCCTAAAATAAAGGACATATCCTAGGATTAAATACAAAACCATATAGAAAAATAACCCATCTTGCAAGGACCAAAATAATCTACCAGCACCATAGTACTTTCCAGAACAAAGGCCAATACCCTTTAAAAGAAAACAACATTATTCCAACTCCTGACAATGTTACACATACAATGTTCTGCATGTAATCCAATATGACTAGACATTTGAAGAAGCAGAAAAATATGACAAAAGTGAAAAAGAAAGAGGTCATTTAAATTAGACCCAAGGTAAAGCAGATGTTGGAATTGGCATACAAGGATTTTGGGGCAGCCATTATGAACATTTTCAAGAATTAAAAAAATATATAATCATGAGTGAATAAGATGAGACATTAATGAGAAAATGGCAACTATAAAAAGGGAAATTTTATGGAGCGCCTGGGTGGCTCAGTTGTTAAGTGTGTGCCTTTGGCTCAGGTCATGATCCCAGGGTCCTAGGATCGAGCTCCTCATCGGGCTCCTTGCTCAGCAGGGAGTCTGCTTCTCCCTCAAACTGCTGTTCCCCTGGTCTTGCTTGCTCTCTCTCTCTCTGTGTCAAATAAATTTTAAAAACCTTTAAAAAAAAAAAAGGAAATTTTAGAACCAAAAAATGCAACGTTAAAAATAACTTCACTGAAAAAAAAAGAAATAATTTCAGTAAATAGGCATAAGGTTTAGAACACAGATACAAAAAAAAAAAACCCCTTAAAATACGATTAGTAAACAAAAAACATGGTAGGCTTAAATTAGTCACATCAATAATTACATTAATATAAATCGACTGAAACTGATAATATTTTAAGGAAAATTCTATAGAAGTTGCACGTACCCTAGAGAAAACTACCAACCTTGCATGATAGGGTAGCTTATTACCTCCTTGATATTTGTATGCTAAGATTGCAAGTATGCAGGGGTGCCTGGCTGGCCCAGTTGGTGGAGCACGCAACTCTTGATCTTGGGGTTATGAGTTTGAGTCCTACACTGGGTATAGAGATTACTTTAAAGATTTTTAAAAATTCCAAAAAAAGGCAGAACTTGTGACGAGCACTGGGTGTTGTATATAAGTGATGAATCACTAAATTCTACACCTGAAACTAACAATACGTTAGCTTACATTACATTACATTACTTTACACTGTACGTTAACTAACTGAAATTTAAATAAAAACTTGGGGGGAGAAAGCAGATATTGTCAGACTGGATAAACAAAACAGGACAAAATTACAAATCGTCCAGAAGAAATGCACTTTAAATATAAAGGCACATATACATTGAAGGTCACTGGGTGGAAAAAACCATACCATGCAATAAGTAATCATATGAAGCCTAGAGTAGCCTTATTAATATTAACCAAAGCATACTTCAAGAAAAGGAGTTTTTCATACTAAAACATCAAAGATAAAAAAGAGAATATTTCGGGGCACCTGGGTGGCACAGCGGTTAAGCGTCTGCCTTCGGCTCAGGGCGTGATCCTGGCGTTATGGGATCGAGCCCCACATCAGGCTCTTCTGCTATGAGCCTGCTTCTTCCTCTCCCACTCCCCCTGCTTGTGTTCCCCCTCTCGCTGGCTGTCTCTATCCCTGTTGAATAAATAAATAAAATCTTTAAAAAAAAAGAGAGAATATTTCATAATGACAAAGGGTCAATTCACCAAGAAAATATAACAATCCTAAATATGTGTGTGCCTAATACAAAGCTATAAATTACATGAAACAAAACTTAACTTCAATCACAGAGATTTTAATACCACTTAGTAATTGACAGAAGCCGACAAAAATATCAGTTAATATACAGATGTTTCCAACAACCCTATCAATCAACTTCACCTACTTGAAAGGAATAAGGCAATTATATCCATTCTCACTATTTCAACATTACACTATGCTGGAGGTTTTAGCCAGTGTAATAAGGCAAGGAAAAGAAATAAAAGCGTAAAAGATTGGGAAGGAAGAAGTAAAACTGTCTTTATTTATAGATTAAATAATCGTTTGTGTGGAAAACTCTAATAAAACAATCAACAAAATGAACGTATGGAATGGGAGAAAATGCTTGTAAACCATGTATCAGATAAGGAGTTAATATCCAAAATATGTAAGTATTACATGAATAACAAACAAACAAACAAAAACCAAATAATCTAATTTAAAATTTAAAAATAGCCAGAGAACTTGAATAAACATTTCCAAAGAAGACATACAAATGGCCAACAGGTACATGAAAAGCTATCCAACATCACTAATCATCAGGGAAATGAAAGTCAAAAAAACAATGAGATTATCACCTCATGCTTGTTAGAATCGTTATTATCAAAAACACAAGAAATAACAAATGTTAGCAATGATTTGGAAAAAAGGAAACTTATACTCTAGCTCTATCCACATCATTGTAAATGGCAAGATTTCATTCTTTTTATAGCTGAGTATGTATACCCCAACTTCTTTATCGGGCTCTTTCCGTAATCTGGCTATTGGTGATAATGCTGCTATAAACTTTGGGGTACATGTGTCCGTTTGAATCACTATGTTTGTATCCTTTGGGTGAATACCTACTGGTGCAGTTGCTGGGTTGTAGAGGAGTTCCATTTTTAACTATTTGAGGAAACTCCATAGTGTTTTTCAGAGTGGCTACACCAGTTTGCATTCCCACCAATAGTGCAAGAGCATATGATTTCACTCCTATGTGGAACTGAAGGAACAAAACAAATGAGTTAAGGAAGAGAGAGAGAGGCAAACTAAAAAACAGACTCAACTATAGAAAACAAACAGGGTTGCTGGAGGAGAGGTGGGTGGGTAATGGGTATTAAGGAAGGCACTTGTGACGAGCACTGGGTGTTACATGTAAGTGATGAATCACTAAAGTCTAGCCCCGAAACTAACATAACACTATATGTTAACTAGCTAGAATCTAAACAAACTTGAAACAAACAAACAAAAAAAACTTTAAGAAAAGATACAAAAATTCCACACTGTAAATTATAAAACATAGCGCACAGAAAAAAGATCCAAATAAGTGGAAAGATATTTATGCTGTGTTCATAGATTAGAAGACTCAAAACTGTGGAAATGAAAATTCTCCCCAAATTAATATATACGCTCAGTGCAATATCAAACAAAAATCCCAGTAAGCTCGTTTTTGAGAAATTGGCGCATGCCTTAAAACACTTACATAGATAAGCAAAGGAATTATCACAGCCTATACAATTTTGAAAAAGAAGAACAAAATTGGAGGAATCACACTACCTGATTTCAAGAGTTATAAAGCTATATTAATGAGGACACTGGTATTGGTATAAGAAAAGATAAATAGATCCTTGAAACCAAATAAAGTACAGCAATAGACACACCTATACACCATTAACTGAATTTTGATGATGGCTTTTAGGAAAGTCTATAGGAAAAGATTTCAAAAATTTTTGCTAGAAAAACTGGATAACTCTATGGAAACAAATATAAAGCAATGACACTCAACCAGTACTTTGAATGATTCAAAAAAATTTAATTTGACACAGTCCATATACCTAAACATAAAAGCGAAGAATGTAGAGCTTCTAGAATCAAACACAAGAGAATGTATTTCAACCTTGGGGTAGACAACAATTTCTTAGAAGGGACATATAAAATTCATCATAAAAGAAAAATTGGGCAAATTAGACTTCATCAAAATTTAAAACTTCTGCTCCTCAAAGACTCTTAAAATGAAAATTCAAACTATAGACTGGAAAAAATCACCATACATTTATCTACCAAGCAAAGGACTTGTAACTAGAATATATAATGAACTTCTACAAATCAATAGTAGAAAGACAAACCAATTCAAAACAAAATAGGCAAAAGATTGAAAATACATTTCATCAACGAAGATTTATGAATAGCAAAACACATGGAAAGGTGTCATAAAATAGCAATTAAAGCACTATTATTTACGACTAAATGCCTAACCGAAGCTAAAATTTTAAAAAGATGGGTGTTGGACTATGAGAAACAAACTGAGGGCTTCAGAGGGGAGGGGGGCGGGGGAATGGGATAGGCTGGTGATGGGTAGTAAGGAGGGCATGTATTGCGTGGTGCACTGGGGTGTTATATGCAACTAATGAATCATCGAACTTTACATCAGAAACCAGGGATGTACTGTATGGTGACTAACATAATATGATAAAAAAATTAAAATAAAAATAAAATGAAATAAAATACACATAAAATTAGAATAAAAATTTTTTTTTAAAAGTGTAAAAACTTAAAAAAAAAAAAAAGATGGGTGTTGGAGACATGGACTAACCAGAGACTCTTTGCTGGTGGAAGTACAATAATTTGGAAGTTTCCTATAAAGTTAAATATCTACATGCCTCATGGCCTAGCAATTCCAGGCTTATGTGCTTATCCAAGAGAAATGAAAATATCTATTTTATTTATCTATTTTTGTGAAAAAACACTTATCCCAAAACTTAGTGACTCCAAACAATAACTGTTTATTGTCCAAGAATTATCTGGGTTGACTGAACTCATCTGGGGGGTCCTCAGGCTCTGGGAGGCTAGAGTCGCAGTACTCGGGAACGTGACTGGGCTGGCGCGAGCCGGTGATCACCCGCACGACTGGCCGTGGGCGCTGACTCTTCGCTGGGAGTTCAGCTGGGGAAGTCAGCTGGGGTGCTTGGGCTCTCTTTCCCATGGTCTCTGCGTAGAGCTGAGGATTCGCACAGCACAGCAGTTAGATTCCAAGGAGGGTTCCAAACCAACAGAGGGGGCAAGAGCGGATACGGATACACTTTCAGAAGTTACACCGTATCATTTCTGCCAAATGATACTGATCAAAACCAATCACAGAAACAGCTCAGATTCAGACAGACACCATATTTCAATGAGAAGAAAGGGAATACATCTATGGTTATCTTTATCCCACATTGCACAAAAATATTTAAAATGCTTTTAGCTGCTTTATTCATAATAGTCCAATTGCTAACCAGAAACTGGAAAAGATCCAAATGTCCATCCACAAATGCATGGAAAACAAATTTTGGCATCTTCGGACAATTGAATACTTCATGTCAATTGCTCAAGGGATATCCTACTGAATAAAAAGGAGTGCGGTACTAATATTCACAGTAACATGGATACAAAGTTTAGCAAAAAAAAAAAAACACACACACACACACACACGCACACACAAAAAAGAGTACCTAATTCCCTTTACATGAAGTTCAAGTATAGACAAAACTACGAATCATAGTAGCCGTTTTCTCCGGAAAAGAGAGATTGAATAAATAAGCACAGATCTTCTGAGAGGGTGAAAATGTTCTGTATCTTGATTAATTGTTTACATTTTTCAAAATTCATTGACCTACACAGTTAACATGTATGCATTTCATTGTGCAAATTTTATCTCAATTAAAAACATAAAAACAAATATTTTTAAAAGTTTTCATATCTATGGTTCCTCTCGATAGTTTTATGAAGAAATAAAAGGCATTGGTACTTTGACTTAAAGAAGCGATAAATTGTTTAAGGTTGCATAAAAAGTTGGTGGCGTAGAAATAGAACCCAAAAAAGGCAATGATTAAGGGCTGGCTGGAGAAATATATTTTTTCTTTTTAGAAATTAATTCTTAAAATGTTAAAATTGGCTTTATTTTTAGAGCAGTTTTAGGTTCGCAGCAAATTGAGAAGAAGGTACAGAGATTTCCTATGTACCCCCTGCCCTGACATACGCATAGCCTCCTCTGTTACCGGCACCCCCACCAAAATGCTGCATCTGTTACAATTGCTGAGCCTACGCTGATGCTTCCTTAGCATCCAGAGTCCAAGGTTTACATGAGTGTGTAGTCTTGGTGTGGTACATCCTATGGGTTTGGACAAATGTATAAGGGCAGGTATCAGCCAGTGCAATTTCACACGAATAGTTTCACTGCTCTAAATAGCCTCTGGGCTCCTTCTCCCTAGCCCCTAAACCCTGGCAACCACTGAGCTTTTTACTGTCTCCATAGTTTTGCCTTTTCTAGAACGTCATATAGTTGGAATCGTATGGCTTTTCAGATTGGCTTCTTTCACTCATTAATATGCATTTAAGCTTCCTCCATGTCTTTTCTCAGCACTGAAGACTATTCCGCCTGGATGGACCACAGGTCATTTATCTGTTGACCTAATGAAGGGCATCTCGCTTGCTTCCAAGTTTTGGCAGTTATGACTACAGCTGCTTTAAACACCCATCTACAGATTTATGTGCATAGTTTTCAACACCTTTGGGTAAATAGCAAGGAACATGACTGCTGGGCTATACGTTTAGTTTCATAAGAAACGGACATTTTGCGTTCCCAACAGCAGTGTATGAGAGTTTCTGTTACTCCACGTCCTCACCAGCAATTGGTGTTATCGATATTCTAGATTTTGGTCGTTCTAATATGTGTACAGTGATATGTCATTGTTTTTTAATTTTATATTTCCCTGTTGACATATGATGCGCACCATCTTTTCGTATGTTTATTTGCCATCTGTATACATATATTTTTAATGAGGCGTCTATTAAGGTCTTTGTGTGATTTTTAAATCATATGATTTTGTTCTTTTTGTTGAGTTTTAAACTTTTTTTGTATGTTTTGGAGAACAATCCTTTATCAGATATGTCTTTTACAAATATTTAACCCTTTTCATTCTCTTGGTAGTGTCTTTTGCAGAACAGAAAATTTTAATGTTAACAACGTTCAGCTTACTAATTTTTTCCTTCAACAATTGTACTGCCTAAATTTACATTATGGTTTCATTTTCAAACATTCATAGAAAGCTAATTGGAAACACTTCATGTCAAACCTTCATAACTTTCATTTATTACAAACAACTAATTTGTACAAAATCCTATTATGAGAGAAACCAGCTTTGGTCTTTTTCCAGTATGTCAGCAACTACTATTTTTCTCTTTTCTATGACATAATCCCTGATCATAGCATTCACCAGTCTGGTTCTCAAATTTAAATTAGGGGAAAATAAAAGCTGTTTCCAAGGGACATTTAGTTCCAAAGAAAATGACTTGCAGTCTGATTTACTAATGCTGAATTTTTTGGAAACCAAAATGATTCAAAGCAAAGCATTTTACTCAAGTGGTTTTGTCAATTTACTCCCCAGGGAAGCCATGCTTTAAAAACGCAACTGATTAGTATGATACTCATAGCCCAGCTTTAGCCAGAATTTCTAGGATTTTGTGATTTTTGCTTTGGTATTGCAACATTTCTTATGTCAGTGGGATCAATTTCTCAATTCTTTTTTTTTAATAACGATTTTATTTATTTATTTGACAGCGAGAGAGACAGCCAGCGAGAGAGGGAACACAAGCAGGGGGAGTAGGAGAGGAAGAAGCAGGCTCAGCGGAGGAGCCTGATGTGGGGCTCGATCCCAGAAGGCCAGGAACATACCCTGAGCTGAAGGCAGACGCTTAACGACTGAGCCACCCAGGCGCCCCACGATTTCTCAATTCTTAAAAAAATTTTTTTATTAACTATGGCCAAGGAGATGAGGTTAGGGTTTTTTTGTTTTGTTTTGTTTTGTTTTTGCAAATTTTTAATTAATTAAATGCTTTTAAGTTGAAGTATACTTGACACACAATGTTGCATTAGTTTCTAGTATACAACATATTGATTTGACAACTGCATACATTAGGCTATGCTCATGGCAAGTGATGCTACCATCTGTCACCATACAATGCTATTACAGTATCATTGACTATATTCCCTGTGCATTTAGACCTTTCATCCCCGTCACTTATTCATTCCATAACTGGAAGCCTATGCCTCCCACTTTCTTCACCCATTTTGCCCATCCCCCCACCCCTCTTATGGCAATGTTTCAAAAATGCATAAAAGTAGTTATTCACTGAGAATTTGTAATCAGATTTTTGAAAAAACTTGTGGCAAGAAATCAACTATAAGATGTGTTCTATTCTTGTTTTTCTCTTGATCCTATGAACAACAGAAATTTATTGCTCGCAGTTCTGGACACCGAGAAGCTCAAGTTCAAGGTGTTGGCAGGTTCAGTGTCTGGTGAGAGCTTGTTTCCTGGTTCACAGATGGCACCTTCTTGCTGTGTCTTCACTTGGTAGGAAGGGGTGTGGGACCTCAGTGGGGACTCCTTTATAAGGGATCTGCCCTCATGACTTAATTACATCCTAAAGGCCTGGCCTCCCAATACAACCATACTGGGTGTTAGGATTTCAACACATGAGTTTGGAGAAGGGAGCACAAACATTTGAACCATGGCATTGTTGTTGGTGGTGGTAGTGGTGGTGGTGGTGGTGTGTGGGTGGGTAGGTGGGTGGGTGTGTGTGGGTTTGACTTTTAAGTTCATGAACATCATCTTAGATGCATGTCAAATGATGAGTCTTTGCTATTTGTCGAAGTGATGACCAGGGAGGCTAGCAGAGGGTTTTGATTATCTACAAGGTATATAAACCACAAACATACAAATACATCACAATTATTCCTATTAAAGCAGCAATCAGTGAGGTTCTAATATATATTAAATGAGAATGAAAGATATTGTGAGCTCATGAAGAAGTGGATATTCTCCTAAATTAAAAGAGAAAAGGTATGAAGGTAATGGTAGTCAAAAAACAATATAGTAAATGACCATTATTAAGTACAGCATTAGAAGTCTAATTTTCATAAAGGACCTCTGCAGTATCAGATAAGTGACTTCTGAAAAAACTTATTTAAAATACCTAACCCCTAAAAAGATTTTAGTTGTTGTTGTTTTGCTGAGCCCAGATCAAATTTCTGAAGGAAGTAATGAATGCTTCCTATTTCTGAAAAGCCCAGGACTTTTGGAAACATTAAAGATTAATCCTCATATTTGTATCTTCTCTTGTCAACAAAATATTTTGCAGCGTTTGCACAGATGAACAAAAATAACCCCATCCATCCAGGAGGTGGCAGGAAAAAGTCCATCTCCGGTTACTTGGAGCCTTGCTCAGTTTGGACTCAATTAAGGATCATTGATTTACTCCTTTCTCAAACAGATTTAATCTGAAATGGGCAGCAAGGAAAATTAGAGAATGGGCAAGAGAAAGGAAAACATTTCTGATATTTCACAGTAGAGTTGGGACAACTTTGAAGCAAATTTGTTCCCTGAATAACACTGTTCTTCATTGGACTGCCAATCCAATGTGAAAGGAGACAATTGCATAAATGTTGCAAAGCTAGCCCATAAGGAGCTGGCTTTTTCCTTTTCTTAATTGCATACAAGCAAGTAACTCTGTCCTCTACTTAAACTATAGCTGATCTATAAATTCTTTTTTTTTAAAGATTTTATTTATTTATTCGACAGAGATAGAGACAGCCAGCAAGAGAGGGAACACAAGCAGGGGGAGTGGGAGAGGAAGAAGCAGGCTCACAGTGGAGGAGCCTGATGTGGGGCTCAATCCCACAACGCTGGGATCACGCCCTGAGCCGAAGGCAGACGCTTAACTGCTGTGCCACCCAGGCGCCCCGATCTATAAATTCTTATACTGATATCCTTGATATGCCTAACCCAACAATTATATGTCTACATCTTTCATTACTGTAATCATATAGCATTTCTTAAAAAAATGTAATAGAAATAGAAATTTAGAAAAATATTTAAAAGGCCTTGATATATTTAATCACACAATTAAAGGCCTCTTTGATTTGTTGGAAGAGATCAATTTAGAATAATCGTCCCACACTGTTAACATTCAACACAGTATGACTTAACCAGAATTTTTCCTTATCATTTATCTCTGATACTCTCGAAGTCCCAGAAAAACTTTAATTTGTTCGATACTGTAGTTGTATAATCTTTTTCTTTTAATATCAAATATATGCTGGTTTTTGAACATTCTTTTGAATAGTTCAAATTCCAAAGACTGAAAATATCATTTGAGCTGTCCCTAAGAATAATCGAGAAATAATTTTCAACACAGGGGAAAGCTAATTCAAAATTGAGCAGTTCAAATGACTAATGGCAGCAAACCATCCTATTCTCTTCTACCTGACTGTAAGGTTCACTTGTAATTCAAAGAACATGGCAAGATAAAAAGTTATCATTATCTGTCAGTAAATGTCCATAGATTGTTACCAAGCCTGGAAATGTGAGAAATATAAGACGTTACCACTGATTTTATTTTTTTAAATTTTTATTTAAATTCCAGTTAGTTAACATACAATGTAATATTAGTTTCAGGTGTACAGTATAGTGATTCGACATTTCCATCACCTCTCATTTTAAAGAGTTTATAGTTGACTTGAGAGAGACAAATGCAAAATTAAGGAATAAGTAAACTCTGTCTCATGAGACAGTTATTATAAGTACATTAGATATTCAAAGGCTGAAGATTAAAAAAATACATAATAATTGGCTTTGCCAAAATAAACCTTCTCTGGGAAGACAGGACCTCATACTGGTCTTGAAGAAAGACAGGAATTTGGAAAGCAAGTGACAGTTTCAGGCTGGTTAATCTGGAAATCTGTCGGCTGTTTGACATCACTGTTGCCTCAAAGGGCAGGAATACATAGACAGGGGATTTCAATAGTTTAAAATATGTTTGTTAGGCAATACAAGTGGTTAGCCAGATACGGAGAGCCATGGGGTGTTTGCTAGTGACTGTGAAGAATATGGTTTGCAATCTGAAAAATATTAACATTTTTTTGTGAAAAAAAATAAACAAATGGCATTACGGTAACCTAAAAAGCTTCTGCACAGCAAAAGAAGTCATCATCAACCTACTGAATGGGAGATAATTTTTGCAAATCATATATCCAATAAGGGATTAATATCCAAAATATATAAAGAACTCATACAATTCAAAAACAACCTAATGAAAAAATGGGAAGGTTTGAATAGACATTTCTTCAAAGACATACAGGCGGCCAACAGACAACGTGAAAAGGTGCTCAGCATCACTCATCATCAGGAAAATGCAAATTAAAACCATAATTAGATATTACCCATCAGAATAGCTATTATCAAAAAGACAAGGAATAACTAGCATTGGAGAGGTTGTGGAGAAAAAGGAACACTCGTGCATTGTTGGTAGGAATGTAAAATGGTGCAGCCATTATGAAAAACAGTACGGCAATTCCTTAAAAAATTAAGAATAGAACTACCATATGATCTAGCTATTCCATTTCTCGGTATTTATCTGAAGAATACAAAAACGCTGATTCAAAGAGATATATGTACCCCTAGCTTCATTATTTACAATAGGCAAGAAATGGAAACGATCTAAACATCCATCAATGAGCGAATGCATAAAGAAGATGCAGTGTGTGCATACATATATGGAGTAACAATGGAATATTACTCAGCCCTAAAAAAGAATGAAGTTTTGCTGTTTTTTTTTTTAAAGATTTTATTTATTTATCTGACAGAGATAGAGACAGCCAGTGAGAGAGGGAACACAAGCAGGGGGAGTGGGAGAGGAAGAAGCAGGCTCATAGCGGAGGAGCCTGATGTGGGGCTTGATCCCATAATGCCGGGATCACACCCTGAGCCAAAAGCAGATGCTTAACCGCTGTGCCACCCAGGCGCCCCGAAGTTTTGCTGTTTGTGATAACATAGATGAACCTTGAACCCTAAAAGTATTATACTAAGTAAAATAAGTCAACCAGAGAACGACAACTACCATACAATTTCACTTATATGTACAATCTAAAAAAAAACCTAAACAAATGAGCAAACAAAATGAAACAAAAACAAACTCATAGATACAGACAAGAGACTGGTGGTTACCAGAGGAGAAGAGAGGAAGGGGAGAGCAAAATGGATGAAGGGTGGTATCTAGGTTTCTAGTGGTGATCACTTCGTAGTGTACAGATATCAAACTATAATGAGTTAAATGTTGTATACCCAGAACTTACATAATATTAGGTACCGATTTTACCCAATTAAAAAAAATTCTTGTGACAGATTCTTTAGTGCTTCACTTCCAGTCATTGCTTTTCTACTTAACTCTCTCTCTGGCCCTACTTTTATTATTTTTATTTATTTATTTATTATTATTACTATTTTTGCTTAGCCCAGACCAAATGGATGGTTTATGTATGAGAAGCCCAGGACTTTAGAAACATTTAAAACTTTCTCAGCTTCTTTTCTCCTGTGTAGCATCTCCTGTCAACAGGACAAGCTGTTCCAAAAATGAGGATAGGGGATTTTTTTTTTTTATCTGCCTCAAAGAATTGATATGAGGCTCAAAAGATAATGAGCATGAAAGGGTTTCAGAAGCCACAAACCATTAAGGATGTTTTAATTCCTATTACATTAGTCTGTGGTATTATGACTAAAATTCTATCGCTTCTGACAACAAGTCAGTCTTTCAGGCTATCAGGATGTCAATGTCGTTTTGTGGATTGTTTTATTATAGTTTGGGACAAAAATAACACGCTGCCTTTCTCCCCTACGAGACAGGTGAGGCGGATGGCCTCCCTTTAAAAGGGCAATAAAGAAACAACTGCGTTTAAAGAGCGCTGCCTCCTGTGGTACTTGGTGCTGTCCTTCTCAACTGCAGGGAGTCTTCGGACCATCCACATTCCCATCTGCCTTTGCAGAAAGCCCACACCAGCGATGCCCACCCAGACAGGAGCTAGGCGTGGGCAGTGGGCCAGAATGATTCCAATGAGAACCCAGGTTCAGTTACACACCGTTTCCTGGTTAGGTCGGGCAACCCAACAGCCTACATCTACTGGGGACTTTCTACTACCTGCCTGCCAGCTGAAGAAATTTTTTTTGCCTTATATTCTGTAAATAATCCATGGCAAGTTGATTCAGAGTGCAAACCAGGTGAAACATGCACATCTGTAAGAGTGTCAGGAGAAACCAGAAATCACGTCTCATGACACTTCTCTGATCTTCCCATGTAGTGCCAGAATAACTCACATGTTCATTTATGTTTAAATGGGTTATTTGGAACTAATCTAAACACACATTGACACACACACACCCCTAAATAACCTACGTCATTAAGCTTTTTTACAGTCTTATTATATTGTGGTTTATTCACTGTGGTTAAGTTGAATTTAATTGCCCAAGATTTTTGGTCACATTTTTGAAGCTTTCTTTTATTCACATCAGTGAGGTTTACCTTTTGTCTTTAGATGCATTCTAATCTCTAAAAAGTCAATATAATGAATCTGCAGGCAGGCTGTTTTCCCAGATTACCACTCCCTAGAAGGATGAAGGATTGTATTAGCTGAGTCAGGTATGATGCCGATGGTATCAGGAAGCTGTGCAGAATAGAGAACTTCTCATTTAGCTTCCCACAAAGTGAGGCCAAACCTCCAGGCCTTCATCAATTTCCTACATTTCCTTCCAGGCTCAAAGTTCTAAAGGTTTGAGACCTCCTCCTTGTTCACCAATGGAGGTGATGTTCTGCCAAGGAAGATATGTGGAGGAGTCAATAAAATTTCCCAGGGTCTTCAGGGACAAGGAAAGTAATTTCTTTCCATGACTGGCTTCCAGTTGCTGTCATGTTTACCCATTGCCTTTGCTGGCCTACTGTGAGACAAGGGTATTGAGAACAATCCAGAAGAGGATTTAGTTAGATTTCCATGAAAGAAAACCCGTGTGTCATTCCAATATCATAGTCACGCCCTCCACAGAGTTAGACATGTGAAAGGCCTGCCATTAAAACTTCAGCGTTCTATTTCTACAGCTAAGAGAGAGAGAAGAGAGAGGGTGAGGAAGCTGGAAGCTACCTCACCCCTCAACTTCAGGGGGCAGCTCTGAGCTCACCTGGATTCAAGCAGGCCTGTGAATTAAAGCAGCCACTGATCATCAAACTAAATCACTCCAGAAGCTGGTGGTTCTTCCCTCCCATGAGGTCGAGCAGAACCAGGGTTGGTGCTGTCTTGCAGCTGAATTGATTCAAATGCCCAGACCAAACTTCCAGAAGAGCTCCTCAAACTCATCAGCCTCCCACAGCTTGTCCAAGCTGGGTCAATGACACACCTGGCTAGAGTCTGGAGCCATAAGCCGAAAGGCTCAGCTGGGGCCCTGCTTCAGTCTGCACTCACCCCGCCCATCACATCCCCCCAAAAGACCAAACATCCTCCAATTCACCAGTGTACTGAACTGCAGAAAGCAAGGCATCACCTTCCAGGGCAATCTGCTGAGGGATTTTGGAAGATTTGGGAAGACCACCCGGACATGCAGATGCTTGCTAAACTACAAGGACAGCATTTCCAGTTAGCAGAATTGATTTTGGAGTCCCTTCCTGCCACTGACTTCAAAAGGGGGTAGAGATATTTTCATCAAAGTATCTTGGCCTCTAAAGCTAGCCGAAGTCCAAAGAATCATAAATTAATTTGAGAAACCTAGAATGACCTGCCTGCAAGCAGAAGAGGAGGGCCTTTCTGTTTAGTGCAGGTGTAATCACAGCTTTCATTTCCTGAACGGTGGTGAGGATGATGATGATGATGATGAATGATAAATTAGAAAGGTCGTTCAGAAGTTGTTCAGACCTGTCAGTTTGGTTCCAGTCTTCCTCCTGAGATGGGAAAGAGGGGATTCTCCCAAGGGGCTCTGTCCCCGGGAGAAGGTGGCCTTCGCTAGCCCTGGCTGGCCGAGGGGATGAAATCCCTGCAGGATCGCTCGCCACCACAGCCCGGAGCAGCAGCACCATCCTCCGCGGGGCCGGGCTACCGAGTCCGGGGCGCAACCGGTGCAGGCAGCTCCTCCCAGCCAGCCACCCTCCTCCTCAGCTCCCTCTGCTCAGCCCCCCTCCACCCATTGCCCCCCTTCCCCCCGCCCCCTTCATCCAGGGAATTTCCCAAGCATCCCAATGCTTGAGTTTCCTGCCTGGGGGAAGGGGCCCGTGCAGATAAAAGGGATGCAAAGGACTTGGGGGAAGCCACAGTGCGCTGGAGCTTCAAATCCCGGCTCCTCTCCTGCCTCTAGAAGCCGCACCGCTCACCGCCCTCGTTGCCGCAATGAGCCTCCGGCCCAGCCGCGCCGCCCGCATCCCCGGCCTCCCGGGCTCGCTGCGCGCGCTGCTCTTGCTGCTGCTGCTGACGCCGCCGGGGCCCCTCGCCAGCGGTGAGAGCGCACAAAGCACGCGGCGGGCACTCGGACCGAGCCGAGCGCCCAACCTCCGCGGCGATCGCGGCGCGGGGAGGGGTCTCGGGCGGGCTCGCTGGGGAAGAACTCCCCGCCTGCCAACCTGTCCTATAACGGTGTCTCTCTTTGTGCCGCAGCCGGTCCCGTCTCAACCATAGTGAGGGAGCTGCGCTGCATGTGTTTAACCACCACACCGGGGATTCATCCCAGAATGATCACTAAAATGCAGGTGGTCGCCGCCGGCCCGCAGTGCTCCAAGGTGGAAGTCGTGTAAGTCGTTGTGCGCTGCGGTGTCCACTGCGACCTTGACGAGAGAGAAGTCCCTCAGCCTGAGCCTTCAGCCCCCGTGGCTCAAGGGCTCATCCTCTTTTTGTTTCTGCAGAGCCACCCTGAAGAACAAGAAGGAAGTCTGTCTGGACCCAGAAACCCCAGTGATGAAGAAAATCATCCAGAAAATGCTGGACAGGTACCCTATCGCTTTGATCTGTGTGCTTTTTAATCTCTTTTGAGACTGCAGACTTCTCAAGCTTCTTATTCTCTGCCTGGGATTTGCCTGCCACATGCCAGACCACGCTTAGAATAGAAGATCCTTAAAGAGAAAGGGGAAAAGTTGTTCTGCAATGTCATGAGAAAACTCTTATCATCAATTTCACATGTATTGCCTAAGGGGTTCCATAGAGCTCATTACTAAGATGTTTTTTTGTCGTTGTAGTTGTTAGTATAGTCCTTGAGTCCACTCTTTGCTTTTGAAACTCTGTGTTTTGAAAACAGGTCGGAGTAGACAGGAGTGGGGAAATTTGGTTGAACTAACATGATTCTTTTCTCAACAGTGGAAGAAAAACTGATTAAGAGAAAGAACCGTGCATTGGAAAAATTGCCCAGTTCCTTGGCAGAGAGAGCAGTTTTCCGAGTGTCTCAGGACCCAGTGAAGACAAGAAGCAAGGACTAGTTTTCTCCATAAATTTCTTCATAAATTTCCCACTTTGAGAGGAGGATGGTGAGGAGGTGCTGGTGTTTGTCCCTCCAACTTAATGCTCAGCTCACGAAGTATTTAACACAGTGTTTCCCGCTATTTATTTGTTGTTATTTTATCTGCTGTGCTATTGAAATCTTTGGCAATTGACTAAATTGTGAGTCAAGAGTCAGTAGTTGTTAAGCTTGCAAGGTGACTATTGTATTTTTAGAGTATATTCCTTACAGTGTTACTGAGAAGGCTCTGGGTTTAATATGTGAATGATATTTCATTAGAATGCTGTATGTGAAGATAAGTTGTTATCTTCATGCCCCATGAAATAGGAATATTTTGGTATTGTTTCTTGGGGAATATGTTAGATTTCCTTGCTCTTGACTCTGGGATGCTGAGTTATATTGCCTTAAAAATCTGGTGTATCATGCAGTTATCTGTATAAAATATACTTCCTTATTCAGAATTTTTAAATGTTTACACTCTATAAGGACTAATATGTTCTTTTCCTATAATTTTAGACATTTGATGTCTTCTTAGTATGGCATAATGTCATGACTTACTCATTAAACTTTGGTGTGAACTAACCATTTCACTAGGAGTCCTATAATTCTAGTCACTAAATATATGTTTTGGATAGATGAAGAAGCTAGGAAATAGGCAAATTACCTATTTCTAGTTTTTATAGAAATGCATTGTTTGCCTTTTTTAAGAATAAAAGCAAACTTCACAATGATTTGTAAAGTTTTGAAAAGATATTTGAGCTATTTAAATACCGATTCACATGTAGTTTTCAAAATATATACAGAGGTTAAGGTTTTGACCACTTTGTTATAAAGAATTATCTATGCGTCACTTACCCTGTGATACTGTTTATTGTGTGTCTCATTGGTTTGTAGCACTTCTTTTGTGCTTTGGGGAAAAAAAATAAAAGGTTTATAAAATTTATTTATGTTGTTTCTCCCTTCTTGTATTGTTACAAAATTTCTATTTATCTTTAATTCCACATTATCTTAAAAATAACTATGCTACTCTCTGGCTTGCAGAGAGGACCCTCATTTCCCAGGGCCATTGCCTTCATTCCATCTTTCTCCAAGCTCAGTCCCCTTCCAGTTACTCCTCCAGAGCACAACAGCCTTCGGGTTGTTTAGAAAACACAAATGTTAACTGGCTCCCTATAGCCTAGAGGTGACATCCAAGGTGCCAGGCCTGGCAGCTTAGGTTTTGTCTCCTCTGACCCCCGACCGCTGCTTCAACATCCCGCTCCCCTTGCCTCAGTGACATCAGGAGCTTAGTTCCCTAACTGGGTGTGTTCCTTCCTGGGTCTACGCCTTTGCATTTGATGGAGCCTCTACCTGGAAGGGCCTTACCACGACTCTGCCTATAGGAGGAGGCTTACTCATCCTCTAGAACTCAGCTCAAACAATACTTCCTTCAGGAAGTTTTCCTTGGCACTCCTAGAGGAACTCAGGGTTTCCATTTTGATGTTCTGCTAGCATCTTCTAGACATTTGAATTTCTTTGAGTAGCAAATATTGTATAGTGGGGTGCTTTTTTTTTTAGATTTCTTTATTCTACTGAGTTCTCCCAGATCATCAATCATGTGTCATTCATCTCTGTATCCCCAATACCTGACACAGATTGGCTTAATGAATTAATAAAGTATCTTGAACTTCAGGTAATCAGATAGTGTCCTAACATCAGTGACCGGCTCAGAGTGGTGTTAAAGAAATTGTAATTCCTTTATTCTCTTTCCTTCTTCTTATCTACAAGTAATCCAACAAGGTCTTTGACATATGCAGTCCGCTCAACCTGTAACATCTACCCCATACTTTTACCTGGCTAACTCCATCCTTCCTTTGAGGTCAGTTTACGGGTCACTTAAGGCCTCCACTGGTCCTTGCCCTTACCAGATGAAGGCCTCTGTCATATCCTCTCATAGACCTTTGTTATTTTCCTTCCTAACATTTTGTCACTGATATGATTACAGGATCTACAGAGATGATATACATGTCATCATTTATTTAGTGTCTATCCAACTTCACTGTAAGCTCCATGAGGTCGGGGATATGTTTATCACATTCATGTCTGTTGCTAGGACACTACCAAGCACACAGTGAGTGCTTAAGCAGAAGAGTGGCCCAGGTTAAACAATTCCCACTGTCTCTAAGTATCAAAACAGCAATTTCATCTAAATAGCTCATTCATAGGAAAAGCAAGAAAATGGAAGGAAGGAGACTAATCCAATTGATATACATATAAACACATACCCTGACTGGATTAATATATATGCTTATATTGAGATATATATTTATTAGTACAGGCTAATGAACTATTAGCTTATCTAAGTGATTCTACATCTTTTCATCTCTCTCCTCATATGGAACATACCAATTAGAGTAATATATGTATTAACATATTATTATTAATTCTATTAACTATAGTAATACATTATTATTATATATTACTATAGCTATAGGACAGAGAAAAGGAAAAAAGGCAGGAAGATACAAAGATATGGAAAAATTCAGACATGATTTGCTGACAAATTTTTTTAGCAATAGAGAAAAGCACAAAATACCTTAAAATTTTTTTTTTAAAAAATCATTAAACTTCTGGGGTGCTTGGGTGACTCAGTTGGTTAAGTGTCTGCCTTTGGCTCATGTCGTGATCTTGGGGTCCTGGGGTGGAGCCCCGAGTCATTGGAACCTGCTTCTCCCTCTGCCTCTGCTCCTTCCCCCACTTGTTCTCCCTCCCTCTCTCTCTCTCAAATAAATAAATAAAATCTTAAAAAAAAAAGTCATTAAACTTCTATGATATCTTTTTACTCTCTCAAACAGTATTTTTTTTCCTTTGAACCTATAAATCATACATCAATATTAGGGAAACATTGAGAAAGCAAGCCAAATTACCATAGATGTGTGAACTATTAATTTCAGTGTTTTAAGCAATCTCTGATTTGTCATATCAGCCTCAAAATACTCATTTGAATAAGTGCCTGGCAATAATAAATGAAAGCATGTTACATGTCCTTTGAATAGGTGAAATGTATGTCCTGTGAAGAAATAAATGTCACTGATTAGTTTTTTCTTTGTCATCATTCAAGATCTTTGTTTTTTCCAGAAGCAAGATTTGTAAGTTTAGTTTGCCTATAGACCATAGAATAAGACCTCATTTGAAATATTCTTGCAATTCTGTTTGTCATGTTCATGCTATAATTGGTTGTTCTATAAAGAAAATAGATTATATCACTGACGTATATAACCTATACGAGAACCTCTGTGACAGCTACAACTCATTAATTCTACTATTATTATTGAGCCTGCCACTAGCAAATTCAAGGACTGACATATCTGGGGAAAATTAACCCACTGAAGTTCTTCTAGAGATACACCTTATGTCTTCTTCATAAAAACTTGTAAATACTACACTCTCTCTGTTATCCATCTGAAACTCACTGTCAGTTATGAAATCACTAGAACTTGAACAAGAGGTCAGCTAAAATATCTATGCTACTCCCCCAAACCAGACAATTTTCTATGTTTAATTAATGCCCTTCATTTTACCACATTTTCCTGCTTGCCTCTGGGTGTGACACCCTCACATAATCCTTCAATTCCTGAAGGTATGACAAGATCTATGATAAAATCTGATTAGTAGCTTTGTTTTTCTATCATACTTTTAATTCCTGCTTAAGGAAAGGAATTGCTGTGGGTAACTCTCATATTGTACATCATAACTTCAAAAGTCCTTCCTGGATATTACAAATTGAGAAATTGACCACACAGAATGAGCACCTGGGGATTTTGTTTTGCCTCCCTGACTCATGGAAGACAAGGAGACTGCACATGCTTCTGATTTTGGCTGACAGTCCCGCTTTGCTTTTAGTCAGCAAAATTAATATTATATTCCGGAAAACGGTTGTTCATACTTCAAATATGTGCAGTGAAATAATGACATAGAAAGACCTAGAGTTTACGTGTAAGATTTTGTTTCTACAAAGTCTGGAGTCCCATTTCTTAAATATTGAGAAATGACAAGAACCCTTTCCCCCTCTGAAAAATGCACTTTCTTAATAGCGGTGATTCTGCTGCCCCATAAATGTGGGGTGATTGTTTCTGATCCACCTCTAGGTTGAACAAAGAGAAAAATGGCTATCTCATTTCTAGCAAGAGAGGCCAGGGACAGTTCTTTACCCTTCGTGGTACAAGACAAAGTCAGAGTAATGGTGTTTCAGATCTAGTTTTGAGCACTTCTGGCTATTTGACCTTGGCAATTTATTTCATATCTCCATCCTTCAGTTTTCTCTCTGTAAAATCAGTACAAAAATAACCGTCTTACAGGGACTAAGGGCTATTTCTGGAACAAAGTGGGTACTTGACAAATATTAGTTCCTGTCTCCTAATTCAAACCTAGAAAACTGAGAGCTCCGTAGTTGAAGTGCCATTGTTTTTCCCCAGATGTATCTACGTTCTTTCTATCTGTGCCTTAGGTGTTCAGTACACATAAGAATTTGCTTCCACAAGTCTTTTTTTGGAAGCTTCTGGAAACAATGTCTTCATATTCTCTCTATATTTTCTGTCATTTGTGTGTTAGCATTATCAACATGTATGGTGTGTTTTCCTTTTCATACATTTTCATCCATCAACACCCATTTATCGATAATCTTGTTACATACTAGACCGAACCCAGGATCCTTATGATGTGAGATGACAAAAGTGAGAAGCTTTCAGGCTAAGTTAAGGCCTTTTGACACCCAACATACTGAGTTCTGTCTGACAAAGCTTTACTTGAAAGCTGAGTGAAAAGGGACTAGATTTTTTTTTTTTAAGAGAGAGAGATAGTCTCTGAGGTGGGATTCCCTAGAATCAAGCTCGAGAGGACATTTGTGTGCAGGAAGTTCACTGAGGAGTGCTCTAGGAACTCCATCTGTCAGGAAGGGTCGAAGAGGGAGAGCTGCTGCTACAACAGAAGATTTGGGTGACTCTCTGAGAAGCTCTGGAGCTGAGGTAGCCTTTCAGAGAGATTCCGAATTGTGGCAAGGGAGCAGACCTCTGTGCTACCCCCCGCTGACCGGTCACTAGATGTGGGCTACCTCTGGGGGGCGGGCACATTC
The DNA here is from genome assembly GCF_002007445.2 of Ailuropoda melanoleuca. Classification (NCBI taxonomy): domain Eukaryota; kingdom Metazoa; phylum Chordata; class Mammalia; order Carnivora; family Ursidae; genus Ailuropoda; species Ailuropoda melanoleuca. Next base: position 53,011,162 of record NC_048228.1, on the reverse strand, counting down.
CCCTGAGGCCCTGGGCTGTGCCCAAAGAGGGCCCTCGTGGTGGGCGGCCTGCAGCCTTCATTCGCAGCCGCTGGGCACAGTGCTGGCGCGCCACCCGGAGGGAGGCTCCTGAACCGGAAGGAATCTGGGAGGGGCATCCAGGTTTCCGGGGCAGGGGAGGAGAGCGAAGGGGAGGAAGGAAAGATCGGAGAAGAGGAGAGGCAAGGAGAGGAGAAGACGAGATGGAAAAGGAGAGGAGAGCGGAGGGGACGAAGAGGGGAGGATGGGAGGGGCAGGGAAGAGAGGAGAGTGGAAGGCTTGTGTCTTCACTTTCTTCTTTTTCTTTTTCTTTTTTCTTCCTTCTTTTCCCTTCCCAACTCTCCTGTCTCCTCACTCCCTCCTTCTCTCCATTTCTCCCTTCCTACCTCCCTCCCGTTCTTCACGTATGCCTGAGAAGAAAAATACTACTACTGGAAAGAGGAGGAGCCAGAGGATGGAGGATGAGGGGCCCCCCCGCAGGCACCCCTGCAGGCCCTCCCAGTTGGGTGAGGCTGTGGTGGAGGTCCTAGGCCTCCAGTGGCGCACTAAGCCCACCTAAATGAGGTCCAAGTGCCCCTCATTAATATACAGAATTATTAGAAATAATCAATTGCTGTAGGCCACTAAATTTGAGATTGGCTTGTTCCACAAGAGTATCATTATGCATTTGATGTTCCGTGGATGCTATTCCCCAACGTAAAGTTAAAGTGGATATTCTCACATTGCAGTGAGTGCTTCTGTCTAACAGCACCCAGGAAGACATTGCCCCTCAATTCCTTCACCCTCCCCCCCTTCCTCCCCATTGCCACCCCACCCCAGCAGCTCACCTCTGGGCAGTATTCATCCTCAATTGACTTGAGCGCCAGAGTAATTAAGGTCTGGATCATTCTTGTCAATTCAGAATTACATGGAAAATGTATTTGGTTTCAGTACATATAGGAAATCTTTCATTGGCTAGTATTTCAACTTATTGCGTAAGGTGCTTTAACAAGACCCAAAATTATATTAGCCCTGAGATTTTTTGTACCAGTTGCTTTTATGGCTAATTTGCAAGGGATAGCTTATTTCCTTCATACTTGGAAGATGTCAGTTCGAAATCTTTTATGTAAGACAGAGTTAATATATGTTGTAATTTTAATGGATAATGCTTCTCCAATGCTTCTAGATATTTTGTTTTAAAATAGCTAACAGATAAGTTGTTTTGGGTCGTAGAAAACTTGCTAGTTTCCTGAATGACTCTATGACTCTGCTATTTATACAATGACCTCAAGGAAAAAGAGATAAAGTAACTTACCACAAGACAAAATAAATTAAACAGCATGACAATGTCAGATCAATAAAAAGGCTGTCAACTTATTTTAACACCCAAGAACCCTGACACTAGTTTCCTAGCATTTATTTAAATATACTATTTTGTAGAAGCCGACTTCTTTTGGTTGAATAACTGATTTCAAGTATCTTTTCTAGTACTAGCAGATTAGTATTGATGTTCCATTGCTTTGCACAAATATCTGAGGTCTCACTTTAAAAAAAAGAAATAGTTAAATGACCAAGTCACACAACCAAGAGAACTTTTTAACCCCTGGTACATAGTAGATACTTAATACTTATTGAATCAACAAAAACTAGCAAAATGTTATTTATCTCAAATGCCAACTAATAGGGTTGTGAAATTTAATGACTCAAGAAATTTGTTAATGCTTCCTCATGAACCTTGCTGACGATGTGTCTTTTGTGACAAATTTGTTGATTAAGACAATGACTTAATGATACTCGGCTACGTGCCTACCTCTTTCCTGATACTAAATGAACCAGGAAAGAAAGTTGGATCGTGTATGTATGGGAGGAAAAGTGTCCTGTGAAGCCAATAAATATAGCAAACAATCTGTGTTAGGGGCTATGATGGATGGAAAAAGAAACATACTATGATGCTTTAAAAAAATAATCTTTGTATCTTGCTCTGGAAATGGTTTTGAGCTTACATTTGAAAAAAATATATCTGACAGGAGAATTAATAATGTTTCTATCACAATAATGAGGGAAGATGAGAAGGTCATTGTTCAGGAAGAACTAGAAAGAAGTTAATTCTCCTTACTGTGTTTCCTGCTGAGAATCTCTCTGCAATTTACTCCACATCTCAGCTTTTCCTTGAGCATGTTTCTTAGACGATGAATTTCTGAGTTGGGAGAGGTGGAAAATCATTTTAAGATGTGCTACTGCTAGACTGGAAGTTACAAGAGGAAAACAAATGGGGTGAGAAAAATAGGAAATGCTCTTATAAAACAGGGCCTATGAACTAGAGTAGGTATAGTCAGTCACTGTTAAACAACAGGGAACATTGGCTTAAAAGTTAAAACAACGGGCTCTTTGGTGACTCAGTGGGTTAAGCGACTGCCTTCTGCTCTGATCCTGAGGTCCTGGGATCATTCCCTGCATCCGGCTCCCTGCTCTGTTGGAGAGCCTGCTTCTCCCTCTCCCTCTGCTGCTCCCCTGGCTTGTGCTTGCTCTCTCTCTCTCTCTCTGTGTCAAACAAATAAAATCTGAAAATAAGATTGGAAAAAATAATTTACTGTATTAATTCTTTTGGTAAAAAAGTAATTTTGTACATTTGAATATTTCGAGTGTTTCTTCCAGAATTTTTAAGTTATAAAAAGTAGGCCAAAAAAAGGGGAAGTTTAAATAATAATGTGTAAGATTTGTACATATTTGTAATAGGAAGACAGCTTGTAGCTCAAAATGTATCCTTTATTCCCAGTCTTCTAAATCGCCTTTTTTATATCATAGGTACTTGGGACCACGTGGAGTTTGGTTTGAGGATTGTCTGATTAAAAAGGAAAGAGAAACTTTCCTTCATGTTATACACAGTCATAGATTTACTCACTAATACTGTTTAGGACCCACTGTATATTGCATTATCCTATACCCAGAAGGATACTTAAAGCATTCAAAGAAACCTAGGCCATGCCTCTGCTTTCAAAAGTGTACATACAGCCCAGGTGAGGCAGCAAGTCTTATAGAAGAAGCAGAGATCCAGGCAATAATCCACATGGGCCAGCATGCGATGTGTAGGTCTGCCCTGCATCTCTGTGGGGTTTTGTCTATATCATGCAGGGTTTGAGATGCAGACCCATAATTAGGGTCTGAGAATTGAGGAATATAGATTTTATTGCAATTTGTAATACTGCAAAACTGGAAACATCCTCGAGGTCACCGATAAGACAGAGGTTGGACAAAAGATTGCCCATGCCATAGAATGTCATGCAGCCATTAAAAAGGATAGGGCCAAACTACATTGGGGTAGCATGAAAGGATGCTGAAGACATATTTTTGAAGGACAAAAGCAAGCTATATAATGATCCTATTTCTATTAAAAATTCTGTGTCTACCTCTACCTATATATGTGCTTCTCTCTGAGTGATGTGTGTGTGCCTCTGTATATGTACAGGTGTGTATATAAATGCAGATAGAATAGAAATCTAATGCCCAGTTGTTACCAACGGTCACTACTGGAGAATGAGGGCGTAGAACAATGATAAGGAGAAACTTACACTTTTTATTCCACATACATCTGCAGTGCATGAATATTTTTCAGTAAATTATATTACATATTTCCCTATAATATTAAAAATAAAAGAAAAAATAAATATGCTGAGGCTTGCTTTTTAGGGTAGACTCAGGTGTCAGAAACAACCAGTTTATTTTATAACACAGGGGGGATTAGTTTTTCTTCTAGTTTCTGGATGAAGTGAGAAAAAATAATATAGCTGAAAAACAGAAAGCGGCCCAATAACTAATATGCAGAGCGAGCCTTTTATGGTTATTGGCTCATATTTCATCCACAGACTACAAACAAATCCTAATATTTGTCAACAGCCAAAGTTGGGAACAACTGCTTTCCTTGGCCACCAGAAAGGGCTGCATATTTATGCTTTCAGATACTCATAAAGTGCCTTTTAAGCCTATACATTGCCTTATCAGGGCATTATCACATAGTTACACAGAGAAAATACGTTCATACTTCAGTTTTGTTCTTACCTCCCTAAGTGGGAGGTTATATTTGTGTAAAGGAGATGGGGACCGAGAAAAGGAGGGGAGTGGTGTGAAGGGAAGTAAAAATAAAATTGAGCAGGAACCCTGACCCGCCTGGTGTTTATCTGGTTGGGCACAGCTTGACCACCCTTCCACATGTATTTCTACACACCCTCACCTCTCCTTCCCTATCTTTTTCCTCCTACTGGCCTTGAGGGAGGTAGTATAAAAGGCATCAGGAGAGCATGAGAAACCACATCGCTGCAGGCTTCTAGGCACCAATACACCCTCACACTGGGGTTTCCTGCTTCTAGGAACGACTCCAGCTTGATCTTCTCCACCATGAGCCTCAGACCTAATGCCACCTCCTCCTGTCCCAGCGCCAGCCTGTTCCGGGTCCTACAGGGGCTGCTACTGCTATCCCTGCTCCTGACCACGCTGGTTCCCTGGACCGCTGGAGAAAGTAAGAGAAACTCAGTGAAAACTGAGGGTGGGGTGTCTGCTGCCCTGGAGCAGTGTCTGGGGGAGAGCCTGTCCTGGTTCTCTTGGGGCTGGAGACGGTCATTACACTAATAACTCTAAGTGGCGAGGGGATGCTTGGTGGGCACTTAAGATGTGCCCGGCATTCTGCTAAGGTACTTACCTGAAGGTTTGAAGATGATCGTATACACGGTGGCTTTATGAAAGAGCTACAGTTAACAAATAAGGGGACTAAGGAATCAAGTCAAGAGATTAGAACTCCATAATAATCGCGACCACTCATAGAGCCACACTTTCTATCCTAGCTCAAAGTGTGGACAAGAAGCGGTTCGTTGAACTTTACTGCATGTGCTTGAAGACCGTCTCTGGCATTCATCCAAGTAACATCCTAAATTTGGAGGTGCTCAGCGCAGGACCCCATTGTCCCAACATTCAAGTGATGTAAGTCCCTGCTTCTGTATCATTGCCTCATTGGGCTTTAAGGAAACTCTCCACTTCTCTCCTCACTGATACTATTGTATCCAGCCCCGTGGATCCCTTCTGAGAGTCAGGCCATGGCACTCACAGAGAATTCCATTCCCTCTTGCAGAGCCACACTGAAGAATGGAAAGAAAGTCTGCCTGGACCCAGAAGCTCCCCAAATCAAGAAGATAGTCCAGAAAATTTTGGAAAGCAATGGGTCAACGGCTTAATCTTTTCACTGTCTGTCAAGCGTTTTTATCACCCAAGAACAGTAGGAGTTTGAAGGCTTGACTTTCTGGAGTTCTCATTTATCAGAATACTTATTCGTATTGTATTAAACTTTGGATTTGTTTTCCATTCTGTTTCAAAAAGTCACATGGTACTCTGAGAAGGCTGGTTAATAGATGACAGAGAGAAGATGGCAATAAGCAAACTTACTTTCAAAATATAATGTATGGTTTATTCCTTAACTCTTGGTTACATGAGGCACTCTGCTTTACATTCATTTATTTAAAATTTTCTTTTCCAATGCTTACACGTGCATTAACCTATCTTGCTCTACCTTACTGTTAGACTAGCTATGCCCATGATGATTAATAGATTCCATAATGGTCAATGATATTCAGAATCGCACAGAGCCCAGAATACAGCACTTGCTCAAGAAATGCTTGTTAATTTATTTAGCCACTTAATAGAGTTTTTCATTGTCTTAGTCTTAGGATATCTTGTTTCAAAACATTTTCTGAAAGATTTTCTAGTGTTTATTTTACCCTTGAAACCCTAAAAATAATAAAGTTATAGAATGTGAGTCTTGTAAGCAGTGTTGTTTATTTTAAAGAGAATATATTTAATACTACTAGAATAAAAAACATACAATGAAAAGCATTAACGTTCTCTATTTTAAAAACTCCAGTTATTTTCAATAATAATAATAATAATAATAATAACAATACAGGTTCCCTATAGTGTTAAATGTTTTAACCTGGCATGTTTGTATATATTTTCATTCACTTAATATCTGCATGTTACAATTTTAGGATTAGAACCAACCTTGTGGATGAGTAAAATAAAAAATGTAAACTTTATCAGACTTCTAATTATTGTTTTATAATCAACAGAACTTTCTTTCTTTCTAAAATTATTTTTGTATGAATATAGTTGACACCCAATGTTGCATTCATTTCAGCATAGTGATTAAACTTCCCGATACCTTATGCTGTGCGCACCAGAAGCGTAGCTGTCTCATTACAGCATTATTACAACATCATTTACTATATTCCCTATGCTGGCCTTTTATCCCCAGGATTCGCTCTTTCCATAACGGGAAGCCCATAATTCCTATCCCCCTTCACCCATTTTGCTCATTCTCTCCCCCCTCCCTTTGGTATTTCTTAATCCCTGAAATTTACACCCACCCTATTCTTACACAAGTATTAACATGAAATCAAAATTTGTTATTGTTTGTCATCATATATTATTACTTTTAACAGAACTGTTGGGGGAAAAATCACCTTAATTACCTTTTTATTTCTTTTTACACTTCAGTATTCCATAATCTACAAACAAAATCACCAGTTGATGATTTGTGTCATTTTTAATTTATTATAATCATAGCTAGACTTTATTGATAAATTTAAATATTCCAGGCATATTGAATGTTTTGTATGCATGAATTAAATAATTCTCACAAGATAGCTATGATCTGGTTAAAAGGACATCATCTGCAGAAGGAGTAATTGGGGAAATAGTTCTACCATTTGCTAGCTGTGTAACTTTGGGCAGGTTGCATAACCTCCCTGTGCCTTAGTTTCTTCATCTTTAAAATGGGATAAAAAATATTGCTTATCTCACAAAGCTGATGTGAAAATTAAGAGTTAATAAATTCAAAGGGCTAGAAGTAGTGCACGTCACACAATGACCCATATATAAATGTTGACGACTATTTGTTATTATTACTATTAGCATCCCCAATGTATAGAGAAGAAAACTGAAGTTCAAAGAGATTAGAAAATTTGCCTCAAGATCAGATAACTAAGTAGGTGACAGAGTGGGGATTTGAAACTCTGCTTTTAACCACCACACTACTTTCCTTGATTCTTCTTTCTCTAATAAAGAAATTACATTATATATCACACGATGTTATTGGCACACAAAATAGGACCCGACCATAAGTAGCATACTGTGATGGTTATAGGAGAAGAGCTAAGTTCATCAACCCCAACCTGTACATGGACTTTGGGGAACACTCATGCATTAACCATTTAGTTCACAAATTTTGTATATTAAGATCTCCTTTGACTATCTCCCCCTCTTTATAGGCTCAGTGCCTTAAAATGTTTTGTCTACAAAATAAATGCATTTATTAAGTAATAGTTAACAACCACAAATATATATATATATATATGTATATATATATATATATACATATATATATATATATCTTAAACCAGTACATGGGGATTGCAGTCATTGTCATTAGCTTTTCTCCAATAATTTAAAATGGCTCAGAGATCTCATTCATTTCTCTGTGGTTTCCTTCTAAAATCCAACAGCACCAGCTCCTGAGACATGACAAATTTTTTTCAAGAAGCGGATGTCTTTTATTTTTGTGTACGTATGTTTAACTATTTCATTTAATGCAGAGAAAGAATCATTTAATGGCTACTTACTACTTCCTGCAAATACTGAAATGCAGGGGTAAGTTGCACAAATCCTGTGTGCTGCCCATTCGTACCCCAAACCACCCCTTCGAGCCATTCCCTCTGCCCCAACCCTATTTGGGATCTCAGGTTTTAATGCAATAAACTTGTCTAAGTTATAGCATATTCTGTATCCGGCATTTCATTGGATGCTGGGTATTTTAAAAAGTAAGTCACACAGAATTGTCCTTGAAGAGATCACTGTCCGGTAGGAGAGGCAGATAGGTTGAGAAATCATCACAAGCACACAGGACACACGCTAGTATAGAGACACACTGNAGAGTGGGGATTTGAAACTCTGCTTTTAACCACCACACTACTTTCCTTGATTCTTCTTTCTCTAATAAAGAAATTACATTATATATCACACGATGTTATTGGCACACAAAATAGGACCCGACCATAAGTAGCATACTGTGATGGTTATAGGAGAAGAGCTAAGTTCATCAACCCCAACCTGTACATGGACTTTGGGGAACACTCATGCATTAACCATTTAGTTCACAAATTTTGTATATTAAGATCTCCTTTGACTATCTCCCCCTCTTTATAGGCTCAGTGCCTTAAAATGTTTTGTCTACAAAATAAATGCATTTATTAAGTAATAGTTAACAACCACAAATATATATATATATGTATATATATATATATATATATACATATATATATATATATCTTAAACCAGTACATGGGGATTGCAGTCATTGTCATTAGCTTTTCTCCAATAATTTAAAATGGCTCAGAGATCTCATTCATTTCTCTGTGGTTTCCTTCTAAAATCCAACAGCACCAGCTCCTGAGACATGACAAATTTTTTTCAAGAAGCGGATGTCTTTTATTTTTGTGTACGTATGTTTAACTATTTCATTTAATGCAGAGAAAGAATCATTTAATGGCTACTTACTACTTCCTGCAAATACTGAAATGCAGGGGTAAGTTGCACAAATCCTGTGTGCTGCCCATTCGTACCCCAAACCACCCCTTCGAGCCATTCCCTCTGCCCCAACCCTATTTGGGATCTCAGGTTTTAATGCAATAAACTTGTCTAAGTTACAGCATATTCTGTATCCGGCATTTCATTGGATGCTGGGTATTTTAAAAAGTAAGTCACACAGAATTGTCCTTGAAGAGATCACTGTCCGGTAGGAGAGGCAGATAGGTTGAGAAATCATCACAAGCACACAGGACACACGCTAGTATAGAGACACACTGTAACGGTGTAAAGAAACAGACGCATGGATAAGTCAAAGCTTCAGCATTGTCATTTTCAACATTTATTATCTTCGTGAATCTAGTACTTTATATCAAGTCCCTCCCCATGTGCTAGAAAAATGATAGGTGTTATTATGATCTCTCACCTCGCAGAGCTTTCCATCTGGGGAGAGAAAACATTTTAAACACTTGCAAACACACGCACACATACACACACGCACATGCATATATAACTGTGTGTATGATGCACACTTGTGGGCCTCCTGGGTGGCTAAGTTGGTCGAGCGTCTGACTCTTGATTTCACTCAGGTCATGATCTCAGGGTCTTGGGCTCCATACTCAGCAGTGAATCTGCTTGAGATTCTCTGACCCTCTCCGTCTGCCCCTCCCGCCCCTCACATGTGCTCTCTCTCCCTCTAAAATAAATAAAATCTTTACCAAAAAATGTACATGTGTGCATGTTCGGAAGATCTGTGAGAAATCACAAAAGCAGAGGGTGCTACAGAACCCAATAGGGGACACAATTAGCTGTAGCCCTTAGGAAAGGCCTCTCAGAGGAAGTGATGTTAGGCTAACACCAGAAATTCAAATAGGACTTAGTCAGCTGAAAGGCAAGTGGTAGAGAGAGCGGAGGAGAGAATGGTGATAGAAAGAAACGTAGAGGCCCAGGAAGTAACCTGCATACCCCTGCAGGGGTCTGGTCCTGCTGAGCATTCGGAACCAGCTTGTTCCCTGCAGTGGCCTACTGACGCCCTTCACCGCTGTCAACAGTGTGACAGAAGGCCTCTGGCTTTGAGATGAGGGCATCCTTTGCTCTGATCAAGAGCCTAAGTCATCCTTTTTCAGGAAAGGGAAGATGGTCCATATTGATCCCTTGACCTTTCCTGTGTGGGATTCTGTGTCATGCCCTCCACCCACTCTTCCGAATCTTCTCCACATCCACTCCCAGATGCTCTGTGTCCTCCTGAGAGCATCGCTGCTTCGGCCCACAGATCAGCCTGCCTACAACTGGCCCTGGGCCAGGTCACAGCAAGCTCTGGGAAATGTGGCCTGGAAACTCTGCTTCTTCACCTCATTTCTGGGCCCGGCTGTGTGGAGAAACATCTAGGCACCGAGTTTTTACAGAAAGAATGCGTTCAAATATTACTTTTACAGTTTTCCTCAGAGGAAGAGGGTAGCTGAGGATAACAGACTTTGCTCCCTGGAGTATACTGGATGAAGGCTTCTAGGGCGGGAGAGATGCAGACACAGAGGCAGGCTTCCACGTTCTGGTGAAACTCAAAACTGAGTCATCACCTAAAGACTTTTTCAACTTTTTACCAGCAAGAAAACAATTACTAAGGACACACCTTGAACACCCACAGCCACCCAATGCAACTGATAATCTGTAACTGGTAATCTGTAGGAAAGAGAGGTGGGAGTTTGCAGTGCTTGGAAAGTTGGGAGTTGGGAAGAAACAGAAACTGTCTTCGGTCTGAAGGTACCAGCCTGTAAACTGCAACATGGTGACCCCAGAGAAGCCTACAGTGACACATTAATAGAGGTGACATATGACATACACCTAAGGTTCAAGTGTTGTTTCTAACTGCACCCACGTGCGCCAATATGCATTCAGCTTGGGGTTGGGGATCCTGCTCTCACCTCCCAGCCAAGATAGCTGACTTCGGGCTTTTTTTCCCCCTCCTAATCTTGGCTGGCCAGAGCCTAGCTCTTCCCAGCAGTGTCTCCGCTTCCCCATCCTCCAGCCCAAACTTCCGGACCCTGGGGATAAAATGGGCCTGGGGAGCTGGGAGCCACTGGCCTGCGAAGTCCCAGCCCCGACTGCCCTTGCACTCTGGGCTTCAGCTGGAAAGCTGCTGGACATGAATGTGGGAGAGGGTTCCGGTGCCCCCAGCCCCTGGCTGGGCCCCCGCCTGCTGCTCCTGGGGCTGCTGCTCCTGCCGGCTGCGCTCTCGCTCCCCACAGGTGAGAGCTGAAGTAAGGCGCTGGGGGGACAGGGGAAGCAGAGAGAGAGTCGGGGAACTCCTAGGGCTGGGGCGGAATCTTTCATCTTTTGAGTTCCGTCTAGGTGTGCGGGCCCGGTGCACTTTACCACCCAGTCAACAACGCTTCTCTGGGGGAGGCATGATTTGTGGGGGAGGAGGTGAAAGCCAAACGCAATGAGAAAGATCCCGAAGGTAAGTCTGGTGGTTCACGGAGTCACCATTCTCTCCTCCACTGCCCTCTCCCCGACCCAACCCCCAGCGGACCTGGAAGGAGGAGAGGAGGACCTGCGCTGCGTGTGTATGAAGACCACCCCCCTACTCCGTCCCAAGGACGTCAGCAGCCTGGAAGTGATCGGTGTCTCGGGCCACTGCCCCACCCCCCAGATGATGTGAGTCCTGCCACTTGCTTCTTGGCGCCCGCCCACCCTCGGCCTCCTCTGCCCCCTTCTGCGCCTCGGCGCCCCCCTTCACCCCGCCCCTCCGCACCCCCTTCACCCCGCGTCTAATCCCACGTTCCAGTCCAACCCCTGAAAGGCGTGTCTCTTCTTTCCCTGGCAGAGCTTCGCTGAATAATGGGAGGAAAATATGCCTGGACCCGAATGCTCGCCTGTATAAGAAAATAATCAGGAAGCTTTTGAAGAGCTAGTTACTAGCTGCCTGACTCTGTACCTTTTCGACAGAGCATGATTTTGTTTTTGTTTTTTCATTTGCAACCCAACTGTGGAAAAATCTTCTGGTGCTTTTATTATCCTTCAAATTCTAAATAAATAAAATAAATCGACTTGTGGTATAGTCAAACTCTTTCTTAATAGAGCAAAGAAATAGCGTCCACATATCACAGTTTCATTTTTAAGAAATCTCCAGAATTTTAAGCAAAAATATATTTGAAGCAAAGTTTGGCTTAATAAAGACTGCCTTCACTGGATGTTATGCCTTCATGGATACATATTTGCATATTTCCATAACGGCCCTACTTCATTTATTTACGTATTAATGTTATAATTAGCTTTGCCAGTAAATATTAATCACACTTAAACGTCATTGGCTTTTTAAGTCAGAGAAAGACAATTATCATATGGTTTCACTCATGTGGAGTATAAGAAACAGGGCAGAGGATCATAGAGGAAGGGAAGGAAAATTGAACGGGAAGAAATCAGAGAGGGAGACAAACCCTGAGAGACTCTTGACTCCGGGAAACCAACTGAGGGTTGCTGGAAGGGAGTGGGTGGTGGGATGAGGTAATTGGGGATGGGCATTAAAGAGGGCACGTGATGTGATGAGCACTGGGTGTCATACGCAGCTGAGAAGTTGTTTAACGCTACATCTGAAACTCATAATGTACTATATGATGGCTAATTGAATTTAAATTTAAAAAGGTAAAAAAAAGTTACTGGCTTTTTAAAATCAATCAATCAATCAATCAGATTCTGCTTTTATCCCCTTAAGATTAATACTCTACCCTAGTATTAGAAAAATTAATAAAAATGAAACTAAGATTCTCCACTGCTTAAGAGAAATATGTGTATACTTTCCAGAGAATTACATTCAAATATTTTACTCTTTATTGGTGCTTTGATAACTTTGACATTTCACGAAGATGAAATGTTAGAAAACAGTTCTTATACACACATTACTCCCTTTAGTGAATCCCACATTTGGCAAACCTACAGAATTGGCTCTTATTACATTCCATTTATATACCATGAGTGTTGCTCTAAGCCTGCAAATGTTTTGAATGGATTTTTTTTTTCCCTTGGTAGTCTCACGTTCAGTAACACTTTATTTGCAGTCGACCGCCATTCCATGAATCCCTTAACATTGGAGAAATCAAGACTGTATGTTAAACAGCTGTGGAAAGTAGGAGAGGCTCAAGGTTGTACTTTCATTCATGATTCAGGAAGACACTACTATATTTTGGGGAGAAAGGAGGGTGCGGCAAGATGGGCACGTTAGTTACCTATTGCTTCTGTAACAAAGTACCATGAACGCCATGGCTTCAACAACACAGATTTGTTATCTTCCGGTCTGGAAGTCACAAGTCCAAAATGGTCCAAAATGGTCCAAAATGGGGCTTACGGGCTAAACTCAGGGTATCCTCAGAGCTGCATTTCTTCTGCGGGCTCTAGGGGAGAATCTGTCCCTTGTCTTTCTTAGCTTCTAGAGGCCATCTGCCGTCCTGGGCTGGTGGTTCCTTCCTCCATCTCCAAACTACATCACTCCAACCTCTGTTTCTGTTGTCATATTTCTTCTCTCTTCTCTGACACTTCTTCTTCTTATACCCTGTCTGTCTCTAAAAAAAAAAAAAAAAAAAAAAAAAAAAAAAAAAAAAAGGACCCTTTGTGAGGCTGTTGGGCCCCTTGGATAGTCCAGGACAATCTTCTCATCTCAAGATCCTTAACACATCTGGAAAGCCCTTCTTTTTTCTTTTTGTCTTGCCATGTAAGGTAACATTTTCACAAGTTCCAGGGCTTAGGGGATGGAATTTCCGGGAAAGGGTGGCACTACTCAGCCTCCCGTTGTGGGCAAGGAAGTAGAATGTGGTTGAGGTAGGAGAACATTACAGAGCCTTGCTCATGATTTCAGGTCATTTCAACCTAATGCCGCCGTAGGGAGAGGTAGGATTGCCCTGCTGAGGGAAAACGGAGACTGGAACAGTTCATTCTCCTTGGGGGCAGCAGAGGGCCTCTGAGAGGACAAACTATTTAAATAAATGCTATTTATAGAGGCTTTTGAAGTACCAATGTATTATCTAAATTTCCACACCCACTTTGCATGATGGGTAATATTATTCCCATTGCAGAGTTGAGGTAAGTCTCAGAAAGGTTCAGGAACCTCCCAAACCCACAGCTGGGTAGAGGTCGAGCAGATACATCTGACCCCAACTCCCTACAGGCTCCCTTGCACACAGGCCGTGGGCCTGTTCGCTCATTCTTCAGAGAGGAACTGTCCAATGGACAGCCCTTGGAGGTGGACTAGGAATGAGTGGAGGGGGGGGTGGCAAAGGGAAGAATGGAACAGCTGCAAGATGAAAAATGAGTAGAAAGATGTAAGTCCATTAACTCCTCAGCACTACTGCAGGGCAGTTTATCATTCTGCAGAGCTGAAGGGTCTATGGGGAGCAAACAATGGTCTTCCAACTAGTTTTCATCCATTTGATGTTTTTCACCTTCAGTCCGCCATATGAAGGTCACCTGAATTATCTTTCCAAAATACAGATACTTCCTTGCCTAAACCTTCAAGGTCCAAAATCCTTAGCATGGCGCCCACTGCCAGGCCACACCTACTTTCCCTCTGCGCCTGAGCCCTCTCATCGGTGAAGTGAGAGTAGTAAGAACATCTACTCCATCGGTGGCCATGAGGACTTGAGTAGAAGATGTAGGTGAAACGCTTAGCGTCCTCCTGCCAAGGCTGTGCTTAAGAACTAGCACCATAGGGGCGCCTGGGTGGCTCAGTCATTAAGCATCTGCCTTTGGCTCAGGGCGTGATCCGGGCGTTCTGGGATCGAGCCCCATATCAGCTCCTCCACTGGGAGCCTGCTTCTTCCTCTCCCACTCCCCCTGCTTGTGTTCCCTCTCTCGCTGGCTGCCTCTCTATCTCTGTCAAATAAATAAATAAACTCTTAAAAAAAAAAAAAAGAATTAGCAACCAAAATCATTACTGCTGCTCTCAATATTGCTGTCAGTACCCCAGCCCAGCCAGTCCGGAGGGCCGACTAAGACATTTAACAGAGTGACTCTTGGTGGGAAGTAGCAAAATATTGGTGCAATAGGAATAAAAGTTCCTTAAATCGTATGAACTTTGGGAGAGAAAACATTGGAAGTGGAGTGTGGGTGGTAAGATTGTTTTTTTCTTTGCTTATTTTCCTTTTATGGCCCTCTTCAAACAACCTACTTAGTTAGAGTCCATAATCTAGGTGTGACTCAAATAGCCCAAGCGCATTTTTCAAAAAGACCCATACCGGTGCTTTGCAAACCCTTCCTTCAAAATTGCCAGAGAAGACTTTGAAGAGGCCGCCTTTATCAGCAATGGCATTGGGAGAAAGATTTCCTGCCAGGGGAAAGCCCAAATCAGACAGCAACTTGCTGCAGCTTCCTACTCTTGGAACATTTATGGAGTGATAAAGTTTGAATGTACTTACATTTTTTTTTTCCTGCAGAAAATGTCCACAACCTAGGCACTTACTGCATAGTCATGGGCCTTATCGACAAAACCAAACCACCAAAGGGTAGTGGAAGTCATTCTGCATTTTTCTAAGTATTGCTTTTTTTCCCCTTGGAAGGCCTTTGTGGTAAAAACAGTTTCCTCTTTACTGCATAGATCATTGAGGGTTTGGTGGGCTTAAAAGATACATTCAAGTGTTTTCTTATTGTAAAAGGCAAGGAACGCATGCTCATTATGAATAACATTGAAAACACAGTGGAAAGTATAAGGAAAAATTTTAAACGACTGTAATTTTGCCTCTCAAAAATATTGTTTTTTCAAAATATTAGTTATTGGATATTGGCTGTAAGGTGAACTGCTAATTTTCAATAAATTATCACTGTAATTACAGGAAATTAAAGGAAACAGTAATTACTTCATTGTTAGGGGGCATTCCCATCCCCATTTTACAGGTAAGAAGCCAAGTCCTGGGATAATAAAATAAGTTTTTCCTTGGTCAGAGAAAGAGTGTCAAACTCAGGTGATCAAACATTCACTTGGACATTTATAGGTATTCACAGTGTGTGTGTTCATGTATTTATGCACACCCCCAGGACAATTTCACAATACAAACTTACACTTGTTTTGTTCAGTGTGCTTCGATATTTTATTTTCTACACTACCCTACATTTCCACTTTTTAGAAAAAAAAGAGTGGCCACAAGCCTGTGAAGTATTTCATGACCCATTAATAGATCATAACTTATAGTTTTAAAACATGGCTGTAGTTCTTTGATTAAAGATTCAAGTTTTAACATTTCCTGTTGGAGGTCATGCTCTATTTAGTGCTTCTCAGGAAACTCGGAGAGTCGATAGGGACAGGATGCTCAGAACCAGCTGGATAGTTAAGTCTCCTTGCCTGTGGTCTGTTTTCAATCTCAATCTGCAGGCCCGACTTGGGGTTGGAGTCTTTGGGAATCCCATGAAGAGCCAACTTTTGAGGGGAAGATATAACACCAAACAGGGACTTGTCTGCACTGTTGAGATTCTCCGTTTTTTTCAGCTGGGGGCTCCCACTTACACGTTATACTCACCGCCATTCAGTTTCCTCCACGCACATCCTGTCTGGGCCCTAATGTAAATTGAATCAAGGGCAGAAACCGTTGCTTTCTAGGGGTGCTTGGAAAAAGTAAACATATTCAGTACATTCGCTTGGTGGTTTTATAGCCATTTCTTCTGCACTTACAGTTCTTCTCCTCATCCCTGGAGTAGCTGGCTTTAGCCCATGGCTTTTGGATAAGGCAATCTTGGGTTACAGAGTTTTTTCACTCTGTGTGACCTGAGTTTCCTAGTTTCCTCATCTGAAAAACCAGGGCAGTAAAATTCACCTCACAGCTTGCTGGAACAGGGCAAATCTCACTTAGAACAGGACCCAGCATGGGTCTGACTCAGAATTGGAAAGTAATGACTGAAAGTCACTTTTCTTCTCTTTCTTTGGGAGTTTTGCCCCATAAAAGCACATATCATTTCCTGACAATAATGGCCAACCACATCCTTGAGTTAATAAGTGAGAATTCAGAACACAGCTGACAAGCCAGAACTTTCCCTGCACAGAGCCACAACTCCAAGCTGGAGTGCAGATAACTGTAGTAGTCACCCCTTTCTGCAGTTTTGTGTTCCTTGGTTGCAATTGCCTGCCATCAACCATGGTCTGAAAACTCTGAAAGCAGATGGTCCTACTTCTGACTTAGCATGAGAAGGCTCATAGTAGCCTAATGCTACGGCACAACGTGTATGCCATTCACCTCACTTCGTCTCATTATGTAGCCTTTTTATCCTCTCACATCATCACAAGAAGTAGGATAAGTATAATACGGTATTTTGAGAGAAAGACCACATTCTGATAGCTTCTATTACAGCATATTATTACAATTACTCTATTTTGTTGTTGTTGTTGTTGTTAATCTCTTACTGTGCCTAATCTATAAGGTAAACTTCGTCACAGTTATGTATGTGTAAGCAAAAGCATAGTACATATACGGTTCAGTACTATCTGCCATTTCAGGCATCTACTGAAGGTCTTAGGACATATCCTTGGTGGTTAAGGGGGGCGCTACTGTGGTTAAGAAAGAAGCTTAACGCGACAGATACAAGTTGTATTTTCCATTCATGGTAGCAACTAAAAGAAAATCAAATAACTAAACCACAATGTTTATCACCCAGGTCATCTATAAAATATTCAGGAGACCTGGTGAGTGGAAGCCTGGCATAACTGTTTATCTAGTAAAGAAAACAAGGACAAGAAATAAACTTTGGATGTAACCTTGTGAAATATTTATGTCGTTGCTAAGGCAGACCCATGGGAATTATGCTATTATGAGGCAGTGCTGTGATGAGAGGTAGGAAATCTTGAAGGCGGAGTAGTCATCAAGCAGAGCTGGGGCAGTCAGCTCTTACTTATCAGCTGTGTTGGAGAATTGGTGAGTTATTTTTGCAATAATCCTAGGGATGAAGACAAGATCAATTGGGGAAAAAGGGAATAAAGCAGTGTATATCTATCTTCAACGGGACAATGATTAGACTGCACTGTGATTATTTATCGGTTTCTTCCTTTAGATCAGGGAATAAGGGTCTTGCCTCTTCTGTCCATTCCCACTTCCACAAAATGTCTAACAGAGTGTGTGCTAAATAAATGCTGGTTGATATTTTTTAACTACATGAAGGGAAGTAGTAACGCAGTTAGTACCATAATGCAATGGTGCAGTTGGGGGCTGGACAAAGCACCTTGTCAACAGAAAGTGGGCTGAGCATTAAAAACTCTGTTTTCCCACACCTGACTTTGTTAGGCTCAGAGATTTCACCCAATTATTCACAGACGTTATAACACATTCACACCATTTACTCTATCGATGATTTGTATGACTTTTTAGTTAGAGTCACTTCTATAACTATTAAGGAATCTGCTAAGAGTTCCCCTCATCTGTCCATCCACACCCTTCCATCGCACATACATGTTATAATACGTACTCATTAAACATGATTTGACTGCAGATACTCACGTTTGATATGCAACATACACATATGCAAAGTACAACCAACCAAGCCGTCCTTTCTCCACTTCCACCGTAACTGCCACCATATCTATTTGGGTCTCGTATTTCCTTAATGTCCTCAACTACTTCATCAATGTCAATCAGTAAACTAGCTCAGAGCCACCACTTTGAAAGAAGTATCATTCAGAATCCTCTGCCTCCAAGATTACCTGAGTATATGGACAGAGTCTAGAAGGCAAAAATATAAACAAAACATTTCCGGCCAAAAAATTGGGAGATAATGAGTATTGGAAAATACTGTGGACAGCATGCTCAATATCTAGTTTTTGTGATGCTCAACATTTCCTAGTTGAAATCTGTATCTTTATGCTATGCATTTTCTTTTGTGGTTTATATATTCATCTTTGACTTCCTAAATTTGGTTCCCATAATATGATCAGGTCATAAGGGTGTAGTCATCTCCAAAACAGCTTTCTTATGTGAGTATTTCTAAGAAAAGTTTTCTCATTTCCTTATTCTTTTGCAATTTTGGCAATCCTGTATTTCTTCCTGTTACACTATATGATCATGTTGCCACTGATTTAGTGAGTAGAAAGTTCAGGAAACAATTTTAAGAAAATGGAGATAAAAGGCAATTTATAAAACATTTTATTTTATTTTTTTAAAGATTTTTATTTATTTATTTGACAGAGATAGAGACAGCCAGCGAGAGAGGGAACACAAGCAGGGGGAGTGGGAGAGGAAGAAGCAGGCTCATAGTGGAGGAACCATAATGCTGGGATCACGCCCTGAGCCGAAGGCAGATGCTTAACCGCTGTGCCACCCAGGCACCCCTATAAAATATTTTAAAAACCAATAAATCTAAAAAAAAAAAAAAGGCTGACACAAACTAACATATCAAATGGTTCTCAGTGTTAACTGAATGATTTTAAGTATTTGTGGACTGATTATATCATCAGATGATCACGCCAACAACAGAAAATTAAATGATCTTCCATTGCAGAAGAAAGCAGACAGGCTAAATAAATTTATGTTAGAAACTGAACTTTATCCAATTTCGTATTTTCTACTATAGCTATCACTGTGCCTTACACACATAGATGAACCAAAAAATATATGGGGTAAATAGCTATTATCCATTCCCTTCCTGCCCAGATCTTGTACCTTTAATTAGATGGACCCACCCATATACCATGAGGCAGATGGTCCATAAAGGTCAAACATACTACTCCAGTTCCATTTGTGGCAGTCAACCTGGACTGCCTTTGCTTAATTCCTGACATTGTTTGGGTGCCCTGGGTTTGAATATATTTGTAGCTTGTACTTGTGTTCTTCGGACCTGTTGGCCATGGCCTCAGAACTTTCTAAAGACTTTGGTTCAGGCTCATTTCTCTGGCTCCTCAGATACAATACTCTTCCTCAGCTCTTTAACTGTAATTCAAATTCTGGTTTATCTGCATTCACCTATGTCCCCAGACAGGTTTCACTCAGATGCTGAGTGGCCAAAATAGGGAAACGTAAGGAAATCTGGGCTGTTGCTAATCCTTCAAGGATGATTTCCTTCCTGACCTCAGGACACATTGGTTACATACAACAGTGGCCTGGAACCATTTATTCATGCATTATCTCAACAAACATTTGTTGAATGCTCTGTATGGAGGACACTCATACTGGAGATGGGTATGCAAAGAGAAATGAGATATGATAGCTTCTTTTCAGAGTGGGAGTGTGTAAACCAGTGGTTCCCAACAACAGGATCTGTAACTAAGGGCCAACTCTTGCTGTGAACTTTCTGAAGGAAGTGGCATTTGAAATGGCCCATGAGCCATGGAGGCCAGGCCATGCCTATCTGGCTGTTCTATCTCTCTGCACTACCTGCTTCAATGGTAAACTCCAACTTAAAAAATAAACTGCTTATTTTTGTAGTCGTGTCATACCACACTGCTTTCAGCTCCCATGCCTTTGTTTATTTGGTCCTCCTTTTCTGGACTGGGTTCCCTACCCACTCACCTTAGATAGCACCTTCCTCCAGAATATTTTCTCTGATAGCTCCCACCCTTTCAAGAAAGGAAATCAGATGCCCCTCTCCTCTAAGTGTCTATAAAGATCTGTGCATTGGGGCACCTGGGTGGCTCAGTCGGCTGAGAGATCGAGCCCTGCCTCGGGCTCCGCACTTGGTGCAGAATCTGCTTGAGATTCTCTGTCTCCCTCTCCCTCTGCCCCTCCTCCTGCTCTCCCTCTCTCTCTCAAAATAAATAAATAAAATCTTAAATTAATAAAAAAAAAAAAACCTCCATGCATTGTTAAGTATCATGGACCTCCAGACAACTCCATATATTTTTTTTCTTACTCCTATAGATTGTGAGTTTGGTAGTGACAGAAAATGTCTTTTCCCTCTGTGTAGCCTAATTTATTTCTTAGCTTGTAAGTAGTAGATAAATGTTGAAGGAAAAATGAATAAGTGGGTTAGAACTAGAGTGAATAGAGCTATTTGTGTTGGCAAGTTATCTCCAGCAGAAATGTGGAAGATGAATGGTGAGTCACCATACAGGCAGATTGATTTGAGGAAATGTTCCCAAGGTTGGGACTGGAGAGCTGGGAAGAGTGAAAGAGAGTGTAGACATCTGAGGTTCAGTCCTCTTGGGGATCCTGTGAGAAGTCATGCAGAATATCTGCCTAAAACATGACAGAGGAGGAAATAGTTATCATTGCCTCCTCTTCCTTATTGGAAAGAGATTTTCCATGGCACTGACAGAGAAGCTTTGGGGCAGGAAGTCACCTGGTGCGGCCTGGGTGAGGACGTGTAAGTTTACACCTGCTTGCCCTTGGTTGCTGCAGCCATGACCAGGGCAAAGCAGTGAGCCTGGAGGGTGTGAACATCCTGGATTTTATTAATTGTCAATTCTAAAAGATTTATAATAATTATAGGGAGCAAATGGAATTTAACCACCAAAGCATCCCTTTTAAAGGCTCTTCCATTTCCTTAAGAGTCATTGCTTATACTGGTTTCAAGAATGTGTATACAAACTTGGTGTTTAGGGGCGCCTGGGTGGCTCAGTTCGTTGGGTGACTGCCTTTGGCTCAGGTCATGATCCCCGAGTCCCAGGATGGAGTATCCCTCTGACCCTCTCGCCTCTCAGGCTCTCTCTCTTTCTCTCAAATAAATAAATACAATCTTAAAAAAAAAAAAAACCACTTGGTGTTTAACTCTTGCAGAAGTAATTGGCTTGGAGAGGCACATGTTCAAACAAGAGAATGGACTTGTTTACTGTAGTAGGCTACAGAGCCCTGTGCTTATAAACATTTCTGCATTTTGGTTGAGAAAGATTTCATGGATTTAAGTGGCACATTAAAGAAAAAATAACAACAAGAAGCCTTTCCTTTTTACTTCATTTCCAAAAACAAGTGAAGTCATTTCTGGAAGTTAAATTCTACACAATGTGCGAGTGTTAACTGCTTCTTAACATGCTTCACTGACTCCCATTTTTTGGCAGCTTGTGGACAAATTGGAGTTCTGATCTCCCTGAACACCCTCATTTACGTCAGTTTGGGGTTGGGTCTGGAGATCTTGACAGCAAACGCTTTCTGTTTTTCTTTAATTACATGAAATTGAGAGATTTGTACAGCATGATTAGTGCTGAAGTCAAACTCTTTAAGCCTATAAAACATGACGAAGTGTCCACACCGGAACGGCGGATATTTCAGATTTTCATATCTGAGCAAATATGAACTCAACACAAATTCATTTTTTCCCCCCTAGGAAGCTACCGGTAAAGCATGCACATCTACGGATTTCATTTGGGTGATATTCTAAATGGATTTAGAAAGAGCAACTTTTTAAAAAAAACCTTTTTATTTTGAAGTCATTTTAAATCGACAAAATTTGTAAAAGTAATAGTTTCCTGTACTCTTCACTCAGTTTCCCCTTTTGCAAACACTTTACCTTAACAGGGTACCCTTGCCAAAGCAAAGAAACCCACACTGGCACATTCTTATTAATGAACTCCACACTCTCCTGGATTTCACCAGGTTTTCCATTCACTGTCCTCATTCTGGTCCAGACCCAACTCAGGATACCACACTGCAGTTCGTCGTCGCCTCTCTTACTTCCCTCTGAACTATGACCGTTTCTGAGTCTTTCCTTATTTTTCATGACCTTGACATTTTTTGAAGAGCTCTCGTCAACGATTTGATATTCCTCAATTTAGGTTTTGAAGGGTGTTTTTTCATGGTTAGACTAGAGTTATGAACTTTTGGGGAAAATGCCAAAGAGCTGAAGTGTCCCTTCCATCACATTATATCAGGAGGCACATGATATCTGCTGAACACCACATTACACCATTAACCTTCATCCCCTCGTTAAGGGGATGTTTGCCAGATTTCTGCGTGGTCAAGTGCCTCGTTTCTCAGAACTGGACAATTTAAGACAATATAACAAGTCCTATGAATGAGTTAGAACAGAAGAGTTGTGCTGCAGAGTGAAACAAACCATGCAGACACATGATCATTTTGCTGTGTTGTGTTTTAGAAAAAGTAAAATTGAACTATTCAGCTAGGGGAATAACAAACTGTTTTTTAATTTTTAAAAACGTTGATTATTTTTACTTATTATTTATTTTTAGAGAGAGTGAGTGCTTGGGGCAGGGGGAGGGGAAGAGGCAGAGGCAGAGGGAGGAAAGAATCTTACGCTGGCTCCACACACTGCACAGAGCCTGACACGGGGCTTGATCTCACCATCCTGAGATCATGACCTGAGCCGAAATCAAGAGTCCGATGCTTAACCGACTGAGCCACTCAGGTGCCCGAACAAAACAGCTTTTTTTTTTTTTTTAATCACTCCTATCTAGAAATTCTTAACCATGTATCACAGAGCATCTTTATCATAGCATAATGGCTAAAAGCCACTTTCTCTGAGTTTGAGTCCCAGGCTCAACATCCCGTGATCTTGTGAAAGTCACTTCACCTCTCTTCACCTTAGTTTCTATATTTGTAAACTTAAAGCCCCATAAAGATGACTTTAGAGTCCCCTATCTACTTCACAGGGTTGTTTGGAAGACTGAATGAGTCAATATTTGTAAAACTCTGAGAAGAACACCTGTAATTTGCACAAAATAAACATGCTGTGTCTTGGGGTGGGTGCGGGGGCTTAGTAATTTGCCCATGGTATGTGGCAACTAAATAAAGGAAGTGGCTTGTTTCATATTTACTCAAAATCCTGTAAACCCTTCTTTGTTAGCTACTATGTGTGTTGAAGAAAACAGCAAATTTTCAGTGATTTTCTTGAAGTTTATTCCGTAGAACAAAGAAAAGAGAGATTATAGAAAAAATAATCTCTTCATGCCTTTCCGATTCTATAAACTTCATAAAACGAGGCTGTTTTACATGTACAAGTAAAGAACAAAGCAATACATCTTTGAAGTTTTAAAGAATATTTTTGGGTTTCTGAGCCAGTTTCCCATCAAATCCCAGAAAACAATTTATAATGAGAGGAGAAGCACAAAGACTCAATTATTCATAAGCTCGTCACATATTGACAACTTTTTTCTCACTTCTTACTGCTTAACACAAATTTTAATCTTTTAATCTTTTAATTTCTCTCTCAGGATCATACTGATTAAGGCTAGAATGCCTTTACAGGTAGGCATTCATTTTTTAAATCTTTTCCAATCAATGAGATGGAGAGCAAGTCAAACTCCTTTTATAGATGAAGTGATTGAAAACAGGACTATAAAATAATTCAGTGGTAGACCTCAACAGTAAATTAAAAAAAAAAAAATCCTGTGTAAGTGTATCTCCTAGTAGAGTACAGATGTGCCTTCCTTTCAGGAAGCCTAATACAGAAAATTTTAAACGTGAAAAGAAAAGTTGGGGAGTGAACTTTTCCATTACAATTTTTTTTTCTTTATAACAGGTTGAGTTTCTGTTTAGGCAATGCTGGGAGAAGCTATCTCACCTAACGAACATTTATGAAGTGCTTAATCTGTGCTGGCTCTCACAAATGTTGACTCATTTCTCTTAATTACCTTAGGGTAGACAAAGAAATGTTTAACAACTTGCAGGTGATAGGTGGCAACCGGAGCTAAGCAGCTTTGCTGCGCGCCCAGTGGCGGGCTACTACCTGCAGGCTTATTCGCTAAACCGAGCCGCCTGGAGCCTGGTTCCTAGATACGCACACCTCGGCCAGAGGCCATTCCTGTCTGCTCCCCACCCCTTCCCATTGGATTCCACGCCTCCAAGAGGTCTGAATCCACCCTGGAGAATTATTACACTTAAGCCCTCCATACCTAATATTGAATTAGTAAGAGTTCTCTAACCCTTCCCGCGAAAAAATAGTAAAGGCGTCGGGTTCAAAGATTGAAATTCCTAATCAGAAAACAGACATGTCATTGTTGCTAGAGAAAGGGGGACCAACACTGAAGGCCCCGTAGTAAATGGAACGGGATTTTGAGCGTGACTTGGCGGTTCACGCTTTGTCCGCACACAGGGGGACCAAGGGTGCTACAGAGCAGGTGCGCACTCTCTGGGGACCATGGGCTCTTTTGTCCAGGGACGGACAGAAGGGGTGAATTCCGCGAGCCTGCCTGACGAGCCCCTCCTCAGCTTCAGACCGACCACCAGTCCGGTATTTTATACATCAACTCTGAACTCCTCCTGCATTTGGAAAAGGAGATCTCCCCGGAATTTGGGGGGTTCCAACACTTCGGAGGGAAGAAGGAAGTTCAGCAGGATACAGAAAAAGAAGTCATGTCACCTTCCTCAACTCTCACTCAAAAAAATCAACACTGGAATCAACTTCAGACACTGATCCCTGTTCGCAGCAAATTTAAAACATGACCAAGATGATCTAAGTGTGAGTGGAGGATACACAAGAGATACAGGTTGAATATTCTCTGGAATCTGAGAAGCTGAGACTATTTTTGACCACCTTCATTTCAGGTGTATGAAATACGCAAACCGAAATTTAGAGACAGAATATATAGAGATAAAAGACAGTTAAGCAAAACTTGCCCCCTCACCGTCCTTAATTCCCCCCAAACTGATAACTAAAGAGACATAACTCTCCCTCTAAAGTTGTGGTGCCCACCCTTGTCGGGGGCTCACAGATCCGCCCCCAGCTCCTTGCCGGGCGACTGGGATCGCTGGGCGCCCACGGTGCCCCCTGCAGGCGGCAGCTGCAGCGTGACGGCCACTCACGCCCCCACTGGGGATTCGAGAGGAAGGAGAAGGTCCCCGAGTCCCTGGGACACGCGGGAGGCTGGGCAGGAGGGTGGCCGGGCGGGTCCCCCCTCCACCCGGGGGCGGGGCCGCGCGGTCCTTCTGACCCCGTAGGGACCTGCGGTGCCAGGAATTTCCCTGGCCCCGGGGCTGCTCACTTCCCCGCGCCAACCAGGCATAAAAGGGGTTCTCCCGGCTCGGGCAGCCACAGAATCCGCTCCGCCAGCTCTCGCTCCAGCTCTCCAGCTCCAGGCACCGCCGCCCCGACTCTCCGAGCTGAGCCCCATGGCCCGCGCCGCCACCCCCGCCGCACCCCGCGCCCTCCGGCTCCTCGGCGCCGCGCTGCTGCTCCTGCTCCTGGTCCCCGCCGGCCGCCGCGCCGCAGGTGAGACTCCGCACCCCCAGCCCAGCGGCGGGACGGGGGGCGGTGGGCGCCACCCCGGGACAGCCCGCTAACCCGGTCTGTTCTCCCCGCAGGGGCGCCCGTGGTCGCCGAACTGCGCTGCCAGTGCTTGCAGACCTTGCAGGGAATTCACCTCAAGAACATCCAGAATGTCAAGGTGACGCCGTCGGGACCCCACTGCGCCCAAACCGAAGTCATGTAAGTGACGCCCCTCCCTGCTGCCACTGCTCGCGTCCTTGTGCCCCCCCCCCCTCCAAGCCGCGACGCCCCCGGCCCGCCGCCCAGCCCCACCTGCCGCCAACGCGGACTCTGCCTTCTCTCTGCAGAGCCACTCTCAAGGATGGACAGGAGGTGTGTCTCAACCCCGAAGCCCCCATGGTCAAGAGAATCATCAATAAGATGCTGAACAAGTGAGTCGTGCTTTTTATTCGCACGCGGGACGGGAGTCATAGGTCACAAATACTGGCAAATGCCTCGGGAAAATGTTATCAAGGAAACTTCAGGGTGTAGCTGAAGGACTGGAAATCATTCTTATTCCACAATTAAATTTGCTAGTAAGATCATTCATCTGCTCTGGTGCCAGAAGGATGTTTCCAGTGCCCTCCATGCCCGTGCAAATGAGTGTGGGTAAACCCGCTTTCATTAAAATTCTTATTGGAGTTGGTCAGTTATATTAAAAAGTTTTCCACCTATTAAAAAACACAGCCCCCCCGCCCCATTCCTTCTAGGCTTCACATCTGAAAAGCAGAGCCCTTGGTTTTCTGCAACATAGGCCCCTAAAGCTTAAAGGTGAAGAGCAGACACTTTGCCGTGACACCACACTGGAAACAAATCTGGATTCTACCACCTATTAGCCAGATGACTCAAGGACAATATTATTATTATTATCATTATTAACATTATTAATCTAAAGCTTCTCTAAGCCCAGTAAAACAGAGAAAACAGTAGCAGCTACTGCACAGGGTTGCTTTGAGGCTGAAGAGAGAGACCTAGTGTGACAGAGAGTAACTCATTCTGGCTGTTTGTCTCCAATAATTTAGTGGAGACCACAGGCCCCACCTGCGTTCCTAATAAAAGCATCGGAGAGCTTAGAGGTCTCTGCAGCACAGCATAGGGAGTAGCCTTTTGCTGCCAGGCTGGGAAAACTAGATTCAGAAAACTCTGGAACGTAGGCGTCAGGACAGGAGAAGAGTGCTGTGCAGGCAGCTTCCCTGAGCCTCTAGAAGGCTGACATTTTTCTCATTATTGGACAGCTCCAACTGACCGGAGGAACGAGGAGG
The DNA here is from genome assembly GCF_002007445.2 of Ailuropoda melanoleuca. NCBI lineage: Eukaryota > Metazoa > Chordata > Mammalia > Carnivora > Ursidae > Ailuropoda > Ailuropoda melanoleuca. The sequence continues at coordinate 52,984,187 of NC_048228.1, read as the reverse complement.
CTGACTGGTGGCTGTACCTGAGTCAGGCTCTGCCCTTACAGGAATCGAAGAGGAAAAGTGGAATCATCAGCTCCCGATGCCACCTGAATTGGGCCTAATATGTTTGAGCACTTCCTAGGAGAGTTCTCCTATTTATTTATTTATTGGTTGGGTGGTTGGTTTTCACAGATTTCCATGTTAATATTTTACATATAAAATAATTAGGATGTCATGGAATCTATTTATGCACTATTTTCATTCTTTATTTTATATTAAACCCAACTTAGTTCAATCCCGATTCTTATTTAATTTGAAGGTAAAAGGTTTGCAAATATTCTCCAATCATTAAATTAATACTTCTGAGGGGCCCACAGCATGCCAGCCACTGTGACTGAGGCTGGGGAGAGCGGTGTCCCAAGCAAATAGAAAGCGAGGTCATTGTCAGGTTGGGGAATATATGTGTACATCTATTTTTGTAATTGTTTAAAAAAATGTCAGCTATTTATTGAAATAATTTCACAGTCTGTGGTCAACATTTCTCATGTTGAAGGTTTAAGAACTACAATGTTCTAAATATCCTTTGGACATTTTATGTCTTTCTTGTAAGGCATAATGCCTTAGTTAGTGTTAATTATGCATTGTTTCTCTATGTCTTCTAACAAAGAGGTTCAAATATTTATTGCTGTTTTTGCAAAGAACTTGAAAATAAAGTATTTCAAAGTAAAAAATGTTTGTTTCATTTAGGGGGAAAAGACTATCTCTACTGGATAATCTGATGATTCACACCAATATTTCTCCTTTTAAAAAAAATTTTCCTCCTGGATGTTCAATTTGCTACACAGAGACATGAAACTATAATTTGTCCTTAACTTCATCTGATGGTAGCTGTCACTCCCCTTGAGTTTCACGTACCCAGGAATGTACTTTTCCAAAGTGTGGGCTTCCTTCTGCCCCTCGGTGTGAGAGTCACTGATATATATTGCTGGTTTTTTTTATAAGGAGCTCCTGTCCACAGTACTACTCAATCTTCTCTCCTCAAAAACATTTACATTCTTTTAGCCATCTTAACAAGGACTCTCATTTCGTTGCTTTTGCTAAATGATTTTTCGAACAATAACTGACAATTTAATAAAGCTGGCAGTGAAACGGTGGTAAAGTGGATTTTTCCTTCAAAACTCAAATAATTTGTGTCACCCATAGAAGCACAAAGAGTGAATGGCAGAGTTCTTCACCTATGAAAAGCTCTAACTGACGTTTGGTTCAATATTCTAACCTTCATTTATAAGTAACTGCCGCTGAGTTTAATGTTATTCCAATTCTTTATATCAATTTGTCAAATAGAATAGTTTTAAGATTTGAGCGCCTCAGTTCTCCTCCTTCCTAGTGCAATTTTAATGGAACCTGATAGATCGTCTAGGCTGAGAAAGACCTCTGGAACTTGGTATTCAAAAGGATGATACCAACACTCCAAATTTCCAAGACAGAAACAAAATTTGTATGTATAGAGAGGAAAAAATCCTATAATCTGAAACCACACTCCAAACCTGAAAAGGAAGAATGTTTGTGGATGTGTGGAGTGTGCTTGTCCCTGAGTGGGGACTCAATCAAGAAATCCTGAGCCTTAGGTAAAAGCCTTCAGCAGAGGCAAGAAGGCAGGGCTGGCCCCCTCAATACTTGAGATCAGGTTCTAGTTTGCCCAAGCAGCTGGGTAAATAAGGACTCCAAGTAGCAAGAAACAACCTCTGTGAGCTCTTTATCATAAAGTTAAAAATGATAACCTCTTTATAACTTCAATGTTATTAGTTATTAATGAGATAAAACAGAAGAAAATTTGTGAATGGTACAGAAGTAAATAAATGTCAGCCATTCTGGAAGCTCCACAAATACTATCACTCACTCCCTAACCCCAAGTCAAGGGACATTGGAAATTATTTATTAGGGGGACCCCAAGGGGTCCTTAAAGCCTTCACACCTAAGACCAGTCCTACATTCAAACACTGGCTTGAGCTTGCTGTACTGGCCACTGAGCTCTTGTCAATAAGGCACATGCAGCATAGAAAGAAGAAAGGAGATGCTCTGTTCATATGGTGGTTAAGGACATAGGTTTCAAAGAATCAGACTTTGAATCAAGTCCAGCTCTCTAGCTTGTTGACTGTGTGCTCTGGGGCTGGACCTCACCAGCCTCATCTCCCCTGCTATAGGATGAAGATAATTAACATAATACACTTTCTGAAGTTTTTGCGGGGATTAAACATTATCGATGGCTCCAGAAATCTGCCATTGGTCCTCAAGCCAATTCCATGGACATTGTCTCAGTGTCTGTCCTGGATTGAGTGGATACGTACTCTACTTTTCATACCACATTGCTCTGAGACTTTGCTAGTACAAGGCAGTCTCCTATTCAGAGTGTCAGGGCAGGAAATGGGACACCAGGGTGTGTGAGGTGGTGGTCATGAAGTGAAGTAGGGAAAGGATATTAGGTGACACAGCACAACTTCCAAAAGTCATCAGCAGGAAATAGCAATGGCAACATTGACGAGAGTTTCTTGAGCAATGTTACCAAAGGAGCTAAACCCAGAAAGAAGGAAATATAGCTGATCCTATTACGTCATTATGAGTCCTTCTTTTGAATGCTAGTGAGAAGTCCTCTCAGGATTTCCAGATGTGACTGGAAAGACATTAGGGGATGGCAGAGGTAGCAAACCTGCAATAGTACAACGGGGCAATCCAGAATAACAGGTGATACTGTTTCTCTTTTTTTCCTGACTGCTCACACAAATAATAAGGGGAGAGTTTCACCCCACCTTCACCATTAATGGCCCACTCCGTATTTCCTTCACTTACCGATGACTTCCACAGTTGCAATGGGCAGCATCTATACTTGATGACAACTTCCCAACTCAAGCTCCCCTATCCCTCTGATCCTCTCCCTGCGGGCTCTCTCCATTTGGGGGCAGGGCGGAGCGTATGGTGGAGAGAGTTTGCTCAGCTCAGAGGCAGGATGGCCTGTGATTTAATGCCCTCAGAGGCCAGCCTCATTGAGGGGCAGAACTTAGTGGATGAATATTCTATTCTCCAGTCCCTTGGTTGGACAATTCTACAAGTTACACCGTGTGTGTGTGTGTGTGTGTGTGTGTGTGTGTGTGTGTGTGTGTTTTAAGAGGAACTCCTTTCTACCTTGCTACTCAACTTTATCTCCTCAAAAACTACATTCTTATAGCTACCTTAACAAGGACTCTCATTTTATTGCTTTGCTAAAGGATTTATTTATAAATATATTTATTTTATATATGTTTTCCATCTCTCTCTTCACTATGTTCACATTTTCTCATAAATCCTTGAGCGTACTGGGGTGCCTGGGTGGCTCAGTCAGTTGAACATCTGACTCTTGATTTCCATCTCAGGGTCATGGGATCCTGTCTCTGTTGGCCTCCGCACTCAGAGGGGAGTTGGCTTGAGATTCTCTCTCCTCTTCCCTCTCCCCTGCCAAGCTCTCTCTCTCTATCTCAAATAAATAAATAAATCTTTAAAAAAATATCCTTGAGCGTATCTATAATAACTAGTTTAAAATCCTTGTCTACTAATTCTATCATTCTGTCATTTTTATTTCTATTGACGGATCTCCACCCCCCACCCCATTATGGATCATGTTTTTCTTCCTGGCATATGTAGTAATCTTTTACTGGATGCAGGAAATTTTGAATCTTATGTTGTTGAGTGTCAAGATTTTGTTTTCTTCCTTTAGAATCTTGGTCTCTATTGTGGCAGGCTGTTAAGTTGATGGAGAACCAGCTTGATCTTCTGGAGGCTGGTTTGGAAGCTTTATTAGCATGATCTAGAGAGAGTTCTTTGCCCCCAAGGTTTGTTCAGCTGTGCTACTAAAACATGCCCCTTCGGTGTCTCTGTTGAATGCTCTGAGTGCTTAAAATGTCCCTCCACTCTAACAAGCCCAATCTCAAATATGTCTCCACCCCAAGCAGTCTAAGAATTGCTCGGCTTACCGATCTCTGGCCGCTCACCATACGCATGTGACTTAGTATTGATCAGACAGACCCAATGGAACCTCAGTGAGAATTTCCAGAGCCCTGGTTTCCTCCGTGGATCCCTCCTTTCTGCAACCCTACTCCATAAATAGTAGTCACCTCAGTTCCCCTGAATTCAAATCTGTGTATCCTCAACTCCGCAAAATCGCTGTGCTCTGCTTGGGATCTCCCTCCCTGCGCAATGGTCCAGAATCGCTCCCTCAAAACAGCCAGGGTGATCATGAACCTGATCTTCTTTGTTTCCTTTTCTCAAGGATCCAAGTCTTCTGCTGCTTGTTGTTCCAATGTCTAAAAGCAGTTGTTCAGTGTTTTCTATCGCGTTTTCTAGTTGTTTATGGCAGGAGGTTAGGACTGTTCCCTTTTATTCCAGTATGGCTGGAAATAAAAGTCTCAGTGGGACAATTCTGAGGAACATTTTACAAGATTTCTCAGAGGCTCCATAGCAAGATTAATCTCTAGTTACTCATAGTGGTAGCCCATTTATTTCAATTTATTACATAGACCTTAGTAGTGTTTTTCTCTTCCCTAGCCCACATTCCCTCTACTCCCCCATTCCCTCACTTCTCCTCCTTCTTCTTCTTTTTGAAGATTTTATTTATTTATTTCAGAGAGAGAGAGTACACAAGCTGGGGGAGACAGGCAGAGGGAGAGGGCGAAGCAGATCCCCGCTGAGCAGAGAAACCGACGTGGGGCTCCATCTGAGGACCCTGAGATCATGACCTGAGCTGAAGGCAGATGCTTAACCAACTGAGCCACCCAGGCATCCCCTCACTTGCTCTTATGATTCTTTCCAAGCCAAACTACTGCACACGAGTCTCAGTATCAGTATCTGCTTTCAGGAGAACTAGGTCATTTGGATTCCCCAGAAGTTAGATTTCAGTGCTAGGGCTCATGTACAACTATTTTATTACGGAGTACAATACCAGAGAATCAGGAGGTAAGAAAATGTGAAATAGCACAGGGAAAAAGTCAAAACATGGAAATTAGATCCATAAGGCCCTAAAATGGGTCTAGGGGGAAGCCATCTACCAAACCCACATTCAGGACCTTATCTGCCCCAATGCCTATTGACATTTTGTCCTCAAAATTAAAATTGACAAATATTTTCTTTTTTTTTAGTGAGAAGTAGTCAGGATTGTTTCTTTAGCTTTCAATAGTTTCCAGGGGGGTGGGAGGAACACATAGTTTGGAGAGGAGTAGACAAGTCACACACTAAAATCAGGAACTGATCTTTTAGCAACCAGGCAGGAGTTTAGTTCAAAACCTGAGAGATCACACAAAAAATCAATTCTCTCATTTTATAGATGGCACTGTGGAGGCTCAGAGACCACCAAGGAATTACCAAATGTCACAGAACTGTCGTATTTCAAAATGGACTAGGACTCAGCTTTCTGATATTTAGTACAGGACTATTTTCACTAACTAGATCATTATTAAATTTCTTTGATTTTGGTTCTAGGGTTGGCTTTCCAAAATTTGTAGGACCAGCCTCAAGGTACTAATTCATAATTAGTAGTCCATCCTTACCTCAAGCTTCTGTAAGGTATTCTAAAGGAAATACGATGAATACTGTGGCCAAACAAGTTGAAGTAAGAGACGAGTTCAGCCACATTGTATGATCTGCAAAGTTACTCTCTCAGTTACCTATCACCTCCCCAAAATGTAGTGGCTTAAAGCAACAACCATTTTATCTGGTTCATGACCCTGTAGGTCATCAGTTTGGGCAAAGTGGTTCTTCTCATGGTCTCTCCTGGGTCTTTCATGGGCTGCAGTCATCAGTGGCTTGAGCAGAACTGCCTTGCTTGCTTGTCTGGTGCTTGGTGCTGGCTGTTGGCTGGGCTTCATGTCTCCAGTAGATGAGCTCTGCCCTCTTCTTATGGTGGCAGCAGCTTTCTAGGAGGGCAGGAGTGGAAGCTCCTAAGCTTCTCACATTTTCCTTCTTTATTTTTTTATTCAAATGTAGTTAACTTAAAGTGTTATATTAGTTTTGAGTATACAATAAGGTAAGAAAGTGATTCAACAATTCTATACATTCCTTAGTGCTCATCATGATAAGTGTACTTTTTTTTTTAAGTAGACTCCATGCACGGAGCCCAACACAAGGCTTGAACTCTACCCTGAGATCAAGACCTGTGCTAAGATCAAGAGTGGGACGCTTAACTGACTGAGCCACCCAGGCGCTCCACCATAAGTGTACTCTTAATCCCCTTTATCTATTTCACCCTTCCCCCCGCCCATATTCCTTCAAGGGCTCTGGAATTTTTACCTTAAAATATCCATATCACTTCTACCACATTCTACTGCCCAAAGCAGTATCAGCACAGGGTCAAGGGGGTTGGGAAATAAATTCCACTTCTTGAAGTGAGGAGCTGTTAAAAATTTGTGACTCTTTTTAATCTTTCATAATTATTTAACCTTCCTGGGATATTCAATTTTCTCATCTGTAAAATAGAAACATCCAGGGTAAAGTTTCCAGATAATATGCAAAAAGGTCATAGAGTTATGTTGACACAGAAAGAACTCAATAAATGGTGATTACTACCATTATCTTATGTTGTATCTCTGTTAGGGTAGGTAAACATTTTGAAGAAAGAAACATAAGATTATGGTTAAAAATGGGATTTGGGTTTTTTTTTGGTGATTTGCATGTGTGTATAGGTCTCAAGTTTGTGTGAAAATTCAACTAATAAAATAGATTGTAAGACTTAAGCTGACAATCCAAACATTGTAAACAATCTAGATCCAATTGTACATTAATTCTGCTCCAAATCTGGCAGAGATTTTACTAGGTCTAGAACGAGAGACCCACATTTGATAAGAAAGCTCTCTGGATCTTTAATCACCATCTCTTTAACAAACTCCTTAACAGCCATGATGTCCTAAGCCTGTTTTTGAAGGTTTGGAAAACTAAATTATTTTGAATCTTTCAACAGTTGATTATCTTATCTTTGTATTGTCTTATCTTGTTCTCATCATAATATCTAGACATAGCATTTCACTTGGTGCAGATGGAGAATAAAACTCAAAGAAATCAAGATCGCATCTGAATGGTGTTTCTAACTTACCTGCAGCTTTTTGGTTTCTATAAAGGCCAATATCTGGTTGGTCCGTTGAATGTGGTCAATATCTTAAAACTTACCTAATTTTGAGATTGGAATCACTTTTTTCTCTTCCTTAACATGCCAAGACCTTTGTCTTAGTCCGCCCAGGCTGTTGGAACAAAATACCGTGAACTTGTGGCTTATAAACAACAGAAATTTACTTCTCAGAATTCTGGAAGCTGGAAGTCCAAGATCTAGGTGCCAACGTGGTTAAGCAACAGCCTCTTCTAGGTCACGGACTGGTCTTGTCTCACCTGGCAGGAGGGGCAAGGAGTTTCTGGGGTCTCTTTTACAAGGTCACTAATCTCATTCATGAGGGTCCCATCCTCATGACCTAATCACCCCACCTTCTAACACCATCACCTTGGGGCTTAGGATTCAAACATGGAAATTTTGAGGAGAAGCAAACATTCAGACCATAGCAATCCTTCCTGAACCTGTGTTCTTGTGCTTTTCTCTGTCTGGAATGTTTGTTAGCCTTTTGCTGTGATGAATTTCCTTTCATCTTGAACAACCCCAATGTGACTTCCCCAGTGAATTCTCCCCCCACACACTCTCCCCTCCAAGTCCCCCCACCCCTGCAGCCTCAGGTTTACATCTAACTTCACACACCTTGCCTTCTAGTTTCATCTATTTACATGTTTGTCTCCAAACAGGCTATGAATTCCTCAAGAGCAGAAGCTTAATTTTTATTCTTTTAATATTTAATGTCCATCAAAGGCCTTGGCAGGTAACAGATGTTCAGTGATAATGGTAAAAAGACAAGACCTTCTTATTTAATCTAGGTTGACTTTCAGACTATAGCAGCCCTTTAATAAGCACTGATTCTTCAGTTAAATGTTGTTATGTGTTGAATTGTGTCCCCCACGGCCACTCCCCAAATTCATAGGGTAAAGTCCTAATCCCCAGTACGTCATATGGAGGTAAGGCCTTTACAGAGGTCACCAAATTAAAGTGAGATCATTAGGGTGGCCCTCATCCAATATGACTGGTGTCTTTACAAAAAGGGTCAATTTAGAGGCAGACAAGCACACAGGGAGAACACCGTGTGAAGGGAAAACAACCATCTATAGACCAAGGAGAAAGCCTTGGAGCAGCTCCTCCCCTCCCTGCCCCCAGAAAGAACCAACTCTGCCACCACCATGATCGTGGGCTTCTAGCCTCCAGAACTTCAAGACAAAAAGGTTTTCCTGTTTAAGCCACCCAGTCTGTGGTTCCTTGTTACGACAGCATGAGGCGAGTAATGCCAAGGGTTTGATATTTGATTTGTTACTGGAAAAAAAAAATGTGGTCAGTGTGGAATAATAATTAAGGTCATTTATAAAACTGCTTAAGGAAAAAAATTGAAGTTCATAGTTCACTGTTACTTATTGCAGCTTCAAGCCCATTTCAACGGCTGCCTTCAAACCACAAGTAAACTGTAATCTGTTATTTTTGACGGGACAAGGGTTATTGTAGTCTGAACTTAGTTTCTTTGTAGGTTGCTTAGAGGTGTAGTTGGAGCTTGGCAGAGTCTATTATCACCTTGAGTGGGATTATGCAAATAGGTACAAATACCAAAATCAAATACTTGTGGAGGAAAAAGCATTTTAATTACTTACTTTGTACAAACATGACCTTTAGAAAGTGTATAGACATTCCTATGACTCCATTCTGTAAGTCACTATTAACTAACTGGCATTGAACTCTTCAGGATTATGCAGTTTCCCTCCCCAGGAAATAAAAGGTTCATTTCTCCTTTCAATAAATTCATATCCTGCCCCCAAACCTCAGCCCTCCTCCAACTAAAACAACGCCTGAAAAACAAACCCCATTTCCTTATCCGCTTGCGACAAGCACAGTACTTGATAAGCGGCTCTTTTCACTCTTCAGTGGGGAGAGAGTGCATGGACAACAAAAAATTCTCGGAACTACAGAAGGCACCTAAGAGAGGGCTGTCGTGTTGATTCCACCATTCAGACAAGGGTCAAGATCGAACACAGACATGGCTGCCGAGAGCCCACAGACACTCCTCCTGCTGGCTGTCCTTGTCCTGGGCATCTTTGGTAAAGCAGTTATAGCTTTTATACTCTCCTTTGCAAAATTTAGAAAAGATTCCAGATCTGATGAGATCGTATTTAGCATCGAGCAAAATGTAGAGGCTGTAAAATTAAAACCTAAGCAGAACATATGTTCAGATAGTGGAGTGTCATAGAATTTCTTGTTGCGTTAATTTTAGAAATGTTAACTTCCTAGAAAATATCCAGCTGTATGGGTCTGTGCTTGTCTTACTAGAGATAACCGCAGGAGCAGGACCGCAAATAGGTGTAGGGTGTTTCTTCTAATGGTGGTAGGCAGATGGGAACTGCCGCTCTCAACTGACAGAGTTCAGCTAAAATTTTTATGTTTACAACTTTTCGTAGGAGGAAATCACGTTGATTTTACCACGGAATGAGTGATTTTATTGACCAGGCATAATCTGAAACAAGGAATTACTGGTCTGGTGTACTTGACCTTTCCTCAAACAGTAGATGCTCCAAAAATGTGTGTTGATCACAAATAGAGCAGATGATTACATTTGTGTGATTGCCTCTCTGAATAATCCTATCGGTACTTATTTTGTGAGCCGAGGGCCCTGCTGCATTGATAACTAAAGGATAAGCAAAGTGGCTTTCTCTGTTCTCACTCAAGGTGTTGCCATTCTTTTCTTACACAGCCCGTCCCTGTGAGGGCCAAGAGTTGCGATGTCAGTGTATTCAGACACACACTGACTTTATTTCTCCTAAATTCATTACAAATGTCCAGTTGATACCTGAAGGCGCTCACTGCAGCAGAAAAGAAATCATGTAAGTAGTAGAGATGTGGCGGAGAACGGATGCCTCCAGTACCGGGCCTTTCAAAGCTGACATTTGCATTAAAAATGTGCTAGACTGAGAGTACAGGAGACCAGGGCTCTGAGCATTACTCATGTACAGTTTGGGAAGATCATTACCCAGTGCTTATGTGCGCATTTCTGAAAACATCATGTACCCTCTCCAGAAAGAAAAGGCTCTCAAATGGGAACGGGCTTAGGGTATGAACTCTTTTGAGTGGGCTTTAAAGTCAATGAACATGTACAACAAGCAAAGATACATGGTCCTCAGTGAGAATACATGGGTGAGTCTTGATCGTCTAGAGATCTCTCTATTAGACACCTGGGTAACACAATAAATCCAGTATAGCCTAGTGGCTCTCGAATCTGACTTGACAACCTTTCTGAAGCATCAGCCCACAAATATAGAGCTTAGAGGCTGTGGGGAACACTTCTACATTTTATTGGAACTTCTTGAAATTTTGAACTGTATCGTACATACTGTTTCACTTCATTGCTAAGTAACAAATTACCACAACAGTGGCATAAAATAAACCTATTTATTATCTCAAAATTCTGTAAGTCAGTAGTCCGATGGCTTGACTAGGTTCTTTGCTTAGGGTTTCATAAGGCTTAAATTACGGTGTCAGCCGGGTTGAAGTCTCGTCTGGACGCCCTGGGAGGGAATCCACTTCCAAGATTGCTTATGTTGTTGGCTGAATTCAGTTCTTGGCAGTTGTAGGATTGAGGTATTCATATTCTTTCTGGCCATTGGTTTGATGGTTCCCTGCAGCTCCTAGAGGCTACCGTCAGTTCCTTCCATGTAACTCCTTCCCTATCAGCAGCTGAGAATCTGCCGCACGTTGAACTGATCTCACTCTTCTAATCTCCTTCTCTTCTGCTACCAGTCAGAGATAACTCTCTGCTCTTAGGATCCCTGTGATTACACTGGGCCCACCTGAATCATCTCTCTTTGGATTAACGTAGTCAACTCATCAGTGACCTGAGCTGCGTAGCAAAATCCCTTAGCCATGTAATGTGACACAATCATGGCTGTAACATCTCATCACGCTCCTGGAGACCAGGGAGGAAAACTTGGTGGTTCTTCTTAGGATTCTGCCTAACAAGCATACAAAATAGTGTATACATATATATACACACAGTTTAAAGATCAGTAATAAAACAAACACCCACTCACTTGCCACCCAGGCCAAAATCTGGAACATAATTAGCACATCAGAAGCTCATGTGTAAAACACATATTATGGACTGAATTGTGTCCTAAGTTTTTATGTCGAAGTCCTACCACCCGAAATCTCAGAGTGTGACTGTATTTGGAGGTCGGACGTTTAAAGAGGCGTTTAAAGTTAAATGAGGCCACAAGGCCGGGCCCTAATCCAATATAACTGGTGTCCTTGTAAGAGGGAGAGACACCAGGAATGCACACACACAAAGAAAAGGCCTGTGAGGACACAGCAAGAAGATGGCCATCTGCAAGCTAAGGTGAGAGGTCTCAGAAGAAACCAAACCTGCCAATACCTTGACCTTGAACTTAGAGCCTCTATAGTGAGTGATAATAAGTTTCCGTTGTTTAGGCCACCCAGTCTGTGGTATATTGTTATGGCAGACCTAGCAAACTAATATACCCCCCAAATCATATACCCGTCCCACGCTGAGAAATAACTCCTATTTAAGCTTTGTTTCTTGCTTTTTAAAAATAGTTTTACCATCTGTGTATGAGATCTAAAGCAATTACAATTTTGCCTCTGTTATGAATTGAATGTGTGTCCCCACTCCCGACCCCAAACTCACAAGTTGAAATCCTGAGCCCCGATGTTACCATATTAGGAGGTGGGGCCTTTGGGAGGTGGTTAGGTCATGAGGGTGGGGCCCTCATCACTCATCAATGGGATTAATGCCCTTAAAAAAGAGACCACAGAGAGCTCCCTAACCTTCCCACAGGTGACGACAGAGTAAGAAGGTGTCCTCATATGAACCAGGAAGTGGGTTCTCCCCAGACGCCAGATCTGTGGCACTTTGATCATGGACTTCCTAACCTCCAGAGCTGTGAGAAATAATGTTTGTTGTTTAAACCACCCAGTCTGTCCAGGGGTTTTGTTGTTTTTTTGTTTGTTTGTTTATAGCAGCCCAAATGGACTAAAAAAAAGCCGGTTTTTTTTTAACTTAAATTCAAGCTAGTTAACATATAGTGTATTATCAGGCTCAGAGTAGAGTTTCGTGATTCATCAGTTGAGTGTAACACCCAGTGCTCATCACATCACATGCCCTCCTTAATGCCCATCCCCCAGACCCCATCCCCCCCNCCCGGCCCTCCTCCCGCAGCCCTCGGTTTGTGCCCCAGAGTTAAGAGTCCCTCACGATTTGCCTCTCTCTATAGACAGCCTGCTTTTGAACTTCAGAGCACCATGCCGAGGGTATCTTTCTGTGACTTGCTTCTATTAGTCAACATTTTATTCTGCAATACACGCATTCTTATTTGTGTAGCTGTAGTTTATTCAATTTAAATGACACTTAGCATCCCACTGTAGGAATACTAAATCAATAAATACCAGATTTGCTTATCCAATCCGCTGTTGGTGCACATTTGGGTTCTTTCCAGATTTTTGCTATTATCAACATTCTCTATACAGGGTGCATATATGTAAGTGTTTCGCTAGGAATTACTTGCTGGATTTAAGGTTTGCATGTCTTTGACCTCACTAGTTATGCCACGCTGTATTACTGTATTAACGTACCAACTAACGCTCCTTCCTACAGAAAACCATTTGTTGCGTCACATATTGACAGATATCTGGTAGTGTTAACCTGATGGGTATATAATGGTATCTTTTAATTGTTCTTTTCATTTCCATTTTTCCATTATTAATGAGGTTGAATATTTTTTCATATGTTTATAAACCGCGGGGAATGGCCAGCAATCCCTGTACCGACAGATGAAAGATGACTCCAAACTTTGCCGTGAGAGAGAGGAGAAGGGCAAGGGGGTCAATGCTCAGAGACGAAGACCACTGCTCTTCTTTGCTCCTGCTTTTATTGGTCCTTCAGGATAATCACAAACCCTTATCACTGTTTCTCAAGCACATGGTGCTGACAAGGGGTCTTACTGAAAAGTGGGAGATCTGTTTACCCGAAAGATACAATATGCTAATTTAGGCGTGTTCTACGAGTTCGGCTAAACATAGCCTAAGGGACACTGCCTACATACCTTAGATCACAGGGCGACTGTTTGGGCTAGGAAAGCTTCAGAAAGGCAACTCCCCACGGCATTCCAAGGGCAGAGTGGTCACCTAGACAAGGCCTACGCCCTTCTCCGAAACCTTCCCTGCCCTCAGCGGCCTCTGTGTTATTTTAGCAAGCCAGGTATAACGGCTGATTTCATGCTCTACATTAACCCCAACAATAAACATTTGTGTTCCTCCTTTTGTGAAATTTCTGTTCATTTCTCTGCTTCTTTTCCTAATTGGATACCATCTTTTCCTTATTGGCTCACAGGTATTCTTTATATATTCTGGATATTAATCTCTTGTCAGATTTATGGATAGCAAAGCTCATTTTCCAATTTGTGGCTCATATTTTCCTTCTTTCTATGGTTTCCTTTCAATTAATGTAAGTTTGTGGTTTTAATATACTGAGTTAAGCAATATGCTTTTTTTTTTTTCCAGTTAACACATTCAGTGTCTTGTTTCAAAAAACTTTCTTCCACAGACTTCACAGAAATCTTCTATATTGTCTTCTAAAGTTTTTATGTTTTTTTTTCCTTAGTATTTAAGTGGAACCCAAGGGGAAGTGGGGTTTTGTACATGATGTGAGGGAATTATACAATTTTATTTTATTTTTCTGTATGGCTCATCAGTTATCCCAATACTGCTACTTCTACCATGACCTGAGCGCCCATCAGTGTGTAAGGATACTCCTGGCCTCTCTGTTTCTGTCCCGTTGATCAAATTGTCTATACTTCCACACCATCTTTATTAACATTTTATTCTAAGTCTTGACATCAAGAAAGGAAAATTCTCCCATCGTCTTCAGAGCGGATTTTTTTAGACCTTTGTTTGCCGTTCCATATAAATATTAGAAGCAGCTTGCAAATTTGTACTAATTTAATGATGATTTTCAATGAGTTTCTTTGAAATTATAGATTGATTTGTGAATTATTGACACCTTTATGATTCTGAGTTACTTCAAAAATATAAAATAGCTCTATAGAAGTAGCTCTCAATTTATCAAGGGCTTCTTTAAACGAAGTTTTGTAGTTTTCTCCATAAAGGCCTTCCATGTCTTTTTTTTTACTTAAAAAAAAAAGCACATTTCTAGTCACTTTATATTTTTTGATGCTATTGTAAAGAAGAGCTTTATCAAATTTTATGTTCCCGTTGTTATTAGGATTGAGACATAAAATTTTGTATTGATTTTGTAATTGTCAATTCTTTACTTGTGTGGTCCTCATGTGGTGATAACGTCTGTTTAGTTTCCTTCTTCGGAAGCTCATGCTTTTTATCTCTCTAGCTTTGTGGAGATGGCAGGCACTCTTATCTTCTTTCTGCATTCAAAGGGAATACTTTTCAAGTTTTCACTATTATGTTCGATGTTTTGTGGCCATCTTTGTATTGGTAATTTGCTCAGGGGTTATTATTACATTACTGTCATTATCATTTTTGCAATGATCTGGTCTTCATGTAATGAACTTCAAAGAGGTAGAGATTTGTGGTTCTTTCTGTGAAGTACTTAAACTATAGGAGTAATTTAAACTACAGAATTAATTTAAATAAGCAATTTATGTTCTCTTTCCCTCTCCCAATAATAAATGAGGCTTTACTGAGATCTAAAAGCTCACACAATTAGCACAGGTATGATGATAAAGAATGTATAGTAGGTGGTTAATAACTGGCAGCCTGGAAGATATGACCTTTATGTAGATTTTCCAGAGTCTAACACCTGTGTAGCCTAAGTCCAATAAATGACTGCTGATTAGTTGATACCTCAAAAATTCTGAGAAAAAATTATTCTTTAGTTGACTTTTAAAATTTCATTATGTACACTGGTATGACTGAAAGTCATATTCCAATAATATGATTAGTGTAGTTTCAGAAATAAATCCACATGTTCATTATAAGCATAAAATTTCTTGTTGCTGAAATTTTAATCAATGAATTTAAGGCATTATTGAATTAAATACAATTATCATTTAACCAAAATGCTCTTTTTTTTTTTTTTTCAGAGTCACACTGAAAGATGGGACATTAGTTTGTTTGGATCCTGAGGCTGAATGGGTGATGATTATTATCAAAAAGATTATCAACAGGTATAATTAATGCCAAGGATTTTCATATTCATACTCTCTCTTTTCTTTTAATTAAAGAGATTTATGAATATATACAGACTCTACTATAGGTTAGAATAAAATTACAGTAAGATCAGAATAAGTCTATACCAGAAAATCCAAAAGTGTGGTCCCAAGACTGGCAAAATTACCATTACCTGGGAACTTGTTAGAAATCCAAATTCTTAGGCTTCCGCTCAGAACTACTGGATCAGAATCTCTGGGGGTGGGGCCCAACAGTCTGTTTTAATAAGCCTCCCAGATGATTCTGTTGCATAACCAAGTTTGAGAACCATTGGCCCGTGCATTCTATTTAACGTACTATCCGAGTTGACCTGTGTTATAAACATCCCCAATAGATATAAAAATGATCTAAAATTGCTAGAAACTGTCTTATGCAGACCAGCTAGCCAGGCATTTGATGAAAGAAATTTCAAGAAAAAAAAATCCCCCGTGAAAAAAATTTGTCTCCAGCACAACATTTCTAGAAATTAGACTCCAAATAAAGTTTGCAAATTGGTGAATGGAGAAGATACACTAAGGACAAACAGGTGATAATGGGAGCGTAATGGATTAACTTCTGGAAAAAGAAAATCAAACAAGGATTTTGGGGAGGATTTTTAAGCCATAGCAGTGTGTAAGAGAGAGGTGACCAGTCATAATGAAAAAACTAAATTTTGTGGGGGGTTTTTAGTTAAAACATAAACAGGAAAACAAAGTAAGGGGATGTGGAGCTGTGATTCACCAGAGGACCACCTTGGCAGTTGAGTGGTATAATGTGGTGGGAAGAGCACGGGCTTGTGAATCATATAGCTACGGTTTAGTGTTTCAGATCCACAGCTAGGAGTTATGCCATTTTGGTTAATTCACTTAACCTTTGGGATTTACATGATTTCATTTGTTCTTACTTTGCTCTATCATGGAGAAGTAGAGATAATACACGTAAAGTGGTTGATTATGGCTATTATTAGTTTTCAGCTTACCAAATACATGGGCTTTTGTCTTTATTCCTCAGGGTTTTTTTTCTTTTTTCTTACAAGACACCACACATGGGGGATCCTGTGTATCTGTACAGTTACATGTCACTCTGCTTGTATTGTAGTGCTTCTAACTGATGGTCACACAAGGAACGTCACATCCGATGGGTATCAAGAACCCTTGGTATCATTGTGAGCTTGGACAGCCTCCAGAGTTTTCTTTGAAAGTACCACCAACTTATGCTAATTTATGACTACGTAAAAGTGTCTTCTATCCTCATTCTGACTACCTAAACATTGTTTTCAGGCAGGTGATTGACTACTTGTATGGGAATAATGGAAGGAGAGGTAATGTAATTTCTATTATGTTGGGAGAATAATCTCCCAAATTCATATAGTAGGTGAGAGGTTTCCCTGTTAGGCTCAATATACCTTAACGGAGGCTACCTCTTCCATACTGTACCCTACCACTTAACTTCCTAGTGGACTCTGGCATTCAATCACAGCTTTTCACTCAACTCCATCCTTTGATATATTCTTAACAGTGTGTTTCTGGATTAATTTATCAACACTCCGGCCTCTTGATTGCTTCAATATTTGAGTTCCAAATGCTTTAACTTGCTCCTTATTTTAATCACCCACAACTTTGGATCTCAGTATAAAGTAAAGTTGTTTATCTATAGGCTTCAAAACTAAAATACTTCTTTTAAAGGAATTTTTCATTCATTATAAGATCTATGTATTTAACAAGAAGAAAATGGGGTTCATACAGTTGTATAATAGAATTTCCTTAAATTTTAAGAATTTACTTAAATAAAGCAAATCTAATAGATAGCATCAGCCAAGAGTAAAAGTGATCCAATCCAGGAAACTATAAAGTCATTGGGTTGGAAGAGGAGGGAAAGGAAATTTAAGACCCTCAAGACCTGGGGAAGATCCCAAGGATGATGCTTCAGAAAGATGAAATGGAAAACACAGACCTAAGTTGTGTTCTAATCATTTAACTTCTTTTAGGTAAAATTTCTGCATATGCAACACCATATTGAGTGAATAAACATCTTTTCTTTTTTTTTCTTTTTTTTTTTTTGTACTGTTTCTGAAAGAAAAAATGTGCTAACAGGTGAGTGATGTTCTCACGGAACCAATGACTAGGAATGCTCTTTGATAAAATGACTTAGTGAGTTGGGGCTGCTAACAAATTACTGAATTGCTAATAAATTAGGCCAAATTGTTGGTTTAAACAACAAACATTTATTTCCCATGGTACTGGAAGCCAGGAGTCCAAGGTCAGGGTGCCAATATGGTCAAGTTCTTGGGAAGGTCCTGGTTTATAGATGGCCATTTCCTTGCTGTGTCTTCATGTGGTGGGAAAAGAAAGATAGCTCTCTGGCTTTTTTTTTTTTTTTAAGATTTTATTTATTTATTTATATACATATAAGGGCGCTAATACCATACATGAGTGTTCTACTCTTATGACCCAATTACTTTCCAAAGGCCCCCCTCCAAATACCATCACATGAGGATTAGGGTTTCAACATATGAACTTTGGAGGAACAAAAACATTCCATCTGTAGCAGAAAGGGATTCAGTCCATAGACACTAGAGCCCTGAGGACTTTCTCTTGTCATCTGCTGTGTTTTAGTCTCTCTCTGCTGAGCTGGGGTTTCTCTCTTCTCTCTGATTTTTGGGTCTCTATGGCAAGTCATCCACAAAAAGTAACATATTTTCCCTCAGATTCAATTTCCAATTCCTGGAAGAGAAGGCCTTATTGTGTCTATTGATTCAGGTGTCCACACGGGTCCAATCCACTGTGGCCAAGAGATGGTGGTTACATGGCACAAGCAAGTCCATCTGGGGCTTACCGCTGTAGAATGAGGAAACAGCTAGGTGAGGGTTTCTTATGAATTGAATCTCTCAAAGGATTCTGTCACAACCTGTGTGTCTTCATGTGTGATAAGGGGAAAACTTCCTCAGGAGAAGCTACTGTACTTGCAAGAGGTGGCATGCATGCCTTGAAACAGCCTTGGGCAAAAGCGCCAGAGGTCTAAGCTCTGCAGTTCTGAGCAAGTGTCTTAACTCTTCTGTGCTCTTCTGTAAATGTGAAAACATGGCGAACAAAACAAAGCAAAGTATGTTCATTCCTCACAGGATTGTTAAGAGGAGAAAATAAAACAAAAATCGCTTTGAAAGTAAACGTGAAAAATCATAAAGTATTATCCTTGTTATTATTAAAATGATAAAGTCAATCCCCAATTAGCACTTAAGAAAGCCAGTTTGATGGTGCCTATTCACATTGTCTCATCCACAATTCTATCCACAAGCCTCCAAACTGTCTGAAGCAGGTGGTAAGTTTTACTGCTGTGGATGGTGGCAGAAGTCACAATCACGTTATTAAGCTAACAACTGGCTCTGAGGTTGGGCTGAAGGCAAAAACTATCTCACGACCACAAGGACAAGACTGAAGTTTTGAGA
The DNA here is from genome assembly GCF_002007445.2 of Ailuropoda melanoleuca. NCBI lineage: Eukaryota > Metazoa > Chordata > Mammalia > Carnivora > Ursidae > Ailuropoda > Ailuropoda melanoleuca. Next base: position 52,965,444 of record NC_048228.1, on the reverse strand, counting down.
ATACAAAATTCCAAATTTCAAGAGAAAGGGATCCAGTTGGCTCAGTTTGTGTCATGCCCCACTCCTGGTCTAGCAGCCTAGGACAAGAGGGTGGGAACACACACAGAGACAGGCCAGCGGCCACCCCAGGATGAGGCAGGCCGCTTCCAGGGTAGCTGGTAGACCACTCGGTGGGCTTAAGCAATAGATTAGATTCAGCCAGAGATCATCATTTTAGATGAGTCTAAGATGCACCAGAGATAAAAATACAGAATTTGCAAAAAGAAGGCCAAGATTTCAAGAATAGTATTGAGACTATTTCGCTTATTTCTGAAAGGAATGCCAGACAATGAGGGGAGAGAGAATGGATGAAAAGTAATAATTGAAAGGTTAATGACTAAGAATTTTGTAGACAGATGAAATCCTCATACTCAGAAGCCCAACCAATTCTGAGCATGGTAGAAAAATAAAATTTACACCCAACTACGTTGTAATGAACCTGCAAGTTCCCAAATACAAAGAAAAGACCTTGGAATGAATGAGCACGACCTACACTGAGTGGCAAATGCTTCGAGAAGGAGGGCTCAAGAAAAGGTCACACCTGCAGTAGGTCTCTGGAATATATATATGGTTTTCCTTTTTTCCTTCTTTTTTAAGGTTATATTTATTTATTTGACACAGAGAGAGAGAGAGAGAGAGAGAGCAGGGGGAGTGGCTGGCAGAGGGAGAAGCAGGCTCCCCGCTAAACCGGGAGACATGCAGGGCGCGCTGGGCTCAATCCCAGGACCCTGGGATAATGACCTGAGCTGAAGGCAGACGCTTAGATGACTAAGCCACACAGGCCCCCCATACATCGTTTTTCTAAGATGGAATTGCTGAGGATGAATTAGTTGTAAAAAAAAAATATATATATATATATCAGATTGCTGCGGCTTTCTGTGCACATTTGTAATGAAGAATCAAGGTCACCGAATTCAGCTCCTGTTAATTATGCCTAAATGTGAGACAGTTTCTAAAGGATACAGCAAACTACAAGTAGAAAACCAGGATTAGTGACTCATTTATTTATTTAACTAATCTTACTGGAAATCTTTTGCTTCCTTATGTTTGTGGTTTGAAACAGCCTTACACATTTTACAGTTTTTCACTATGATCCTTTTCTTTAGGTTCAAAGGGATTTTCAAAATGTAATGTGCTGGATGTATTGAGAAAAGTGTACCTTCATTACTCACCCCCCTCTGCCCCACCCATCTTAATGTGAGGAAGTGGTAAAAATTATGGTTAAAACAGGATTTGAGGCAGACAGGTCCTCTTCGTTCTACCATTTACAGAGTAAGTGATTTCAGGCAAGTATCAGTGCTGAATTTCAGTTTCTTCTATAAAATGTCAACATTCATATTTACTTTAGAAAGTGAGTGAAAGAGCTAAAGAATGAATGCCTTTCAACTCTTTATGCTCCAGGAGCCACATCTCGCTATTCACCGTCTTTGTGACGGTCCTATCCATTTCTTGGCTTACGGCTTGTATTCATACTGTTCCCTCTACCTACATCGGTTCCCCTTGCCCTGCTTCCTTCCCTGCACCTGACCTGACATATAAAGGAACTAAGACTTGAGGAATGGTCTTAGTTTGTCTATCTTCTCACCTTGGAGGCCTTCCCGTACTTCTCAAGTCTGGATTATTGGCTCTATGTCTATATAAACTGTCAAAATTACGCTTGCTTCGCTTTTTTTCTCATTTCACAGGGGAAGCTTTTAAATCAACACAAACAACTAACTTGCCAAAGATTATAAAACCGGATAGTGACAGAGCCAAGGCAGGACACCAGGAATCTTGGTTTTTATCCTCCGTTACTCTATTATCTCCATTTCTTCTGCTTTAGTTAGCAGAAGCAGCTCCACCCTGGTTATACCCAGACTGTGGGATGCTGAGACAGAAAGCCTACAGAAAGAGACCCTCTCTGTGTTTCTGGGTGAGGTTGCTTCCCCATGACACAACAACTCATCAGGCCGTCTAAGACATCCTGACAGCTGCTCCCTCCAGCAGTACCTGCCTTCCCCCCCACCAAATGCTATCATCTCGGTCTGGACTGATACCTATTTCTGCATTTTCTTCTTGGTGCCAACAAAAATATGGTATCTTTTTAATTTAGCCAAACCTCCTTCCAGAACTCACCATTCACACAGGGATTTTTCTCTTCTCTTGAGATTCAGTTATTGTCACTGCCGAAAAGAATTGTCCCCCTACCTCGCACCCGCTTCCTACCCTGAAACACACATTTATTACCCATAACTATGCCTTACCCCCTGGGACAGGGAGTTCAGAGTGAAGGACAGACATTTGTTATTTTCTCCAAACTCACTGTTCCTCTATTTTTCTCTTTTATTATACTATTTTATTACACTATTTCTATTTTATTACACCGTTGATCCAGCTGCCTAAGCCAGGAATTTAGGGATCATCATAGACTGACCTTCCCCTTCTGCCCCACATCCAGCCAGGCTCTGGGTCCTGACACTTCTCCACCCTCTTCCACCCTCATTCAGCCCTCCTTCCTCTTCCTTCTGCCCCTGTCTTAGTTCTGGCCTTCTCAACTTTGAGCAGTTTCCCTAAAACAGCCTCCTAACAGGGATCCACGACTCCAGCCTGTTCCTATTCCGATCAGTCTGATTCACCACCAAGTGACTGTTCTAAAACACGAATATCAGCACGAAGAAGTCCTCATCTGTGAGGCAGGCCAATCGTTGGAACAACCATGAATCAGATCCTTTCTGAAAATTATCCATTGTTCTTAAGATTTGTCTCAAAACACAATGGATGGACCCAATGCTGACCCATTTTTTTTTGGAGTCATTCAAATTTTGATACTCCTGGCGCCGTCTGGTCATAAAGGGACCCATACTTCTACTGTCACTTCATTTTATTTAATTTGCTATTTCTTACCCATGGGCCAAAGCTTACATCAGCAAGAAGGTACATGTGTTATGTTGTTGGAAGAAAACGTGTATGGTAAAAATTTAAGCAGTGCAAGGGGTTATATCCTTTTTTAAATGAAAAAATAAATTTTCTCCCACCCCAAATTCTGAGTTATCTGTTTCCCATCCCTAGGAGTAATGATTCTTACCAATTTTGGTGGATATATATATATTCCCAGAAATGTTCTCTACATGTACCAGCATTTTTGATGACGTAAATGAGAGCATTGTCTCATTTCAGTACATTTGTTTACTTACGTATTTACTTGCTCAGGATGGGGAGTGGGAGTAGAATATTTTATTGCAGGTATGTACCATTGTTCAGTTTACCAGTCTCTTCTGATGGACATTTAGGTCTTTTTTTTTTTTTTTAAGATTTTATATATTTATGAGAGAGAGAGAGTGAGTGAAAGCAGAGAGCATGAGCAGGGGGGAGGAGGAGAGGGAAAGGGAGAAGTAGACTCCCCACTGAGCGGGGAGCCGGACATGCGGCTCGATCCCCAGACTCCAGGATCATGACCTGAAGTGAAGGCAGATGCTTAACAGGCTGAGCCACCCAGGTGCCCCTATTATGGTCTTTCCAGACTCTGTTTTATGTGAGAAATAATGCTTTAGTGAACATCCGTGTATTTTTTTGTGTATACAAGTTATGCATTTAAACCTGTAGTATGAGTAGATAGAACAAGAGAGTCTAAATCAAAGGGTGCATGCATTTGATAAACATTGCCAAAACAGTTCCAAAGAATTTGCACTAATTTAAACTCCTTCTGTTAGACTATGACAATGAAATGCACTGGTGACAGTGCTTTGTCAAACTTTTTGATCTTTGCCAGACTGATAGGTGAAAACTACTATCTCATTGTTTGAGTCTATATTTCTCTAAAAATGAGTAATGCTGGGCTTCTTTTCTTTTCTTCTTTTTTTTTTTACAGCCATTTATATTTTGCTTTCTGGAAAATTTTTTTCATTATTGGTCTTATCATCTATTTGTAGCTACACGTACACATTAAGAAAATAGACATTTTTCTGCAAAATAAATTGCAAAATATTTATTTTGTATTTTCCATTTGTGTTTTTATTTTATTTTTGTTTTTTCCCCCCATGGAAAAAGTGTTATTTTGGTGTAGTTAATTCATTAAATTTGTTCTTAATGGTACCTGGAGTTTGTGCTTTGCTTCTTAGCACTTCTCTATCTCAGTTTGTTCAAATTGAGAGGTTTGAACCAACCACTCTCCCAAAATGGATATTCTCTAAATTAGGACTGCTGAAAAACAGGCTTCTTAATGAATGGGCTGCATACATCATATTTAAGAATAACGGACTTACATTTATTTATTTATTTATTTATTTATTTATTTATTTATTTATTTTTAAAAGATTTATTTATTTATTTGACAGAGATAGAGACCGCCAGCGAGAGAGGGAACACAAGCAGGGAGAGTGGGAGAGGAAGAAGCAGGCTCATAACGGAGGAGCCTGATATGGGGCTTGATCCCATGACGCCGGGATCACGCCCTGAGCTGAAGGCAGACACTTAACCGCTGTGCCACCCAGGTGCCCCAACAGACTTACATTTAAAAGATCTTTTCAATCTAAAATATTTAAAAGTAGTTCATATCTTAAAATGAGTTGATATATTACAGCAATGTCATCTTCTGGAAAGAACAAAGGTAAGTTTAAGCTTTAAACATAGGTGTGTGTGTGTGTGTGTTGATATACACACAGAAGTATATGTGTGTGCATGTATAAATATTCAGTAAAAACTATATATGTAATATTTTCACCTTGAAAATATGTACATAAACATTTTGTATATTATACAAAAATACTATATACATACTTATATACAAAATATACTAATATATATTTGTACACAAAAATTATATATATATTGTTTTTCACTGAAAACGAAATTTAACCATATTACAATATATTTTGGATAATAGATAACAAAGTAATTACCCAAGTTCCCCTACATAAACATAATTACTGCCATTATTTTACTACATCTCCTTTCAGTCTGTTTTCTCATGTGTGTATAGTTATAAGTATAATGGCATAAGTCATCTTTAAGGAACACTGGAAAGGAGTCTCCTATTAGATCAAAGAAACACCAGAAGAAAAAAACCAGAGGTATAGTGTCTTAGAAGCAGAAATTGAGGGGAGGGGTTCGTAAGAAGGTAGGTGAGGCCTGCATCCCATCCTTGCCCTCCCCCTCCCCCCCAATTCAGGGAACAGAAAGATGCAGAGTACTTCCTGTAAGACTAGTTGGAGAACTAACCAACATGCCCATGAAAGGGTAGCATGCGTAGCCTGCTATAAACTAATGCCTGAGCAGCCAGTCACCCCAGAAAGAACCACAAACAGTACCAGTTAAGTAGGGGGAAAGTTGCCCTCTTCCTCTGTATCCCTCTACCCTTGTTCTGACCCTCAAAAATGCAGATGCAGTGCAATGAGTAGGGAAGGAGAAAAAGAACTTCAACGTAGAGTAGAAAAGAAGAGACCCTGGTGATCTCATCCAGTCTTATGACTAAATGTCATCCATGCGTCAATGACTCCCAGACTTCAGACTCCACCCTGGACCTTCTCCTGAGCTCCAGACTTGTGCATCTAACTTCCTACTGGGCATCACCGCTTCAGTCTCTAACAGCCATTTCCCAGTTTATACGTCCAAATGGAACTCCTGGTCACCCCCAACGATCTGGTCTACCTGCAAGTCTCCATGAGAGTGGACGGCAGCTTTATCCTCCCAATGGTCCAGGCCAAACACTTGGGAGTTTTCTTGACTTTTTTTACCGACACGTTAGAAATTATTTTTGTCAGGAAATCCTGTTGAATCTAGCTCCAAATTATATCTAGACTCTGACAGCTTCTCCTCACCTCAGCTGCTACCTCCCTGGTTTGAGCCAGCCTTCTCTCTCACCCGGGGATGCCATCAGCTCCAAACTGACTTTTGCTGCTATACTTGCCACCCGCACCTCCACAGTTTTTTTCAAAACAGTAGCCATAGCGGTGTTTTTAAAACATAAATAATATCATTCTTTTATTCAAAACTTTTCTTCGGATCACTTCCCATCTCACTCACTCACTCACAGAAAAGCCCTAGTTCTTAGAATAGCCAACAAAGCCTTTTGTCTGCCCCCCCCCACCTCCTGGTTCAGTCTGCTTGAGCTTCTATAACAAAAACATTGACTAGGTGGCTTAAACAACAGACGTCTTTTCTCACCATTCTGGAGGCTGGAGCCAGCCTGCATGCCAGAGTGCCCGCACGGTCAGCTCCTGGTGAGAACTCTCTTCCTGGCTTACAGACAAACACCTTCACGCTGTGAGCCCGCATGGCAGAGAGAGAGAGAGAGAGAGAAAATGAGCTCTCTGATGTCTCTTCTTATAAAGACACTAATCCTATTGGATCAGGGTCCTACCCTTATGTCTTCATTTAACCCTAATAACTTCCGTAAAGGTCTTATTTCCAAATACACATTGAGGTTAGGGCTTCAACATTTGCGAATTGGGAGGATACAAACTTTCTGTCCATAATACTGTCACTAACAATAGGACACCACCTCCTACTAGGCCCTGTTGCTCGCTTTCTTCATGGGCATTGATCTGCTTAATGACCCTTGAACAACTCATACACATGCCTGCCTTAGGGCCTTTGCACTGGTTATTTCCTCTGCCTGGAATATATTATTTCCAGATATCCTTGCCGATAACTCTCACTTCTTCAAGTCTTTGTTCAAATATCAGCTTCTCAACTAAGCCTACCCCCAAATTATTTCCAATTGCCACCTACCCTTACCAGCACCCTTGGGTCTCCTTATCCTGCCATCTCTTTTGCTGTTTCATCAAACCTTCTAAGACACTTTACAAGGAGCTGGTCATATACTGGAAGCTCAGACACATGGGGCAGGGGAGTGAAAGCCTGGCCAGCCTTCTCTCCTGATCAGAGTGGCTGCTATTGCCCCAGGGACAGGGTCGGGGGTGGGATTCAGAGATGAGGCCACACACGAGCAAAAACTAGAAGGCAAGTGGGAGCTTGATAAAGTAGGTGTTTAGTAGTAAGTGGGCTTTGGAAACCAAATAAACCTTAGCCCACCCCAAAATGAATGCAATAGTGGAATTTCAAGCATTATGATAGAGCAATGAGGCAGAAATTTAGGGGCAGGTGGAGAATTAACGGGAAGAAATAAGGGAAAGTTTGTTCTTACTCTCTATTTGGGCAGACAGGACTCTGGCTGGCTAGAGCACTATATTTCGTGAAGGTTTGTCCCCAGCTGGTTAGTTTAAACAATCGAATGTCACCTCATCTGACTCCATTATTGCTAAGTTCTCTCCTTTATGTGGGAATTGTCTTAAGAAATATATTCCTGGATAGCTATATTTTAACAACTATGAACAGACTTCTTTCTAATCTTGCTGATGGATAAATGAAGTGGTGTACTATTTAATCCGACTGGGATCTAGAAAATGACCAGCTTTCTTCACATTTGAAAGGTAAGTACTTTTAAAATTCAAACCATAGTCATCCAAGGCAAGTCAAGTTTGCTCTCTGACTGCATTTCTTCTCCATTCCTTACCTTACACTCAAAATGGGTGACTGTCAACACTGTAGGCAACTATTTCTTACATTTAGGGATTCTGTTTTCATATGGATATGTGCAATGTCATCATGTTTCTAGAAAAACACCTCTTCCATCTGTTAAGTAGCTATTGCAAGGCGTTCTAGTTAAAGCCAAGCTGGATTTTAGTCTGTGAGGCTATTTGTATGGCTGTTAAGCTGACAATTTTCACCTTGCATTAACTGATTATGGATATCTTTTTTGGGTGGCAGAAGGGGATGGCCTAGAAGGGGAGAAGGAGGGAACACAGAAAACAAAGCCAGCAGAGGACTAATGTCCTCTGTCTCTTGCTTGAGAAGTTGTTTGGGACCCCAATGGTGAGAGGTGAGAGGGCTGGAAAATACAGCCTGAGAGACCTGGGAAGACTCAGTACAAACAGTACATAATGAATTTATCTATTATCTAAAAAAAGAAAAAGATTATATTTACTTATATTGACATGATTCACTTGGAAAATGATAGTTTTGTTGTATGACAAATTTTGTTGTAACAAATTTGAGAAAATGGCCCAGAAGAATAGTTGTGTTCAAAGATTAAGAATGAAGACTTGGTTCAGTGTTGGCCTATTATGAAATATCACCTTTCTGGAATTTTCTTTTATTCTTCATTGTCCTTGGGATCATTTCTAAGAAAATTATATAAACCAGCTTTTAACAAAAAACTAATCTCAGGGAGTGGTAAGGTGAGGACAGTAATTGTGACAGAGAACTATACTGCTTGTATGCAAAATGAGAAAAAGTTGATATACCTAATTTTTACGTATTTAGACAGTAAAATACATGTCTAAGGAAAAATATTAAAAACATAGGTAAGGCAGAAATAATAAATAGATATATAAATATATCATAAACGAAAGATACATAAAATTATATACTTAAAAATAATTTATTATTGTGGTAAAATAGCAAATATAACCATCGGCTTTGACATTGGAGATATTTGTAGTGAATGAAACAAAGATCTGGCCCTCAAAAAATTTATTTATTCTGGTGCCCTATTTCTCACAATGTGTTCTCTACTTGTGAAAATTCTACATTTGATTAACCATCCTCTAAATTCAATCAAATTCTTAGTGCGGAAGGGAGTATCCAGGAGCCAAGAATGTATATGATACACAAATACTCAAGATGTTTCCTAGGCACAGTAATGTTTGAGAACTAGCGATCCAGTAGGCCCTTGCTTAATCTAATACTTCTCTCAAGGCGGATTGAGGGTAGGCACAGTGGATGACTCATGACCTCTGAGATTTGAGACTGCAGGTGTAGAAATCCAACACTGGACAGGAAGCGCGCACACACACACAGGAGAAAAGTGGATAATGTTCTAGAGATAGAAAGAAAAAAAGCAAGTATTACTTTATCAGCCTCTATTTATATCACTGCAGAACAACACCTGTTTTCTCTAGGTCTTATAACATTGATTCCATCCTCAGTCCACAATTAGTGCTTGGTATATAGGAAGCACTTTATAAATATCTGATAAACAAACAAACAAATAAATAAATAAAGCTCTGCTATTCTCTAAATCCAAGAACAACAAAATCCCTTTACATCCCTCATGTTAGGAAATGTTTCCCCCAACTGGATTAGATGGAAATTTTTGCAACTCTCTCTTTAACCACTTACTTTCTTTGGCTAAGTTTGTAGATGTTTCTAACGAGAACAGAGTATACAACCTGGAGTTACAGTAAGATTTGCATCCTTAGTGAGGGTGATATTATCCGTAATGAGACAAATAATTGGTTTAGGAAAGTAATCTTAGACATTACACTGGTTCATGGCCTTCCAAAGGGCCACAGTACATGAACATATATACAGTATGTCTATGGCTTTAAAATTTTATGGAAGAGAGGTGATTGATCAGAAAATTCATGTTTAAAGAGGCTCTTTGCAGAAGGAAGGGTGATGATAATAACAGGCAATATACAGCAATAATAACCATACTAATACTAATATTGAGAACCACTGCTTCAAAACATGGGGAATCAATGCCCAATACCCAACTCTCCCACAGCTAATTTACATTTTACAAAAACCCAGTGTTGAACATACTGGTGGGATATTCCCAAAGAGTTCGTTAGGGAAATAGACAGGTTCACAGAGAAATAACACAAGTGAGTTGCCTCTCTAAAATTCCAATGTGAGATTATTTAATGAAACCAAGAGCTGGTTCTTTAAAAAAGATAAACAAAATTGGAGGTGGGCTAAATGGTGATGGGGATTAAGGAGGGCACTTGTTGTGATGAGCACTGGGTGTCGTATATAAGTGATGAATCACTAAATTCTACTCCTGAAACCAATATTACATGATATGTTAGCTAACTAAAATTTAAATAAAAATTTGGAAAAAAAAGAAAAAAATAGTAATAACTAATAAATAAAAAGAATGCAAATAGAAAAAAATTAAATAAACAAAACTGATAAGCCTTCAGGCAGACTCATCAAGAAAAAAAGAGAAACTAAATAAAGTCAGAAATGAAAGAAAAGTCACAAGATCATTTTATTGTTATGTAATACAGCAAAGGCAAAAAAAGCAGCCACCATAAAAAGCTCTTTCACAGTTACACTGACACAAAGACAAGTGCAGCATCGAGACAATGAAGAACAAAATGGGTCCAGCACAGGAATATATTCTTTTGACTCACAATTCTGGCAAATAAAATGCTATCACAAGTATTAGCGTAACGTACTGGCAATTCTTGCTTTGTATGATTTTGGTTCCAGTGTGCACAAATTTCTTAAACAGTCATTTTGGGCTGTTTAAAATGAGGACAAAACAGCCTATATCAGATACAGTAAATATTTTAGTAACATTTAATGAATGCAAGATACAGAGAGTAAGAGTAACCCCTTACTGGTTAAGAAGGAAACTCTAAATTTAAAGTAACAACAATAATATTAATGACAACAGATAATACTTTTTGAGCACTTACTATATGCCAGGCACCTTAAGTCACTCTTTTTCTTTAAGTTATTTAATTTTCACAACAATCTCATGATGTAAGCACTGTTACTATCCCCAGAAGCAGATACAATGGGATAAGAGATTTAATAGTCTTGTTATGTGGGGGCACCTGGGTGGCTCAGTCAGGTAAGTGTTCAACTCTTGATTTCAGCCCAGGTCACATGATCTCAGGGTCTTGAGATCAAGCCCCGCATTGAGCCCCACATTGGAATCCATTGGACATTGGGCCCTGCACTGAGCTTGGAATCTGCTTAAGATTCTCTCTCCCCCTCTCCTTCTGTCCCTCCCACCCGACACGTGCTCTCTTAAAAAAAAAAAAAAAAAGAATCTCATGTGAAATGAACAAAGAACTGCTTATTTAAATTTAACCAGTCTCCAAGGCCAGATTCTAGAAAATGGAGAGTAAAGAGAATCTTTCATTATCTTGGACCAAGCCCGCTTTAAGCCTGTTAGTAAATGTAAGCCCCTTTCCAGGTAATCTAAAAGCCTGGTATACTGGTGTTCATCCATTCGTTCACTAAATAATTCAACAGATATGTGCTGAGTGCCTCCATATGCTGGCTTATTTCCAGAAACGAAGGATGCAGTAAAGCTCTGTCCTCATGGAGCTTATATCACAGTGTGGGACATAAGACAACAACAACTAAACACATATATCACATAATATCGGGTTATATTATTATATATTCTAATATTTATATCAGAAAAATTAAATAGGGAAAGAAAGAAAAACAAATGGGCAAGGGAATTGCTAGGATGGTCCAGAAAGATTTTTCTGAGAAGAGAATATTTGAACAAGGAACCAAATAAAATGTGAGAACAATCATGTGAATATCTGGTGGGAGAATATTCCCGGCAGATGGAAGAATAAGAACAAAGTCCCTGAAATGAAATTGTGAACGGTACATTATAGAAAAAATAAGGGAAAACACAAAGGTTGACATCGTGGAGTAAATGAGAGGAATGGCCTCAAAACTGAAGTTGAAGGGGTCGCCAGAGACTGTGATAAAGGACTTTGTCGCTGTGGAAAAGTTTGTAGATTCATTCTTTCTGTAATGAGGAGCCATGGAAGGACTGAGAGCAAAAGAGTGAAATGTTTTGTTTCATTTTAAATATCACCCTGGCAAGAGGGCAGAGTATAGACAGTGAGAGTGTGGGGTGAGAGAGAAAGCAAAGAGGCAAGTTTGGTGGCTCTCACAGTGGTTCCCATGAGACCGTGATGGTGGTTTGGACTAAGGAGGTAAGAGTAGGGAGAGTGAGAAATATCAAATGAGTGCTATATTCTGAAGATAGAGTCAACAGATTTGTTGATGGATTTGATGCAGGGTATGAAAAAAAAAGTGAAGGCTCAAGGCAGAGAACACAGTTTTGGTCTTAGCAACTGAGTGAGTGGTGATGCCTTTTATCACATAAAGAGTGGGGATAAGTAAGTTGGTGTAGGAGAGTAACTAGAGTTCTCTTCTGGACATGCAAGATTGGAGATGGATGTTGGACATCTAAGTGGAGACGTTGGACAGCTGCAACATCTGTCCTGATGCTCAGAGGAAAGGTGAGAGGTGGAGACATCAGTGGAGGCATCCTCAGCATACTAGTGGTAATGAAAGCCATGGACCTAAGGAAGTTAACCCAGGTCTTGACTGTAGATAAAATTGAGAAGAGGTCACAGGATGGACTCGCACACACACCTGCATTTAGGAGTCAGAAAGTTGAAGATGATCTAACAATAGAGACTAAAAGAAAAAAAATACTTTGTATTTTATACTCATATTTCAAATGACTAATGACGCTGGCTACAGCATGTGACACGTGACACCTTACAATAACCTAAATAACTGAAGGAAATTGTCAGTCATACCTATTAAGAAAAAAATCGCTTTTTCTATTGCAAGTTCTTGAAGGACATTGATCCATGATTAACATATTTTGAATATAGAAATTCTTTGAAAGGACTCACTATACTTAGGACTATTAGAATAAGAAACTATTTCATGGCAAGAAAGATGTGTAATCCAGGTAAAATATTGAGCTGGATATTCTTGACTTAAGTATTCACCCAGTATCTTAATTTGAGAAAATCACAAATGCAGGCAGATTCCCTGTCATTAAACATACCAGTTTAAAAATATGGTAATAGCTACAAGTATCAATTTATAGTGTCATCAACACACACACACACACACACACTCTAACACAATGTTAGTATTGTCAGTGTCTGCATGGATGTGGTCATAGCCCTACTGGCAGCAAACTAAGTGTATTGAACTGGAAGATGGTGTATGCCCACATGCTGTTCATTGCATTTCCCCAAGTTGATTTGTGCTCCACATCTCTAGCAGGCCAGGACCACCTTATATCTTAAAGTCTGAAGTTTAATATTAGCTGGACTTAGCCATTCAGTGTGAAATATGGTTGAGGGCTGGCTTACACATGGTCTTTAGCCTGTCTGCGCAGTCTCCTGGATTATGAACTCATTGACGGCTGTCTTCTATTAGACTGGCCGTTATATGTGGGTCATCAGAATTAAAGTTCAGATTTGAGGGAATGAGCAAATCTCCTTAGGGACAAAGGGATCTTTTATACTCCCCTTATTTATCTGATTTCCTGATTTTCTTCAAATCTTGATCTAATAATTCTTTATTGCTTTAGCTCTTGAACTTATAAGAGTTTTTAAAAATACCGTATCTACCCTTTTTATTTGTTTCCTTTGAGAGTGGGTCTCCAGATAACCTAGACCACCATTATTGGAAACCAGAAGTCTCAATCACATCCCTACTTGAGAAAACTTCACCAGAGTTTTTGGAGTTCCACCATTGCTTCAATGATGCCGCTCTTGATTCTCTAATACATATCTGATTTCTCCCTTTTTCAAAAGCCCATATCACCTGTCTGGCCCTCTCATTCTCCTATTAGTCATTAGTGCAGTCCCTTTTTGTGTCATGTTAGATTCTCAATGGCAGGTGGCGTGTCTTATCTCCTGAAGCAACCAGTTCACGCTTTGCACAAAGGAGACACTTAAGATTTATTTAACTGAAAAAAATTTCAAAGCATTGCTTGAGAAATCAGCTATGAAATAATCACTACAGTTATTTCCCACATTTCTTGATTGCAAAAGGGAATAGTCTTGAGCAATAAGAAAAGTTCCCTAGCGTTTTCCCTCACATTCCACTTCAGTTTACATAAAGTGTCAGCCCCAGTTTATTCTTCTAACAAGGCCCAGCTGCTGGAACATTCAATCACCATTAGTTCCACTTGTGATAATGAACATGTTTCATCAGTCCACTCCTTAAAACTCATTGAGAAGACTTGGTTCGCAAAAGAAGGAATTTGGCTCCCACAGAGCATAATTCTGTACAGATGTGGTCAAGCAAAACTGAAGGCCAAACGGCATGACAATATGTGAAATGATGTGGGGAAGGGGGGAAATCATTTGCATAGAACATGAAACACACGTGTTGCCTTAATTGCCTGGATATTTCAGGGGAAAAGTGTTGTGGGCCGAAAAATATTCTGAAGTTTGAAATCACACAACCCAAGTGACAAATTTGAGGCTTGTCATTTATTAGCTACTTATTCATTCTTAGACACTATAGATTGTAAGTCATCATTATTTTACACAGCATTTAGAAGGAGAAATATCAGTCAAGTAAACTGTGTTCCCCATTAGTGGTAAGCATATCATGACTTTGGAGGTGTTAAAATGTAATCGAATATGAGTCTTACAATCGTCAAAATAGTATGTATCTTATTATCTTCGAAGCTTTCTTTCTCCATTCAGTAAACACATGGGTATAAAAAGACTTCCTTCATAAATTTTAGTTTCTTTGTCATCCTTTCTTTATCAGTCTCAATACTGACCCAGGAGAGTCAAAATCTACATCAAGAGAACGAGCCATAGTGTGAAGGTAAAGGATCCGGCAGCAAACCTACCCACGAAGAGGAGATGGGGGCTGGGAGTTGTGCAAGTTGAGCTGCAGGTTATACAGCTCAGGAAAAGCGGGCGTTTTACCTGTAAACTTGCTGCATCTACCTCCCTGGAAGAGAAGGTGTATTGAAAAGTTAATTAAGATTATGTAAATGGAGGGGCACCTGCGTGGAGCCTGCTTCAGATTCTCTGCCTCCCTCTCCCTCTCCCCCTCCACTTGCACGCACTCTCTCTCTCAATTAAAAAAAAAAGGATTATTTGGATGGATGAGCTTATAATAAACCAAATGGATCTGCATAACATAACCTCTTCCTCTTACCTTTCTCATGGGAGCCACGTGTGCACCTATACAAGCGATCTGCTCTGTCTCTGGCACATGTGAGAGGAGCTTACCCCACGGGGGACGTCTGCCATTTTCCCACCCAACTTGTGACTAAGTAGATTAATCTGCCTAATTCCGGGCTTCAGTACTAAAGACTTCATCAACCCCTAGGTATAAATTGTGATCTTTAATATCAGCTTTATTAGTAGTAAGGGTGGTATTTTGGTCTTTTATCCAACTTGTTTTTTCTTATCTTAATTGGATCAAGACTCATAATTCAGGAAGTTGTAAGGAGCACTATTTGGAGGTTCCCTAAAAGAACGACAAGCATACCTGACCTTGGCTCTGATGAGCAGCAGGCCTCTGTGCTAGAACACAAAACTACGGTAAAGGTTGTCCCATCAAGGTGCCATTGGGAGATCCAGATCCTCAGGTAACCACCTCTTCCTCATCCTGTTCGACACAGTCATGATTTGAACCCCAGACTACATCGGGGTGTGCCATTTCTTATCTGCCAAGGAAGAGGACCATTCCTTTCTTCTCCCCTTTCTCTGACTTTTCTTAGCTTCCTCCCATAAACAATGCTGTCTCGGGCTTCATTTCTGACCCACGATGGACTTGGCTGACCTCCCTTTACCACGAGCGAGCAGAGGAGTCACCCAGGCACGGATCCAAACCAGCCGAAGCGCATGCAGCTGCAGTCTATTGGAATGGCAGTGGCCTTACCTAAAGGCCCAGCCAAAGCACATATTGACTCATTGAGAGGGATCAGATTAGAAGAATAAGAAACTTTATTGGTAAAACCACAGCCTACTTTGCTTGGCCACATTCTCAGAGACCAGCAAACTGGGAACAAAGGCAGCTGTTCAAGGATACCAAGAAGTAGGATGCAAGTACAGTCAGAACTTTGGACTGAAAGTATCTTGCCCAGCTCTATGCTCAATGTATTTCCTTGGATACGTTCTGTATCCAGACAAATAAATCCCATTTTTGCCAGAAAATTTCAGCTAGAATGCTTAGTTTTGTTTTTTGCACCAAGAGAAAATATTATCACACAGTCCATAGACTTTTGTATTACTTGTTATTACTTGCGATTACTTTATTTGGTTGTGCCCTGCCTCACATCCTCTGGGCTCACCCTCTACCCAGCCATTCACACAGTGAGCAGCTCTGAGTGGGTATTACCTGACAATACTTGGCCTTTGCTACATAGCACATCTCTTGCTTTACGTCCCAGAACTTTTATGACATGGGAGCACCCAGAGGTGAGAGGCAGTTCTCTCTTGTTGCCACCAGTGGATATTGGAGGACACTGATGGTGAATTCTCCCTGCTTCTTTCCCTAGGGCAGATAATTCTGCTGTGCCTCTGCATTGGGCATGTCACTGCCTCTGAGCCTGGAACAAGCTGCAAAGTTCCCATCCCTGACGATCAGAAGGGGTGTGATAAAGCGTGGACTTCCCCAAGAGGCTAGAACAACATTTGGGGCTAGTGAATTTGGAACGATGCAGCAGGAAATGGTCAAATGAGTTTGTACTAACTTTGATCTGTCGTCTTTTCAGAGAAAGGCACTTGGCCCTGATGGGAGGATGTTTATATAACTCTTTAACATAAAAGGATGCTATCATCATCAACAAGAAAGAGAGAGAGAATGCAGTTAGGAAGCAAAAGCAAGGCCCAGTGCATACTGAATACAAATTTTAGCCTAAGGCAGACTCCACTTGCAATGATTTGTAAAACACTAGTTTAGAGTTTTTTAGAAGGTTGACAGTACTTCTGGATTTGATCCATTACAATGTGCTATCTAGACATTATAATTTGCAGTGATACGCTCCTTCAATAGGTAACTTAATTCACAAAGCCTCTCCTCTTTCTTTTCAAATCAAGGTGGTCACACTACCATATGATGCCAGGCACAATAACAGGTTATACATTTGCGAGGTTTTCACAAGTGATGCATTTCCAAAGCAAAGTTGGAGAAGTAACTAGATGAGGTCCAGATCAATAACAGAATAATTACGCCTATTCCTGGTTCTATCTGAGGCTGGGCTCCAGTGAAGAAGGAGTCAGGCCGTTCTGAATCTACCGAGGTGATTCTTCCTCTTCAGGTTGTGTATGAAGAAGGTCCCCCTCCTGCTGCTGCCATCAGTGGTAGCTCTGGCTCCAGCACTGAAAGGACCTATACATGAATCCAGATCAACCCAGCAGCCCATCCAAACAGCATCACTCAAGAAACTTGCCTTGGTGGCTTCCAAGATCACACTTGTTCAGAATACACACTCGCTTACTTAGAAAAAGTTTTCAAAGAGTTTGAAGGGTAACTGGTACCATCTGTAGAAAGAAGAGGAAGAAACAGGACTTGGTCACTGACAGAGTAAAAAGATGATTTGTGAGTAACTTCTTTTGTCAAGGACTAGCGAAGAATCATCAGAGGACAAGGGGCAACAACTTCGCTGGGTGATGTGTTTCACCAACCCGGCTCTACCTTTTACCACTGCAGGGGGATTTCTTCCTTTCCTGTCTCCTCTCCTAATGTATCTCAAACATCATGCACTTACGTAAAGAGACACCCTAGCAAGAGGTAACTGGGATCACAGATGCTAATAAAATCGATGGAATCTTTCTTGAGTTGTTATAATTAAAATCATCCAAATTCAGATCATTACCAGAATGGAGAACAACAAATTCCCAGAAACGATCCCGTTTTTATTAAAGACATCTTTGCAAAGTCTATTATGGTTAGCCTCTTACAAGATGCTTTCTCCGCAACTCAATTTTACCCTCAGGAATAGTACATTGACAGAGAAGGTGTTCACTCTGAAAGTTCAGAATGACGTATAGCATTGTATTATATTTTCACATGTTTAGAACTAATAGCAAAGACCTGTGACTACTTAGTCTAAAACCAAACGTTCTGGAATCATTTTAATGGTGCTTAGGTCAGATTCAGGACTTCTGATATATATATATATTTTTTTTTTCAAACTTACCATTTGTGCTGCATAATGGTCTTTCAAGAGGTCCTTTCTAAGTATGGTGACACGCTGGCAAACATAAATTACATTGGAAGAATTCGAAGTATAAATATCAAGCTGCTGTCTGATCAGCCTGAGCCACTGTGAGTTTGACATATGTTTAGGAAAATCTCCTGAGGTCAAAGCAGAGAAATCTCTAAAACCCACAGACCCAAACTATGGCTAATCTACTGCTAAGCCTCCATGCAGTTTGAAGTAATCCCCAGGTGAGCAGCCTGCATTTTCTCCCCCCCAAAGAAGTCTGGCTTTGATTTAAAAATATATATTTTATTTTGCCAAACATTTAAAATCATCGGGACATTGATTTTTGATTGGGCAAAATAAGCACCATAGCATTTAGAAGAAAAAGGGAATAAAAAAACTAGGTAGTCACAGAGTTGGGTCTAGTCAGTGATTTTCAAAGTGTGGTCCGGGAATCCTTAGGAGACCCTAAGACCATTTCAGGGTGTCTGTCAAGTCAAAACATTTTTACAACATTAAGATGTTATTTGCTTTCCCCCCCAACCCTCTCGCAAGTGTACAACGGAGTTTTCCAGGTAATATCTGATATGCGATGGTGTCACTACTCTGATGGCTAATGGAATGTGAGTTGGTTTAAATTTTCTCAGTTTTAATTTCTAATACAGTGACTATCTACGGTTATAATTCATATTTTAAAGAAGGCTCTTTGGGGTCCTCAAAAATTTTTAAGAGTTTAAAAGTGTCTGGAAGCACTTAAAAAAGAATGAAATCTTGCCATTTGCAACAACATGAATGGACATCGAGGGCATTGTGGTAAATGAAATAAGTCAGAGAGACATAAATACCATATGATTCTCCTCTATGTGGAATCAGAAAACAAAAAACAAGCTCATAAATACAGAGAACAGATTGGTGGTTGCCAGAGGCCAGGGGGGTAGGAGGTGGAAGAAATGGGCGAAGGGGGATCAAAAGGTACAAATTTCCAATTATAAAATAAATAAGATATAATGTGACTGTAGTTAACGATACTGTATCGCATATTTGGAGTTTCTAAGAGAGTAGGTCTTTAGAAAGTTCTCATCACAAGAAAAAATTTGTAATATGTGTGATGAGGAATGTTAACTAGACTTATTGTGATTATTTTGCATTGTACACAAATATTGAATCATTATGTTGTATAATGTTGCATGTCAGTTCTATCTTAATTTTAAAATAAAAATAAAAGTTAAGAAAGTGAAACACTAAAAAAAAATGTTTAAAGGGATTAAAAGCGTCTTGAGACCAAAAAAATTCCTGGTCTAGAACAATGCCGTTCAATAGAATTTATTACAAGGATAGAAATGGTCAATGAATCTGCACTGTCTCATACTAGACACATGTGACTGGTGAGTTTCTACAATGTGGCTAGTGTGACTGAGAAACGGAGTTTTTAATTTTTATTTAATCTAAATTTAAATGTAAATAGCTACCATACTGGGCAGTGCAGACCGAGATCCTCAGTGCCCTGACTCTCAATTTAATACCGTTCTCAATCGTCTTCACCAGCTTCTTCACGGTTAGAGATTTTTCTTGTGCTGTTAGATGCTTAGCTTGGTTGGTGTGGTGGGTGAGGGGGCTGTTTAACAGCAAATATGCAGAAAGAAAATATCATGCATAGCTCTAAAATGTCAATCAACTCCAGATCAAATCCTGGACTCGAACAAAGAAAGAAAAAACTCATGTAGCTGCCCCTTTGGGAGTTCCAAAGAATGTTTCTTTGTGCCTTAACTTGAATTAGCCACACAGGCTTTAGAGACTATTTTTAAATTATAAACAGTGTTTAGGCTTTGTTCCTGCTGTAGTTACACAGAACCAAGAATATAATTGCCACGTTGCACAGAAAAGTCCGCTGGGTGTTCAGGCACGTTCAGACCAAACCAGTCTGCTTTGGTGTGGTCATAATTCACTAAGATCTAAATTTCAGTTAGTAGAAATCCTGGATTTTTCGATTAGCAGAACTATCTGAATATTGTGCACCCAACTCTTGCTAACTATACTCTCAAGAGATATAGCACAGAGGAAAGTCTCAACTTGAAAAGTATGAGCTTTGAACTATACGAACCTGTATGAGTTATTGAACCTCTCTAAACCTCCATTTTCCTAGTAAACGGGGATTGTGATATTATCAGAGGCTTCTCTATACGTTGTTGAGAGGATTAAATGAGATAATGTATGTAAAACACTTAGTACAATTCCTGAAAATTGTAACATTTAATAAGTGACCGCTATTGCCCAAGTTATTAGCTGTATTTTACTTTGCAAATCTTTCCTGGGAGCCCACTGTGTGTCTAACAGTGCATTCGTGCTGGCAAAGAAGCAAATGCAGTCCTCGCGCTCAGAGAGCTTACAATCCAGTGACGGCAAGAGATCAAGATCGCTTCAATAAAAAGAGCTCTAGACGGCACTGAGGTTTCTAAGAGAAAAGTGCTGGATCCAAAGATAGGACATGTAAGGGAATACCATTCAGATTGAGAGGCTGGGAAAGACCTCTTTGAGAAAGGAATATTTAAGCTGAGACCTGAAATACCCAGTAGGATTTACTACTGATAGAAAGGTGTTCTGGGGCATATTAGCTGGGGGTAATCGTTAATAAATAGATTCTAAAATTTAATGACTAAACAAAACAAAAGGTTATTTCTCTTTCATGTAACAGTCCAGGGTTGGCAGTGAAGCTCTGCTCTGTAAGTTCCTGTAGGGATCCAGGCTGAGAAGGGCAGTTCCATCATCCTCCACCGTGACTTCTACGGTTGCTTCCAGCCAGCAGGAAGGAAGGGGAGAGGGCCATCTTGGAAGAACTTCTTTAAACAGATGACTGGAACGTTGCACTTGTACAGGAAGTTTGGCTCGATGTTCAGGTATTCAGATAGGCTATCATGGAACTAACTGGCCTGCCTTGGTGTGGTCATCATGCACTAGGACCTGGGTGTCAATTACATATATCCTACAACTCTTGCAAACCCAATTCACAACAGATACATGATACGTGAGCTTAGAAGAGTCTCAACTTGAAAATATAAGCTTTTAATTAACGGAGTTACCGAACCTCTGTAAGCCTATATTCTCCCCATGAAGTGGGATAATGATAATATCAGTGCCTTCTCTCTCTGTTGGAGACAATTACTTATACTCGTAACCTGTTGGCACCATATGATTTTGTAATATGGCTACACCTAGAGGAAAGGTCACGTCAGAAACGTGGTCTTTCACTCAGTAGTCATATTCTGAATAAAAGAAAAAAGAAATTCCCCTAGGTGTCTAACACACAGGCAGAGAAAACCAAAACTCTAAAGCCCTAACATTGGAAAGAGTTTGGCAGGCTAAGGAAGCTGGACAGAGGCTAGGGTAGCTTGGAGAACGTGGGATCACATGCCACTAAAGGCCAGGACCCCCACCTGCCATCAGCTTACAAGCCACTAGGAGATCTAGAAAAGGGAGCAAACATGATTAATGTTATTATAATTGCAAAAAACCACCATGTTTTGGTAGGAGAGAATAGGAGTAGATTAGTTTTTCTCTAGACTGTTTATGGAGAATGGAACATTTTAGATGGACCTCTGTGACTAAGAATTTGGTAGTGAGCTGATGGGTGGGGACATGGCGAGGAAAATGAACATTCGGACAGAGCAAAGGCAAGGAGCCAGGACATATATAGGGTGTTTCCTAAGAGTGGTAAGAGCTATGACTTAAAGCATTATCAGAAATAGTTTGCCTCTGGTACTCTTAAATCATCCCCAAAGATAAATCCTATCTGGTAGTAAGACAGCTAGAAAGGGAGTATAACGAAAAATCATGGGGTTAAAATATAATAACTTCTTGAGTTATATTTTTAAAAAGTTTGAAGAAACAGTGCTCTCTATCTCCACCTAATATCAGAGGAAAAGCTTTATTCATCTCTCCAACTAAAGAACAACTCCCTTGCATCAAAGTCTTGTTGAGCAAGTTAGCAATTCGGATGTGCTAATTCTATCCAAACTGGAAAACATTGCTGCATTCTTATCTGATAAGTGCATGCAATACAGCAATAATTTTTTTTAATTTATTTTATTTTATTTTTTAAAAGATTATTTATTTATTTATTTATTTGACAGAGATAGATACACAGCGAGAAAGGGAACACAAGCAGGGGGAGTGGGAGAGGAAGAAGCAGGCTCCCAGCGGAGGAGCCCGATGTGGGGCTCGATCCCAGAATGCTGGGATCACGCCCTGAGCCGAAGGCAGACGCCCAACCGCTGTGCCATCCAGGCGCCCCAGCAATAATTTTTATTAACTCTGAAAGTTAATCTAGTTCCATGGCACTTAGAAGTTCTGCTGTTTTTCCCTCAAAGCTTAAACCACGTCCAACACTTTGATTCACTTACACATACACTCATTCATTCAGCAGTATTCACGAATGCGCACGATCTGCACCAAATACTAGGAACTGTTAGGGGATGGTAATAAGACACAGCCCTGAACTTAGAGGGATCCAGGGCCTCATCTGAATGGGAGAAGAACAAACGTCACAGTATAACAGTGAGACAGAGCGAAAGACACGATTTTATGTAGGTACACCTAAGTCCAGAAGGCAGCAAGGAAACCAAGAAAGCTTAGTGGGAAGAGAGTTGTTAAGAGAATTTGAACATTGATTTGGATTTCGGAAAGCGAAGAAGAAACTCCCAGTCTGAGAAGAAAATCATGAGTGTTGAATACGATGGGCCAGCCTAGCTTCAGGGTGGCAACTGGTCTAGAGTACATGAAGCAAACTAATCAAAAGAAGAAATGAAGGCGGAATGGCAAGAGAGAGCCGAACTGTGAAGAGCAAGCACCACGCAAAATATTTTTGAATTTTTGTCATAAATAATGGGAAATTGCCGGCCTTTAAGAGGGGAATGGACAAGACTGGATCCAAGTGTTAGGAACAGAGCCCCAGCAACAATATGAAGGATAACGGGCAGCTGGGCTCAGTGAGCACGGAAGCCTGTCTGCAGAGAACCCTGCCCCTTGATAGCTGTGTGACGTTGGGCGAATGATTCACCCACACCGCGCCTGATTTTCCTCATCTGTGAAACAGGGACAATAATGACAGCTACTTCACAGGATTGTTGCAAAGATTCAATTAAGGAATTCCCACCCAGGGTTTAGAACAGTGCTTGACAATAACCACTACATAAATATTTAGACACACACAACAACATATACCTTTGAGAGGAATGGTGACAAGGCACTAAACAAAAACATCTAGTTTGTGCTAGGCCTATAAAGGGTGCTTGAGAGATGGGAGTAAGATGTCTGGGACCAGACGACCTGCTGTCCAATCCCTGGTAAACTACTTCTTAATCTTCCTAAGACTCTATTTCTTTCTCTATAAATTAGAAATAACAATAGTACCCATTTCATAGAGCTGCGAGGGATTAACTTAGATAACACATGGAAGGGGCTCAGCAAAAAAGCCCGGCACCTCGCGATCACTCACAAAAGGAGAGGGTCGTTATCAAGAAGTGTGTGCCAGGCTTTGTACCAGGAGCTTGTAATCCCGTAACGCCTTACCCCGGGGTGACTCCCAGTCCTTGGGCTGCAACTGACACAGTGCAGAGAGCAGACTTCGGAATCCGGTGAACCTGAGATGAATTCTTGTTCTGTCATTTAAAGCAGTGTGAAGGTGTGAATTTTTCTACAGCGAAGGCCACCCAGGGTCCTCCTGAGATAATCAGAATGCTTCCCATCTCACAAGGTTGTTGTGAAGATCAGAAATAATTTCCGTGAAGTAGCTAGACTGGTGTACACTAAACACATACCCAGCCGTTGTCTCCCCCCACCCACCCCCCATCTTTTTGGAGCTCCCTCCCACATCTGCTCTGAAAAGAGGAAAAGCCACACTCTCTGAACTCAGCCTCATGCTCAGCCTCAAAAAAATCATGGCAACAAGCCAGGCCAAAGATCAGCCACTATTCTGGATCACGAACTGTGGGTCTCAGAGAAAGACAAAAAGAGAACCAAGCTAACCCAACCCCTTCACTTGCCAGACCTCTTGCTATCTGACTCCCATGATGTCTAACCAAAGTTAACCACAGACCGCTAATGAGCCAATGAACCATTGTGCAATGTTTTCAACTGGATAGAGTGTGGAAAATCGGGAAAGAAGGAAGGGCCGACAGATAGTTGGGGGTTGAAAGTGTAAGGGATGACCATAATGGCACAGGGACAGAGGACAGCATGTACATTAGTTTGGAGGAAGGGGTATTTGTTTTGGTTTGTTTTCTCACATCAAAAGATACAGAGTTAGACCACCCCAAGTGAATACACTTTCTTCATATTTACGGGTATTATGATGAAGAGGTATTAAGTGGTTAAGAGACCTGCTTAAGAATAGTGATTGTTGAGTTTAACCCTTGGTCCTGCCCCTTGTGAGCAGTGTAAGCCAGTGTAATTCAGTAATTCACTGGGCAAGTTATTTAATGCTTCTAAGTTGAAGTTTCCGCAGTGGCTCCTCAGGCATTACGTTGAAGTAATGCTTAAATATGATGATCTATATACAGTTGGTGAGCCGGATCTGGCATATAGTACATGTTAAAAATAGTTGCTGTTTGTAATCATGATTTAATCTTTTAGCAGAGCCATCACAACTCAAAATAAGGAAGGCAGAGGTAATTATTGATCGATTGTAGGCAGTGCAAACGACAAGATGAGTTAGACACCTACCTGGCAGGCAGAGGTAATTATTGATCGATTGTAGGCAGTGCAAACGACAAGATGAGTTAGACACCTACCTGGCAGCCTGAAACTTCTAATTCTGCAGATTTATTTGGTATACTGTTAACCTTCAATTACTCTCCTGAAAATGATCTTCCTGCTCAATTTCATCTTCTTTTCCCATTTTTAAAAAGATTTTCTTTTTCTAAGCTTCTGACAAATGGCACTTCTTTGTTTCTTGAGAAATTACTGTCACTAAAAATTTTTATGAAGTGACTTGCTTCTCGGGTGACTTCAGGCTTGACTATTGCTCTTTTATCTAGTTCTTTCCACTTGTCCCCGTGGTTTGCATCTTTCTGCCCTTCCTTCTTTCTCAATATGGTCATTATAATCTAGATAATACCCATAAAAGGCAACAAGGCCATTTCACCTTCTGGCTTTATGATAGCATTCTCGTCACCTGGAGAATGCCCTCCTGTTCTTTACTTATCATTTGCCAAGTACCAATTTCGTGCCTAGACTTGTGCTGAATACTCTGATCTACAGATGCGAAGGTGGGTCTTAGAATAACCGAAGAGGGGCGCCTGGGTAGTGCAGTCATTAAGCGTCTTCCTTCTGCTCAGGGCGTGATCCCGGCATTATGGGATTGAGCCCCACATCAGGGTCCTCTGCTGGGAGCCTGCTTCTTCCTCTCCCACTAGCCCTGCTTGTGTTCCCTCTCTCGCTGTCTGTCTTTGTCAAATAAATAAATAAAATCTTTTAAAAAAAATAGAATAGGGGCGCCTGGGTGGCTCAGTCGTTAAGCGTCTTCCTTCTGCTCAGGGCATGATCCCGGAGTTCTGGGATGGAGCCCCACATCAGGCTCCTCCGCTGCGAGCCTGCTTCTTCCTCTCCCACTCCCCCTGCTTGTGTTCCCTCTCTCGCTGGCTGTCTCTATCTCTGTCAAATAAATAAATAAAATCTTAAAAAAAAAATAGAATAACCAAAGAAACAAATCTCATATGGATGAAATAACTAGAGAATAAAGAGCTATGAAACTTTTATGACAGTTTTATGGAAGTTATGAAAATAAGGAGGATAACATGGTAAACACAGGACAAAGGCCCACCAAAGGAGGGAGAGCAGACAGACACTGCTTTCTGGGAAGCAGCAATCACTACGGCTGGGAAAGGGAGGGGAGACAGTGAAGAAATATTTCTGTTGGCCAGATGGCCGGCTGGCAACACCACAGCTGGGGGAGTTACTCTCCTGACCTACTGTAGCTTATCTTGACACACTATGCACTTAGCTCTATAGAAACTTTTTAAAAAGCATTTGTTTTGCCCATCATTTATACAGGGTGATTTAATCCAGAGAGCAGCTTAACCACAGAGCACTAGACCGCATCAGGAGCTAACATTTTGTAGGATACTGCACTGCAAACGCACTTTTCTCACCTTGCTTACATCGTGCTCACGACCAACCACCCTATGAGGAAGTTGTAATTATTTTTCTTTCTCTTTCCTTTCTTTTTTTTTTTTTTAAGGAGAGAGAAAGATAGAACATGAGTGAGTAGGGGGCAAGGGAGGGGCAGAGGGAGAGAGAATCCCAAGCAGGCTCCATGCTCAGTGCAGAGCTGGACTCGGGGCTCGAACCCATGACCCTGAAACCATGACTCAAGCTGAAATCAAAAGTCAGATGTTTAACCGACTGAGCCCACAGGCACCCCTATTTTTATTTTCAAATGAATAAAATGAAAATAATAGAAATTAAGCAGTTTTTCTAAGGCCACTAATTCAGCCCATAATAATTGCTGGTGGGTGATTACCATGTTCTATTGATCAAACCCTGTGCTACATCATGTAGCCATATATTTGAAAGAGTGTGTATTTGTGTGTGTGTGTGTGTGTGTGTGTATGTATTGGGAGTGTGCTGGGACAGGGGTTATTCTGTGAAGTATAATCCACCATTCAGAACATCATTTCTAGAGGAAAAACATTTCAAATACTAACAAACCAACTTGGTTCAAAATTTTTAGAATACAATCTAGGAGAGGGAGGAGCAGGCTCCCCGCTGAGCTGGGAGCCCGCCTGGATCCCAGGACCCTGGGGTCATGACCTGAGCCGAAGGCAAGCACTTAACCCACTGAGCCACCCAGGCACCCTGGGTCTCGTTTTTCTTATCTAAGATTTAGTGGTTGGTCCTAGACAATCAAGCCATATTTGTTTCAGTGATATTTTAAGTCTTCCAAGCCCTTGGCTATCCGTCCCTAAAATATTCCATCACCTCTCTGCTGTGTTCCCTGACCCCTTGTGCAGCTAAGATAACTTTCTTTGCTAACAAATTTCATTAACCATGAAAGATAAATATTAAAAAGTGTTTTTGAAAACGATGGGACTCTCTTTTGTCCATGTTTCCAAGAATCCGTCAGCATGTAGTTGACAGAATGCACCTGTGCTTTTCTTCTTTCGGGAAACAAAAAGTCTAAGAGAGGCAAAGTCACCAGGTCTTATTTTTACAAGGCTTTGATTTCTGTCACTGCCTCTACCACTTGACCAACATTTTAGAATGGTTTCAATTGTTATTCTAGTAAGTATTATTTTATTATTTCAAAAAACCTGGTAAATATGAATGTTGCAACACACACTTGAAAGATGGCATGGGCTGCAAGTTGAGCGGTCACTTTTGTCTAGTCCTACTTCTTGTCCATATGAAGAACTGACTAGATGGATTGTTTTGCAATTTTCCTCACAGTTCACACTTGGTATTGTAATGTCATCTTCCTCATATTAGCACTCACTGTTAAGAAACAAAAGTCAAAATGACTTGTCCAAATATGTAAAGTCATTGCCATGGCTGGGATTAGACCCCAAATTTTTTGATTTCTATCTCCCAGTCCTCAGCTTAATACATGGGACTCTACTCCTCTGGTCTTTATTTCTATAAGGCCAATATCAGTACTCATCTAAGTAGGAAGCCATCATGGATGATACATGGTCTTCTGCATGCTTCCATGGTCATCTTTGCAACTCACATAGCACTTCTTGCTCCTTTCATTAAAAAGGTGAGATTTGTTTACTGGCTAACTAACCTGTGTTAACCTATCTTTTGTTTGCAATGTGGATTTAGCCCCAAGTGTGCAAATGAAAAATGGAGCTTATTTCTTCATAATGAATCTGGTAAGTGTTGACTGACAGTGTTGAGAATCATCACAGTTCTACTTATGTCCAGGATCTCGAATTCTTCTTAGGTCATGCCTGAGAGACATGTTGTGGATTGGAAGATTATCCCTACCCTCCTGCCTAGAGATGAGATGTTACGCAATCCCAAGTAAAAGCCTGGCCCCAGAGCCCAGCACCCGGAGGAAGTCAGGGGACATGGGAGGAGGTGCACCTGTTCTCAAATGCAAGATCTGGTGGATCAAAAAAACACACAAAGTACAAAAAGCTTCCAGGCACCAGAGAAACTAGGAAAGCAACAGATCTAGCTGAAATGAGGAAGGAGAAGCCACATTTGAATAACATTGTGAGGTAGAGAGACTATGAAAGCCTGGAGGAAAGAGACCGGAAAGACTCCAAGAAGACCTGGACTTTCTAGGGTAAGTGGCGGCACAGACAGAACTCTCCAGAACTTTCTAGAAAGCTCTAAAGAATCCAAAGCCTGTATTTAAGTAATGGTTGACTTGGGAGAAAACAGTGTAGGAGATGCAAACACTACTTTAACTTGTTAAACTAATTTCAATTGAAATAAATAGCTGGCTCCCATTTGAAAAACAGCTTGTCCTCTAACTGACTAGAAATTTGGAATTCTTCGGGGGTAAGAGCCACTACAGAGAAGTAAATAAGGTGTCAACAGGTGGAACGAATAGAAACTCTTGTGAGAAGTTCTAAATAAACTTTCATTCAAAGGAATCTGGAGCTTTAAAACAAAATAATGTCTTTGACACAGCAATTACACTTCTAGTAATATATCCCAAAAGACAATCTTAAATAACTGAATAAAAAACATTAAACACAAAGATATAAGTGTAATACTTTTATGATTAAAAATGAGAGCTATATGAATCTTAAAAACAGGGAAATCATCAAATAAGTAATATATACTATAGAAAATAAAGTCATAATATTCAAACAACTTAAAATATTTTAAATTGTGCATTATGATACATCAAATAAAAAAATGAAAACCTTGCACTGGCGTAATAGTCTCTATGTGCATAAAAGCATGAAAATATAGATTACGATCGTCTCCTAACAATGTAATTATGAGTGACATTTATTTCTTAATTATTTTCTAAATTTTCTAAAGACCATGGGAAGCATTCTAACATGATGCATAAAGACTCAAGATCTGCATTTTGCTGTCTGGCTTCTCGTTTTCACTTCCTCTACAACCTCATGTGTTCTACTAGCTTTGTGATCTTGGGCATTTTACTTAAAATTTTGGGGGCCTCAGTTTCCTCATCTGTGAAAATAGGATAATAATATACCTACCTCATAGAGCTGCTTTAAAGATTAACGAATAAGGCCAATTATTAAATGAAATTAATTAAATGAAATAATGTCCTGCATGAACAGTCCTGGCAAATGGTTAACTCTTTGATAAATTTTAGCCTTTCATTACCTAAAAAAAAAAAAAAGAATATGCACCTGTGTGTGTGTGTGGGTGTGTGTGGGTGTGTATGTACACTTACTCAAGCATACTTATTCCAGTTTTAAAACAACAGAAATAAACACAGCTGATCACATAAAAAGACAGTTGAGTATTGTTAAAAGCCCATTTTAATCACACTTAGTTTGCTTAAGAAAGACCTCAGGAGGCGGCCGGCACAGGCTAGGCTGGTCAGGGCAGTGAGCGTGGGCTCTGCCCAAGTAAAGCGTGCTTCTCTGCTGTAACCTCGTTCATCCCTGTTCCTCATGGATCATGTTTGTTTGGTGTCTCCTGATGGCTCAGTGATTTGGAATGAACGGGACATGATACACCTAGAAATAGAGGTTTTCTACAAACCGTTGATTATGGAAGGTCTAATGCTCAAATACTTTTCCTTCATTCCCTGAAGGCCACAAACTCCATCTTCTCTACAGGCCTGCTGTAGAAAGGGAGAAAATATTAGAAAAATTGTGAATTCACTTTGTGTATTTTTCCAGTACCCTGCAAGCTATAGTAGATCTCTATCTCAGCATGAAAGGAGCAAAGGGTGGATGGAAAGGGCCAATCCTCCAGACAGTAAAACTGCTGGAGCGCTGAGCAGTATGATCGCAGTTCTCCACTAATGACCTTTGTCCATTGTGTGGTTTAGAAGAACAGTATAGATCAGATTTTAGCTCTGGATTCACTAGAACTAAAATCAAGCAAATTACTGGTTTCTGAATGCTCAATTTTCCACCTATAAATTGGGATTATGAATAGTTACTTCAGAGAGTTATGGAAAGGACTAATGAATTATTACTTGGGGTAAGATATGTGATATAGGGGCACCTGAGTGGCTCAATCGATTAAGCGTCTGCCTTCGGCTCAGGTCATGATCCCGGGGTCCTGGGATCCAGTCCCACATCAGGCTCCCTGCTCAGCGAGCAGTCTTCTTCTCCCTCTGTCCCTCTGCCCGTCTTGTGCTCTCTCTTTCAAATAAACAATAAAATCCTTAAAAAAAATTATGTGGTATACAGTAAGCATCTATTAAATAGCAGCTACTACTACAGAAACCAAAGAAGAAGGGGAAGTGTGGAGTTTCCATGATAACAAGTGCTTATGATTGCCAGCATTTAATATATGTTAGGCACTAGTTTGAGCATTTTATCTATAATAATGCAGTTAATCCTTACAATAGCCTTAAGAGTTGGGTAACATTAATCTGTTCAATATTAATTTGCACAATATTAATTTTCTCTATTTCATATCTAATGAGGCTACTTAGTATAAAATATAGTTTGGAGATACTTTGGAGCTCCTTGCAACTCTGTTAATATCTATATTATAAAACTTCTCTCCCACTCTAGAGTGTGAACTCTCTCTTCAATGACAGATCTTTGCATTCCCAGGTTTGGTTGTCTTATGGAAAATACACAATAAATACATTTTAAAGAGAACCGCTCTGCTTCTAAGGATGGAAATCAGTTCTACACTCAATGCAGAAATTCATTTCATTTAAGATTTCAGTGGCTACAATGGAACATACTAGTTGTATCTTCTTCATCCACAATACATATTTCGAGATCAAAGTTTTATAGTAATGATCAAGATCATTCATCAGTTTGCGTTAAGTAACAATTCCATTGAGGTCATATACTGGGTGTCAGGGATCATACTGCTACTTTGGATCTCTGCTACCCATTGTGTTTTGGGCACTTTCTGCTGTGTGCATGAGCCCACCAAATCAACCACAACATAGTTCATTGCATTCATCTGGTTTTGCTCAAAGCCTATGTCCACACAATTAATCAACTTAAATGTGTAGAAATTTGAACCAGCCATTAGTTGATAGAAATAACCAGGGACCAGGCCACAATCTGAGGAATTTGGTTAAGTGGCCACAAATATGGCTGAAGTCAAACACATTGGGATTTGCACATCACTGAACTGCAAGCAATACACTAGAATGTGTACTAGCAACAAATCCTCATCCGAAATTCTCTTCTGTGTTAGGACATCACAAAAGCAAATGGCAAAGAATGTTTACTGTCATCGTAATACATCTGTTGGAACCCTACAAT
Organism: Ailuropoda melanoleuca; assembly: GCF_002007445.2. NCBI lineage: Eukaryota > Metazoa > Chordata > Mammalia > Carnivora > Ursidae > Ailuropoda > Ailuropoda melanoleuca. The sequence continues at coordinate 52,934,271 of NC_048228.1, read as the reverse complement.
GTCCTTCAGCATAGTATTTTTTGAAACAAGTGAATTTCCTGGAGACATTTCAGGGAAGAGTCAGGGATTAAATGACTTTTGCACAATGTATTTCTTTTCTAATTACACGAATATTTTTTAAAATAGGACTTTTACATAACTTTAAAACATTCGTATGTAAGTGGTTCGTGACTTGGGTATTTAACTTTCTGAGTCATCACTTTACTGGTTTATGGAAATGCTGTGGTTGTTCAGGTATGTGTTTTTATATTCCAACAGGGACATGAGTAGTTAGAAAAGCCTTTAATTTCCTTTAGGCTTTCGCTCTTCAGTAATACAAAATGATCCTCGTTTAAAGATACAACTACCTATGCTAATGGCTGCAGGAAACATCTTTGAAATAAACATGCAACCTTTCTTGTAGAGAGTGGTTTTGATTGTTATTTGCAAGCATTGTTAATGTTTATATCACTTTCTTTTTGCTAAACTGTTTTAGGGAGCTTACATAACTGAAACAAACGTTAGTCAAATGTTGATTCTGGTACTATAACAGAAAGATTGAGGGCAGGGAGAATGAGGCTCTATAAAATATGTTACACATTTCATATTAGAATTCTCCATAATTAATTCATCACTTTCCTGAGAACTTCGAAGGAACATGCCATATAGGTAGGAATATTATAAACTACAGGCCGCCAATTTCACATTCTAAATTGAATGCTCAGAGATAACAAAATGTAGAAAGTCCTGCACATTTTAGCAAAGGATTATGATTTATAAGACATGACTCTAGACTAGTCAGGTAAGGACATAATATATAAACAAAGACTGTCATCTTGAATATAAATGCCAGTTTCCTGGCAGTCTAAAGATACACATCCAGTGGCGCCTGGGTGGCTCAGTGGGTTACGTATCTGACACTTCATCTCAACTCAGGTCTTGATCTCAGGGTCATGGGTTCAAGCCTTACGTTGGGCTACACACTGGGCATGGAGCCTACTTTAAAAACAAATAAATAGGACGCCTGGGTGGCTCAGTTGATTAAGCATCTGCCTTCAGCTCAGGTCATGATCCCAGGGTCCTGGGATCAAGTCCCACATTGCGCGGGGAGTCTGCTTCTCCCTCTCTCTACCCCTCCCCCTGCTCTTGCTCTCTCTCTCTCTGGCTCTCTCGCTCAAGTACATAAATAAAATATCTTTTAAAAAATTAAAAAATAAATAAATAGATAAAAGAAAGATACATATCCAACTACTAGTAAATAAAATACCGAGAGGTAAGACAAAGGTAGTCTAATGACCTACTCTGGAAGGGGAGATGCCTGTATCTACACAATGAATAAAAAAATGGTGTAGGCTGTCAGCCAGACAGACGCTTAAAGAGGTGTCATATATCCTGCAAAGACCTCTTTTGGAAAACATCCACCAGGAACTTGAGGGATAAACTTGAGCTTCCTAAAGCCAAGGTGACCTATGGCTTCCCAGGAGTTTTAATACACAGTCTCAACCTTAGCCTGGAGGTAATCAGATCGCCTGTCGAGATTTCTGGGAGGTGAGCATGGATTTTTTAAAGACAGAGTTCATTTGGCACCATGGTCAGATGAAATCAGGTAATATAAGAGTCAAGGAAAATAGAATTTCCTCAAGGAAGGACTCCACGTGAAGACAGGACTGCAGGGAGCTGCAGACCTGCCGCTCTGCACTCCTTAGCAGAGGCGCGGGCAGCTCTCCACACAGGCAGAGAATGGGAAGATCTGGGGGCTCTGGAGCACTGAAGTGTGGGTCATGTTAGAGAGAACGCACAGCATTTATTAACATTGGCTACATTTTCAATTAAAATACCAATTTTTTAACACAATTTATAGTGAAATGAATAAAAACGTCAGTTTGTAATCATGGGTATACAAGAAATAAGAAATATATCTGTTTTCCTGTAGGTCAGCTCAATTCTTATTTTTAATCCTATTCTACCCGGGTGGTGGACACATGGTCTCACTTGCTATTTGGTTCTTTCCTTTTCTAGGGATTGTTTCTAAATTAGGATTTAGATACAGGACTGAGATTGTAGGGTGTCGTGTGAGCCCCAACAGGTGGTTTTTCTTTTTTGTAATGCAAGTGCCCGACTTAAGCTTTGATTGCCCAGCACCCACTTCAATTTTTGCCATCCACCTAAAGGGCGTGAAAAAGCTTTTATGCTCTGTAGGATTTACATTATAAATGCTAGAGGCCAAATTCTATTTATTGGATTGGAATGCGCTGTTCAGATGTAATTGAATTACCTTATCTGCCAAGTATCTTCCAAGGGCCTAGCAGTACTTTACGTGGCCCCAAGTGCACCATGGAGTTTCCAGGACTTACAAGGAATAAACCTTTTATTTTTTCTCAAAGTTTCCTGATGGTTGTTACTGAGGGTATCTTGCAGTCATACCAAGAACCATAGGGCTGGTCCAGCCACAGCATCAGTTACTCATAGGCTGAGACCAGCACACAACATAAGGTAGCCCTTTGCACATAAACGTCATTTTTCTACTTAGCAGCCACAGTTATGTATACATAAGAATAATAAAAAAATTCATTGTATACTTGAGAATTTGTTCAATGTAAATACGTATGACAAGGACAGGCATATCGAGGAGTAAGTTCTCTCCATGTTTCTTCCTCTTTCATCTAAGGATGAAGCTAGCATGTTCCAGGACTTTTGTTCTATTGGTTGGAGGGACAACTATGTGGGAGGCTTAGAAGGGGATGAAAACCTAGATGTATTTTCATTAGAAAGAACAGTGAACTTCTCTAAAGAAAGCCCACTGAAACTCAAAAGCTAAAAAGGGGAAGGATAAAAAAATTGAGAACGCTAAGTGAGCCAGCTCTAAAGACTTTTTAATAAGGTTGGGATTGACAGAGAGAAGAGATTTGAGGGAAGGGAATATTAAGAGGGTCTTAAGGGGATAATTGAGTGGAATAGATTTCCAGGTTTTGCTCTGACTCAGACCTGTGATTCTCCTCTGTGACCCTGTAGAGAGATTTTTGTACGTACTAACATTATTTTCTAGCTGGAATGTGCCAGCTCAGGGATGACACTCAAAGGTTGGGACCTGGCTTCAGGGCCTGGCAGATACACACATGGATAGGGGAAATAGGGAGAAGGAGTAGTTCTGACCTCTCCCACCACCAGGCCCAGCTACCCACTTGCAGATTTTGTAGTTCTGGAACTCATGCAGCTAACTAAGTTCTGACAACTCGCTCTGGGCTCCTGGATCTTCAGTTCACAGGTGAACTGTCAGCATCCAAAGCCTTATCTTGGGTTCTGGTTTTAGGAGAGTGAAAATTACAGCAATTCTTTAAAAGAGGGAGGGTGCAAAAAAGCTTTTTGTCTACAGAGATACATGTCTTTCTAAGTATTCTATAGATCATAAAACTAGTTATCTATTATTTCCTTGCTCGCTTTAAAGGTCTTTGGTTTGCATTTCTTTGTTCTTATGTTGTCTTCTCTTTTGGGAAATACCAAGTTACCCCAAAACACTCATCTTAGTTTAATCTCAGCATGGTGAGGCCCTCACTTGCCTTAGTTCTCGTTATGGTACACGAAGTTAAGATAGCACCGTAATTCTGGGGTATGTTTAACACTTGCTCAAGAGTTTACGGCACTCATACATTTTTCCCAAAGGGCCTGACTTCCTCACAGTCCCTGTGGTTAGTTGTGTTTGGAGATTTTTGGCTACAAATTTAAACATCTAAGTGTGGTCTGCCTTTAGAAAACACTCGACTGAGCCAGACATCCTTGATCCCTTTTTATGATTCTGCTCAATATGCTGAGACACCCCCTACCCTCTCTTGGCAAGTCTTTCCATCTGTCAGGAGCCACCAGCACTCAACTGTATCCCAGACTGAAAGCAATGGATTTAATAGACCTGGGAGGCTCTTGGATACTGAAATCAGGAACGGGCCTAATTCCACTGTACTTTCTTGCGTTTATAATCTAAAGTATTTTTATTAGTTACTTTTATTTTGATGTAGTTGGAAATATGCTTCAACTACAAAATAAGAAAGAATGATCTTTCATATTGTCATTTAATAATTGAATTCTGATACAAGGAAATTAAACTATAAGTGAGAAAAAATCACGTAAAGTACTGAAAGACATACTAGTTCTTCACACCTCTTTCTTTTTTTTTTCTTTTTTAAAGATTTTATTTATTTATTTACTTGACAGAGAGAGAGACAGCCAGCGAGAGAGGGAACACAAGCATGGGGAGTGGGAGAGGAAGAAGCAGGCTCCTACTGGAGCAGGGAGCCCAAGGCGGGGCTCGATTCCAGGTCCCTGGGATCACACCCTGAGCCGAAGGCAGACACCTAATGACTGAGCCACCCAGGTGCCCCTTCAGGTCTCTTTCTAAGCCTCATTCTGATCAAGTCAATACTATGTTGCCTTCTAATACCAAGGACGACACCATTGCTTTGGATGAAGCAATGCATGAATCTACAGGGCGCTCCCAGAAGAGAAGAATGGCACCTAGAAGCACACTTAACAGACACATAAACCCTTCCTACACTAAGGCTCTGGGTATAAAAACCTAAATTGGGAGGGAGAGGAGGAGTGTGGGAAGAAAGGGTTGCATGTGCCCGCAAAGCTCATTTTTTGCCATTTTACTTTTGGCATGAGTGTGTGGGGGGGCTGGGCGGGCTTGTGTTTGCGCGCTGTCAGGGGATGGTTAAGAGGTAGTCTGCAATGAAATAGAACCCCACACATTTCCCTTTTAGAGATGGCTTTTAGTTCTGCAAATTCTTCTTAAAGTTCATTGCTGGCGGCTTTAGATTATTCACTCATCAGAACATCAAGCACTAAAGCCAGATCAATGACTTGTCTGCAGCACTGAGGTGGGGGTGGACATAGGGCACCGGGAGTGGGGGTAATTTTTATTTGGAAGGAGAGGTGGAGGCTCTGGGGGGCAGGATCTGGTCTGCCAGAGCGCAGTGACAAAGCTGTAGGTGGGAGAGATGCAAAGAATGGGTGGGCGCCAAAAGGCTTGTGAAGGTGGGAAGGTGAGAAAAAGAAAAATTGTTTAACAGTACTCACAATAACATGTCCGGGTTGATAGTACAAAGATGATAAAACTTCGCCCTATCGATTCATCCCGGTTCTCCTAGTCGTGTGAGGTCCCCAACTGGAAACAGAAAAAGTTGTGAGAAAAGTGTATATGTTTCTACACCCCCTCACACACACAAGTGTTTGAGCACATTTCCCCCTCATTTTTAATTACCAGTATATTAAAAAATTGGGATTTATATCCCCAAATATTTATCTTTTATAATTATCATGCAATATATCAAGAAATGGGCAGGAGAAATTGATGGTTCAGAGCAAGAGGAATGAGACAGCTAGTCCGGAAGTATCTGCAGGATGGGATTAATAGGCTTTTGATATAAAGTAAAAGGCTATAAAAAATATATGTCCTATGCTGAGAAGTACATACCTTTAAAGTTAAAAGGATGATTTTTTTTATATAGTTAACATAAAGTTAAAAGGATGATTTAACCACCAATTCTTATCAATCTTACACCTCAACAGCTTTTGGATCCATGCCGGCCACCCTAGCTGCCTTGTCCCTACCCATACATCTGTCACCTGGCATATTATTATAAGCCAGCTTGGAAGTTATCCTCAGCTGCTCTTTTTTTCCTCACACATTCCATATCCAATACAGCAGGATATCTTGGTTCACTTTCAAAGTTTAATCACGTGCACTGTTACCCTCTGGTCTGGGCCACCATCTTCAGCCACCTGAATGACAGCAGTGACCTCCTCACTGGTATCCTTAAGTTCACGCATGTCTACTCTGGATGCACTTCCAGTAAGGTCCTTTCAAAACAGCAGCCCAGGACTCTCCTCTGCTTAAATCCACCACTAGCTCCCCTATCTCAGAGTTAATGTCCAAGTCCCTGGAAATGAGTCAGGAGGTTTTGTACGCTGTGTCTTTGTTCTTTCTCTGACCAAGTTTCTGACTGTTTTCGCCCTTGTTCATTCACTCTAGCCACACAGGGCTCCTGAGTCTTCCTTAAACATATAGCCCCACACTTCCATTTTATGACTATTTATTCTTCCTGGAATTCTCTTCCACTAGATATCTACTTGGCTAAATCCCTCACTTCCTTGAGATCTTTGCTCACCCCGTCCCTTCCCCACGAGGACAACTTCCTAAAGCTGGCTCCTTTGTCCTTTCAACAAATCCCATTCTGTTTTGAAGCACTTCCTTACTTTCTCATGTAAGCAGTTATTCTAGCTCCCTCCATACTTTTTCTTCGGCGTTCTCAAGGCTTCATTTAAGTGCTGTACATCTGTGTAATTTAGTGTGTGGATCTTGCTGGACATAAAGGATGACATGGGAGAGGAGATCCCCAGCATTCACCCCTCCACTGACATCTGCTCAAGGCAGCAGCTGGCTGTCACAAAGTGTCATCATCCAGAATTCCAGATACCCACAGCACCTACATAAACTCGTTAAGACTCTATTACATTCTGGATTCCATTTGCAGCCGTAAATGTTTTATTCAATCAATTTAAAAGTAAGCACATTCATTTGTGACCTCTTAATATTGTGTGGTCTCCTGACACTTGGATCATATCCTTTCACATTTGAAGCCTCAGATTTGGGTATAGTTTCCAGCACTTGTTGAGTGTTTAGTAAATATTTGATCAGGGAAAGGAAGGAAGGACCATCTTTTCCATTCCATCAACAATTCAGATAAAAAATACGGAATGATATACTCTGCAGAAATCCTGTGGCCAGTGCTTGGCAAGTTGTAGGTATATTGCAAGGGTAACCAAGGAAAAGCATTAGAGTTTTCAGCAATCTGCTAGTTCTGAGATATAAGCAGCAGGATTTTTGTGTGTGGTTTACTGTATTTTCAATATTCCCATTGACAACATAAAAAACCCGTTAAAAAATTATGAGGAAGCATATTTTATGTTATTCCTGTTCAATCTCAAATTTTGGAGTTTTAAGGAAACTATTTTGAAGTGTAATGCTAAATTGAGTTTTCCTCATTGAATCAGTATAAAGTAAATGACTGTCAAGAAATCACGTGTAAATACTAAATGAAAACTGCAAAAGCAACTGATGAATTCTGAGCAGGAAGTGCAAAATCCGAGAATTATGCTTACCGTGTTTACATTAAGTCAATGGCTGCCAAAACATTGGTTCACTTTTATACAAACTAAAAAATTGTCACAAATAAACTAATGTCAGACTAGCTCTGGAAAATAACAACACTTCTAACTGTAAGAATAAAGCACAGTTTAGGATTGTAAATAACTCTGGAAGCGGAGGAACTGAATCTTGGAGGAACGGAGATATGTTTGATGATAGTGACAAAGCTCTGGAGTGGGGCTCATGGCGTGCAGTCCTGAGTGCGTGTTTTGATTATGCTTTTCTTTATGCTTTAACCTTTCTACCTTTGGGAAATGTTTTTGTTTTGCATGTATCAGTTGTTACGTAATAAAACAGTACATAGTCGGGGCACCTGGGTGGCGCAGTGGTTAAGCGTCTGCCTTCAGCTCAGGGTGTGATCCCAGCGTTCTGATCGAGCCCCACATCAGGCTCCTCCACTAGGAGCCTGCTTCTTCCTCTCCCACTCCCCCTGCTTGTGTTCCCTCTCACACTAGCTGTCTCTCTCTGTCAAATAAATAAATAAAATCTTTAAAAAAAAAAAGTACATAGTCAACATTTTGAAAACTAGTGATCTGGTATATTAAGTCTTTGGTTTTCTCATATGTCAAAGGGGATAATAATCCTCATTAAATTGTCTTTAAAATTCTATGAAATAATATACAAAAAATCTGCAAAATAGTGCCTGGCATGTATGTATATATTATTAATTAAGTATGGATATAAGTGATCATTGATGCTAATCTTTGTTCCAATTTTTAGTTTTTGAAAGTGCAATTAAGTTTTTGGTAAGTTTCAAAACATCACGTATAATGAATATGGCGTTGAATCCATCTTGAAATGTTTTAGGCATATAACTACTTGATGAAAGTGGCTATCTTAATAACACATTTATCTTAGAAGATAAGCACTGAATAGCCTTCTCTAAAATGTGGGAAGAATATCAAAATATGCCCTCTATCTGGTGTTACTGCTGTCCTGATGGCTAGCTGCAAAAGTCCTTGCCACGGATTAACTGACAATAGAATCTCAACAATTCATGTAAAACATTAAGCTGGGAATTTTAGACAGAAGATAAGTCACATTTGATTATGAATCGTGATTTATCCACGCTACGATTAGACTAATTTTACCTTCTTACTTACAAGACAGGTGCAGGAAAGACTGCTATAATTCTGTCTTATTTGTGCATCTGTTCCTGAGATAAAAATCAAATATGTAATAGAGTGTATACAATCAAATCAAGTGTCTCTCATTTACTTTGAAAAGTCTGTGAATTCACTCAAAATATAATTTTTTATATTTTGGCCAAAATATATACTCAGATCAATAAGCTGAAATTAAAACTAAAATAAGATTAAATAAGAAAAATGTACATATACTCAGACCATCCAGTTGAATTCCAGGCTGCACTCTTTCAAGTGATGTTGGGCTGTCCACTCTTCTGACCACCTCTGCCTCTGCAAAAACAAACATGGAAGATATTGCACCATTTAGAGCTGGTTTTTGAAGTTCGATTCAGAATCAGTTGAGAAAAATCAGCACGGATATGTTTAGATCTTTCCATTGAAGAGGAAATTAATTATTTCATCAGCCCATGATATCGTGAGTCAAAGCAGTGATGGTAATGAAAGGCATTATTATGCCTTTACCATGTTCCAGGCAAAATGTTCAGCGCTTTACACATGATCTCATTTAATTCTCACAAACACCTCCATGAAGGAAGTATGATTATCTGGAAATGACTTATCCAAGCTACACAGCTATTACGTTAAACTAGAACACCAAACTTCTGACTCTAGCGCTAAGACTCTTAACCGTTAATACTACAATATGGTGGTTCTTATATGCTCAGTTCCGCCATATTAATTCCTTTACCATTTGTTCGAATACTATGTATCAGTTGCAATCAATTGCCAAGCATTTCCTCTAGCTTACATGAGCTAGCCTGGAAAGAATGGTTCATTGTCTGAAAGGAAAGTTATGAGGCTCCATCTGAAGATTTCAAGGATTCTGAGATAAGAGGAAGAAATAATGAATTTGTCATGATATGACAAAACCCTTAATCTGACAGGATCCTTGAGAATGTATAATCTGTAGTTTGGTGTGTGTTTCAGGTAGAAGAGGAGGAAAGGGTTCTGAAACTGTTTTGTAAGTAATCAGGTAAAGCCAAGAAATGAGGAATTGATTAATTTTCAAAAGAGAGAAAAGGTAAAGATTAGAGATTTTTCTCAGCCAAACATGCTAGGCCATGGACTATTTGAAGGGTTCAACATCAATAGGATGATTTATTTACCTCTTTTATTGAGACTAGTCTTGAAGAAAAATGTCTAGACACATTTAACAGCTTTCTTGCCCATTTCAAACCTACGAAGCTTGCTTTTCCCTCTTCTACCCAAATGCACAACTGATTATTAAATGGACCATCTGCTCTTTGGACTATTATCACCACGGAGCTTTGCTGCAGTGACTTCTTGCCCTTTGATTCATTTTCCATGAGTGCAGAGCCAGGAAGGCTATGGATGTGGGGCCACCTGGTGACGGATGAAGAAAAGTCCTGGAAACTGAACAGTGGGATTAGAATTTTGGTCTCCATTTCTAAATCTTTAATTTTCAACAAATACCTTTTGCAAAAGGGTATCCTATGGCAATAGCTGATTTTTGCTCATGAAGGGATGGTTACCAGTATCACCATATACTCAGTTACGCTCCTGACTTGTTTCTTCAACCGCTGCCATAAGCCATCTGCACATACCATACTATTTAATGCTCAGAAAGATTCTATTAAGTAAGCGCCATCATATCTCCATTTTACAAAGGAGGCAACTGAGGTTTAGAAAAAATAAGCAATTCATTTAAGTTCATGAAGAGAGCAAGTATGATCTTAGGAAGCCTTGAAATATTCTGGTTGAAAATGTGGGAAAAAGTGTGGCTCTGTATGAAAGTGCAAAATTACATGAAAATATTAAGAAGTAAGTCAACATATTTACCCTTCTGTAACATTTTAAAGCTTCAAATTGCATCTTTTTAAAAAGATTTTATTTATTTATTTGACAGAGAGAGAGAGCACAAGCAGCGGACGAGGGAGAAACAGACTCCCCAATGAGCAGGGAGCCCGATGAGGGGCTCCATCCCAGGACCCTGGGACCATGACCTGAGCCTAAGGCAGACCCTTAACAGACTGACGCCCCTAGGGGCCCTTCAAATCGCATCTTATTAGTGTATTTTGGATAGAGACTCTGTTTTTATAGAAACACAAATTAATAGAAAAACATAAAAAATGTGGAAAAAACCATAACTGCTAATAATATGAATGAACTCAGTATAGAAATTTAAAAAGCATAAATATATTATATTCCCCATACTCATAACCCTACTATCTTATTTTTGACCTTTATCTATATTATGTTAAAAGAGGGTGTGTGTGTATATGTGTGTGTGTGTGTGTGTGTGTGTGAAAACAAATAGCAGATATTTTCTAGCTAAAGTGACTACTAAATACCCTTCGATTCTATTTTCAGTGTGCTGAAATTATTACTGAATCATGTGCTCTATATTATTCCTTCAGGGATTTCAGGTGATATCTTCAAAAGTAAAGTCATTACTTTCCCCCTATGTCGTTATCTGTATTTCTTGTCTCCAATGATGGCAGGGGATATGGAGTTCCACTGCCCATATCCCCCTTCAGCTGCAGACATTTGCCTTGACCAAAGTCACACCCTTCCTGGGGCACACTGCACCCAGTGGCTCAGTGAGGGTATAAAGGTGAGTCATTTCAGCTCTAGGTGGGATGACAGTATTTGCTCTGGGGCTTACCATGCTGGGTTGTCTAAGTCTCTATAGGGTTTGAATTGCAATACAACTGTTCTCTTCTGCCCAATCCTGTTCCCTCCCCCTTCTTTTTTTTTCTCTTTTTTAAAAAAGATTTTATTTTTTTATTTGAGAGAGAGAGTGTGAGAGAGAGAGAGAGAGAGCACAAGCCGGGGGAGAGGGAGAAGCAGACTCCCTGCTGAGCAAGGAGCCCCACACAAGGCTTCATCCCAGGATCCTGGAATCATGACCCAAGCTAAGCAGATGCTTAGCCGACTGAGCCACCCAGGCGCTCCTGCCTCCCCCTTCTTTTCATAGGTTTTGATCCCTAAAATGTCTTTAAATTCAAAATCATTTCACAATTTACTTCCTATTTGCGTGTGTGTGTGTGTGTGTGTGTGTGTGTGTGTGGTAAAAAAAACACATGACATAAAATCTACCACATTAACCACGTTTCAGTGGACAGCACACAAGTGTTAACTATATGCACATTGTTGTACACCAGATCTCTAGAACATTTTCATCAGCATCTGCTTCTTGAGAAGCCAATCTGTGACAACACTTTCCTGATCTAAATCCTCCCCAAATGTTTTGGAACGCTGTTCTCATTTCTCGGTCATACCCTGGAAGGCTTGCCTTAGGAAAGTGCGATGGTGAAAACAAGGCGGACAGCACACAATGCCGAGTGCTTGCAATGATCACATCCCTTTCTGTGGCATCTGTGAGAATTTCCCATATGGCTTGCCGATCGGAGTTTTTCTTTTTCTAGCCCTCACGTGAAGTAGATAGGAATTGGAGGGCTTTGTCCTGGGAAGCTCTAAGCAGACTGCTGAAGGTATTTTTTTTTAGTTAGAGAGAGGCCAAAAGCAACGTGGCAGGTTTCTAACAAAGTTTTTGACTTAAATCTTTCCTGAAGTCTTAAGCATGAAATTTGGAGTTTTAGAGAAAATTGTATTTACTTAAAACTGATGTCACATCAAAACTCCATGCTTTGGTATCTGTATCTTTAAAATGAGGAGTTTAGGCTATTATGATTATTTCAATTTCAGTGTAATAATTTAAAGATGGTGGAAAATTTTTTGCTACTCCTTCCATTGAGAGGTGGAATAAATTCCCCTCTTGAATCTGAGTTGATATTAGTGACTTGCTTAACAAATAAGATGTGGCATGAGAGATGTGGCATGAATTTTGAGCTAGTTCAGACAACGTCTGAGGCTGCACCTTGATCTCTAGGACCATTTTCTGTGGGAGCCTCCAGCGTGGACCAACATTTTTCTGGGGACCAGACCAGTGTTTTCTGAGCAGCAGGGCTGGAGGGAGGAATTACAAAGGGGCAGGAGGGAGGAATTACAAAGGAGCAGGAGGAAGCTTTTGAGGATAATGGATATATTCATTATCTTGACTCTGATGATGGTTTCAGGGATGTATACATCTATCAAAGCTCATCAGATTGCAAATTTTAAATATGTAAAGTTATTGTAGGGAAATTATGCCTTTTTTAAATAAAACTATAAAGTGAGAGAGAGACATTGGTGAGCTCAGAGACTTTCCCCAGGAACCAGAAAGCTGGATCCAGGGGATTTACAGCTGAAAAAAAAAAAAAAAAAGTCACCTGAATTTCACAGTAGAATTAGGCTGACAAAGGTAACGCAACTGTCCCTCATTGGACGGGGACACCACAGATTGCATCGTTGACCTCTGGACTCCTGAAAAGTGATTACTTTTATGAGAGAGATTGCTTTTGGTACTGCATCTGAGAGGGGAGACATCTGCCCCCACCCATTGCCAAGTTAATTCAGCTCTTCCAGGTGAGTTTCATCAGAGAACATCTTGTCTGTAGGTACTGAATCCTACTGGGACTGCTTAGATATGCCCAGAAGCACCTATTTAAATTCATAAAAGCCTCATTGAGCAAGGGAAAGTGGTTTTCTTCTTATCTTCAATAGCTCTTGGTACCTGGCATTATCATCTCATAAGCTAACCATGAAACCCTGGCTTCAACCAGAGCTGGACAGTTCATGAGAAGCCATGGCAGTTAAATATTTGTCAGCCTGAGTTGACCAATAAAAGTATGGAAACCCGCAGTCAGCCACGTTTTTTTTCAGGACTTTTTGAACTACGACAATCTGAAAGGCACTCTGATAATAATATTCCACAACAATTGTACTGGCCAATGTTCTTTAACAGATGTCCTTAGACCATTGGTTTCTAACAAAACAATCCTCTAAGACTGTTGACTAGCCTTGAGTTACTCAGTGTTATGGTTTCTCGCTTCCTTTATACATATCAAGTATCCTTTTAATCCAGAAAATATACCTTCACTCTAGCACAAAGCTTCTCCTCTAATTTGTCCTTCTATTTCCCAGGTACTTGGGTTTCCGCTAAATAAAAGCTGTTTAATTCCAAGTCATGGGGTTTTCTATAATGATGCCCAGGAGAGAAAAAGAGTAGGCTTTATTTTCTTTTTTCACTATCTCTATCTTCTATTGAGATAATTAATTCTCACTGGTCTACTCTGGCACTAATATGCCAGGACTTTAAAGAAAATAGAAATATTCCTGGCTAATGCTCTTTCTTCCTGCCCTGTTAATTACATGACCAGAGTTACCAGAGCTCCATCTTAGTCTCTTAGTCTCTTAGTCTGTCTTAGAACAGAGAAACTATTCTCTTAGCTCATTTATTTGTTCATTCATTCATTCATTCATTCATTCATTCATTCATGTATGGGCCCAAGTTCATCATCAGGTAGCTGGGACTAAACATGCTGACTAGATTCAATCAGGTTATTATTTTTTATTATTATTATGATATGTTAGTCATCATACAGTACGTCATTAGTTTTTGATGTAGTGTTCCATGATTCATTGTTTTCATGTAACACCCAGGGCTCCATGCAATACGTGCCCTCCTTAATACCCCTCACGAGGCTAGCCCATCCCCCCAGCTCCCTCCCCTCTAAAACCCTCAGTTTGTTTCCCAGAGACCATAGTCTCTCATGGTTCAGAATCAGGTTATCTTTCACTTGAGCGTATGCCTGGCTTCTTTTCTACCCTGTTACTACTCAGATAAACTTTAGCGAGTTATTAAACTTCTTTGAGCCTCCGTTTCCTCATTGATAAGATGAGGATCCAACTACTTTGTGGCATTATAGTCAATAGTTAGTAAGATGTGAACTATATGACACAAATTAGACATGCAATAAAAGTAGGTAAATTTATACCAGATCATATAGTTAGAGGATTTTCTCTGCATCATTTATGTAAATTTCATTTCCTTACCCAACTGATAAATTCATCAATTGTATTTTTCTCCCACCTTCCACTGACAGCCTAGGAAGTCTAGTCTTGCTGTTCACAGCCACTGGTTGATGAACAGTCGAAAGTCAGCTTCAGGAACAAGTACCTAAACTGTGAAGCACAAATACTGAGGACTTGAGAAAAAAATCCCAAACTAAGAGACTAAAAGATATAAATCCTCCCTGGAATTGGTTCCGCTCTGTATTTTGAAAACAAGGTGTAAAATGTGTAAAAATTTCCACAGAAAAGTTTGACTTTCTAAGTGAAAGTATGATGGGTAAAATAAAAAGCTCTCTAGAAAAGTTTACATTTGCATGTGAAGAAAAAAAGAAAGATGGAAGAAAGGCAGGGAGGGAGCGAGGGAGGGAGGGAGGAAGGAAGGAAGGAAGGAAGAAGAGAGAACAGAGCAAACATGGATATTTCCAAACTGCCAATATGGTAGAGAGAAAAAAAATCCACCTCAGAGCATATGAAGAAACATCTTTTTTATTTTTTTTTTTTATTTTTTTTTTTAAAGATTTTATTTATTTATTCGATAGAGATAGAGACAGCCAGCGAGAGAGGGAACACAAGCAGGGGGAGTGGGAGAAGAAGAAGCAGGCTCATAGCAGAAGAGCCTGATGTGGGGCTCGATCCCATAACGCCGGGATCACGCCCTGAGCCGAAGGCAGACGCTTAACCGCTGTGCCACCCAGGCGCCCCAGAAACATCTTTTTTAAAGTTAAATAAATAAAACCTGGTATTGACAAAACACTTCCATTTAAATTAAAAAAATGACAACCTATGAGACATAATAAATAATTTGACCGACCAACAGTGACACTGGGTACGTTGTCAAGTGAATCCTTGTTATTTTGCTTTTCAAATGTAATAAAACCCTAACAGGGAGGCTTCTCTGGCACAGAAGCCTCATGGTTCAAGCTCTAATTGAGTAAAAAGGGAAGGGGGAAGGCAGGCCAAGCAGAGAACCAGCAAAGGCGAGGGCAGCAGTAGCAGAGCTCTCTATCAGAACATCAGTGAGTCTAAACTAAATAGAAATGTTCTACCAGACAATTGTAGTATCCTCTTAACGTTTTTTTTCTTTATAATTTGGTTATATTTAACATTTGGTTAATCTATGTGCTACTTATATTCATGTATATTATATTTGAACTAAATTACATTTGAAAGCACTCTCTTATACGACTATTTAAAAGCTTAAAACATCTTACACGTTCTCGCAAATCTGTGTGATACGAAAGGGCATATTTTTACCCCACTTTAGAAATTCAAGACACTAAACACAGTGGTTCCTCTTCAGAAGAACCCAGAGTACTCGAGGCTTTTGCCTTAATTACATTCTTCCTAAGAGCGGTCACTTCAGATACAGATTCAAGTGTAAATAGTTTATTTTGAAAGTGATCCCTATAACCATGGGGGGATAGGGAGAGAGTAGGGAAGGAAAGAGAAAACACTCAATCAAGTGTAGTTATCAAAAAAGTTATCGCTACGGATTAATTGGAGCTTCACTGGAACCACGTGGAACATTTGAAGGGCGAGACCTGAGGGGCGAGAGAGCTGGGATATGTACGTTACGCTAGTGGGTCATTAGTTAGAGGCTGCTTTCAAGGGCATTAATTTCCCAGTATTTCCAGCCTGTGGCTCTGCGGGTATAGTGGACTCTGGTGGCCAGAGAAAGCCCCTGAAAACTAAGTACTGTGAGGGCTGCAGTAGTGAAGATGGGACGATCGGGGGGACGCAGAGGGGATACATCAGCATTGGCTAGAGTTCTGATTTAATTCTTTGAGATTTCATCAGCATGTTCACTAAGAAATGTTGGGAAACCATGGAGGAATTATCCTTTACTTTTTATATCATTCATTTTTCTCGTCCCTAAAAGCAATTAAAAACAAACAATGGATTAAGAAAGAGTAAAGGAACTTTTTTGTTGTGTCTTTTTCCAGAGAAATTAATATCTTAGGTTTACTGTTTTGCTCTACATTTTCAGTTATTAAAAAAGCAAAATGTTATTGCTACTCTTTTCTATCACTGAAGAGGCAAAGACATGAAAGAAACCTTTTACGTGGCAAGGAAAAAAGGCTTAGTGCAGTTCCATCAGGTGATTGAGCTGACTTCTGAAACCTCCTTATAAGTTGCATGAGAAATGAAGAATTTTAATTGAGAAAAATCAACTCACCTCCCCCAAATTATCTAGAAACTTCTGCACCCATTTCCACTGCAGAGGCAAGCAGAGGTCTCTTCATGAATAAGCTTCACACCAAAATAATGAGATTTTTGAGATGAATTATTTCTCTGTTTTAGATAGTCCTTTGCCATGGTCCTGTGGGGTTCCCTGGTGAACTGAAATGATCCCAACAGGATTTCTTCACATTTTTCCAGAAGCCACGGGCACCTCACTTATACTGCCAAAGGTCATTGGACCCAGTCGTCATGGTGAAAGGAATTCCCAGGTTATGTGGAGTCAGATCGCCAGGGGTCAGCCCACATGTGCTTGGAGTTGCTTCGGTCACACTCGTTCCAGCTCAGATTTGATTATTATTTCAGAAACTTCCTCCTGCTTCTCTAATTATTTTAACTCTGCAGAATGGAGGTTAGCCAGCTCCCCAAACTGTGTTTTGGAGTTTGCTTCTATCAAATAAATGAAACCTCTACTCTAGGATTCAGAAGTAAGGGGTCACAACAGCTAAAACAAAACAGACATCTATAGCATGTTACCTTTCACGAGGACAGAGATTTTTTTTTCTTGCTGTTTTGTTTACCATGAATATCCAGCACCTAGACATTCTACATTTGCAGAAGCAAAATAACGAAGAGTTTTTAAAAGCATTTACATGATATCTCCATGTTTATAGTGGGAACCATTCTGAACCTTTCTTCATTCTTCGATACATCTGGGATGGAAAGGAGTGGAACATGTCCTCAGGCACTGGCATTGAAGTGTTACACTCATACCTGGCCCCATGGAAGCAGGGAAAATGGTAAGGGGATAGGGACTGGTTTCTTCAAAGGGGACAACTGTTAGATACCCTTTAAAATTCAATACAATGATCTAGAGGACTGTGGAAAATGTCTTAATTTTAAGAAAGAGCTTGCTGCAAATAAAGACCTAATTTTTGGCCAGCTCTTGACATCAATTTCCTTTAAAAAAAAAAAAAAAAGGTTCTCACTGACTATTTTGAATGCCTTTCTATATAAAGAGTAACATTTGTAGTTTTTAAAATTAACATGGAACCTCCATATGGCATTTTTTGATTTTGCAGAATCCTCTGCGACATCATAACACTACTTATAGGAGGTAAGCTATGATCTCATCACTAAAGAAATCACCTTCAGAAAAAATTAATAGAAACATATGACCACTTCACAGGGATATTTTATATATAAAAAATTAATGCAAATAAAAGAAAAAGAGCAAGCGCAGAAACCACGGGCTAAAAATATAATATTACTGGGATGCCTGGGTAGGTCAGTTGGTTAAGCATCTGCCTTCAGCGCAGGTCATGATCCCCGGGTCCTGGGATCCAGCCCGGCATTGGGTTCCTTGCTCAACAGGGAGCCTGCTTCTCCCTCTGCCTACTGCTCCCCCTGCTTGTGCTCTCCCTGCGCCTCCCCCATCTCTGGCAAATAAATAAATAAATTCTTTTTAAAAATACAATACTATTGGGGGCGCCTGGGTGGCGCAGTCATTAAGTGTCTGCCTTCAGCTCAGGGGGTGATCCTGGAGTGATGGGATCGAGCCCCACATCAGGCTCCTCTGCTATGAGCCTGCTTCTTCCTCTCCCACTCCCCCTGCTTGTGTTCCTTCTCTCACTGGCTGTCTCTATCTCTGTCGAATAAATAAATAAAATCTTTTTTAAAAAATACAATACTATTTGTTATAGGGCAGGATCTCAGGAGGGTCTAGGATGCATCATGAGGTCTTCAAAGCAAGCAGGAGATGACAGTTGTCTAAGCCTTTGCTAACAGAATGGTGAGTAAAAATACATGGGTTTAATATCTGGTTCAATATTAATAGACAATTTTTAACAATTGTGGCTCCCTATGGAACACAAATTATATATGGATATAGATACACATAGTGAGACACAAGTCTATAAAATTCAACTAATATTCAGACATATAAATATATGTCTTAAGGAACAAGATCTGATTTTTAGCAACCAGACGTCTACATCAATTCAAATATTACTTTCCTTAGAGGTAGAGAGATAGAAACTAAAAATTCAAAATCTAATTCAAATCAGGGCCAGCTGACTTACACATTAACCACAGTAGACACAGTGCCTAGCACCCACAATAACTTTAGTGACCCATGAAAATGTTTCAATTTCTTTTAAGGTCAAAATAAAGAAGCTTGAGTTAGACTTATTTTTTTCTCACAAAAGAGAAAGATGAAATTTTGGGGGCTCACAAAAAATCTACTAAATTTTGCCTAAAACAGAAGAAAAAGTTGAAGTATTTCAAGTTATATCCCCCTTATTATCAAAATTATTATCAAAAATAATTTGTAATATTGAGATGATTAGGATGGGAGAGCCCCGTAAAGGTAAGAGTGTCCGGGGCCCATGAAAGTCCTTTTGCAGTCCTGTCAACATTAAACGAACGCAAACAGAGATTTTTTTTGTTTGAATAAAATTAACGTTTCTTATCAAAGCATTAGACAAGAGAAAACTCTATTGATCAGAGGGTGTGCCTACCTTCACACGGTGCAACAGAAAGCAAGAAACTCCCAAAGACCCCACCTCCAGCTGCCAAGAGAGCAATAGAGCAATGGTCAGCTTGGAAGTTATGTTTACACTGGATCCTTTCTTCCAATTCCCTGCGGCCCCTAGACACTGGTGTGCTTAGCTGTCTCTGAGGACTTTTGCTGGTTGAAGTGGCTTTTTATAGTATTGCAACACTAAACATGTGTGGGCCTTCATCCTTGCACTATGTTACTGGAAATGACACCAAATCCAATATGCCCCCTGCCCTTTGAAACGAACCCTGAGAGAAACAAACACTCCTAGGTCCCTTAACCAATTTTCAGCACGCTTAAAAATTAACCAGAGTTCGTATAAAAACTATTTTGTTTAATGTGCATGTCTTATTCTGTTTGGGTTGCTATGACAAAAACGTCACAGACCAGGTGGCTTGAACAACAAACATTTATTTCTCAGAGTTCTGGAAGCTGAGAAGTCCAAGATTAAGGCACCAGTAGCTCCTGTGTCTGATGAGAAATCCATCCTGGTTTTTGCTGTGTCCTCACATGACAGAAGGTGCAAGAGGGCTCTCTGGGGTCTCTTTCATAGGAGCACTTATTAAAAAAAAATCTCACTCATGAGAGCTCCAACCTCATGACCTACTCACTTCCCAAAGACCCCACCTCCAACTACCATCACACTGGGTATTAGGTTCAACATACGAATTTGGGAGGAGGGTACAAACATTCAGCTCGTAACAGTGCACATCTCTCAATTTGATTATCTGTATTTATATCCCTAACTTTTATACTATTTTATTTTGAAATAACTAAAGTTATGGAGAAGTTGCAAGAAAGAGTACAATGAATTCTAGAAAATTCTTCACCCAATTTCCCAGGATTTCCTAAAAAAAGAAAATGTTCTTATATAACTAGAGCTACAATGATCAAAAAGAGAAAATTAATGGTGATTCAATACCATTATTTAATCTATAGACTTTATTCTATTTATGACAATTGCCCCAATGATATTCTTCACATAGATGGACAGCTGGATAGACTGGTAGACGAATGGACAGAGAAA
The DNA here is from genome assembly GCF_002007445.2 of Ailuropoda melanoleuca. NCBI lineage: Eukaryota > Metazoa > Chordata > Mammalia > Carnivora > Ursidae > Ailuropoda > Ailuropoda melanoleuca. The sequence goes on along the minus strand of NC_048228.1, from coordinate 52,914,262 downwards.
GAGAGATGCAGAGATAAAACTACTTCAGGATTTAAATCTAAGATCACATATAGCATTTAGTTGTCCATAGCTAATATCTAGCCTCCTTTATTCTGGAACAGAGTTTCCTCAGTTTGGATTTGTCTGATGTTTCTTCATGCTTAGTTTCATTCTGTGGAGCAATATTTCAGTGCGATGTTGGGTAGTTCTCAGTGCATATTCTAAGAGCCTTATTTCCATATGCACAAGTAATAGTTGCAAGGATTTTGCACCCTAGCAAACAGAACTTTGAAGTATCAATTTATGCCCTAGGGAAAAAAAGTACTTGCTGAATGAAACTTCCTTGATCTGTTCCCACTGCTGTTCTGCTTGTTTTGTAAGAATCATGTCAGTTTCTGGGTATAATGAGCCCTGTCCAAGAGCCTTTGCATTAGTTATAATTAAAAAATACTTTATTTTGGAAGTAACTTTCCTGTCTTCCAGAACTCAATGCAGCAGTAAACAGCTAATCACAGAAGGCGTGCACCTGCATGTGTGTTTGGGGGAGGAAGGGTGAAATCTGTATTAAAGTGCTCACTAATGAAGCCAGGCAATTGTTGTAAGTATTTGGTTTTTCATGTTTTTAACTCTTGTATTTTTTCTGAATTTAATCACATTAATTTAATAATGTCACTTAATAAAACCAAGGTTATTAATTACTTGGTAAGTGCTTTTTCATCATGTTATGTGCCAGGCATTGTGGTATGTGCTGTGAATACAACAGGAATAAGATCTAATCTCTTCCTCTATAGACCTCACAATCTAGTGAGCGACCAGACAAACGAGTCCAGTGCAGGGGTAGAGTGTTGTAATAGGGAAGTACAGCGACCCCGGGAGCACAAGGACGGGACCTTTCAACCATCTTGAGGGAACTGATACATGAACTGAGACCTTGGTCTGAGTGTGGAGTCCATATGGCAGACGTGGCATGGGGAAGAGAAGGGGCGCTGCTAGGGAGAAGAGAGGGCTTCCTTCCTCGAGCTCTCTCCGCAACCCACCCCATACCTCGTCAGAGGCAGCTCTCACAAGGGAAGTGACTGCAGAAGATTGCAGCCACTTACTGACTCTCCTTAGAAAGAAACAACCCCCCAACATGTGGACCTTTGAGCACCCAGGGAAGTTATTGATCCTCTGGCAAATATATTGTATTGCCCATTTTAAATCATCACTGTCACTAGTATTATTAATATAATGATGGGAATTATGGTTCCTTTTCTAAAATCTCGGGAAAGAATAAGCAGCTGCCAACAGTTAATGAATGGATATGTACCACAGTGTTCTGTTCTAGCACATTCAAATTCTCAACAAAGGGGAACAACCAGGGCCTCAAGTTCTCTGAGTCAGGGAAGGGCTAGACAGAGACTGGGTAGAGCTGGGTAACCAGACCCAGCTCTGACCTCGGCAGGGCAGTGGCTAGCCAACAAATCAGTCTCCAAGACTGCTGCTCTCCTGGGCTCACTTCCATCTTGCCTCCCCAGCCATCACAGCTAAGCCAATGGACAGGAGAACACAACTTCGTTCCTCTCCTACCGCAGCTCCCATCCCGTGTTTACTCCCCCATCTGCTATACATCCAGACTGGGTGCCATAACTTATAATGCTCATCTTGTAGAAACTTCTAGAATAGGTTAAGTTAAAGAAGCTCCTGTACGAATCACAACTCTTGTTTTGGAACCATTCTTACTTCTCCTAGACCGTGGAGTTTGTTTTCACAGCTCTGAAATCTGTCTCTTTTCTTCCTTCCTCCTTTTTCTCCCTTCCTTCCTTCCATCCTTTTCTTCTTAGCATTTGACATAGTTCTACATTACAAATATGATTTCTTCGGAGTATAGAAAAGTATGAAAAAGAAAGTAAAAATGACTCCTCATCTCACTGTCCAGAGATGAAGGCTGTTAAGGTTTTGATAGATTCCGTTTCGATCCTCCGTGCTCTGTGAACGCTACCATTTTATGGCCTGGTTATTTCACCTTCTGTTGTGCTGTCAATGTTTCTTAACGTCAGGCAGTGCTTAAGGCCGCCTGGGGGGCTCAGTCAATTAAGCAGACAATTCTTGATTTCGGTTCAGGTTATTATCTCAGGGTTCTGGGATCGAGCCCTGCTTCAGGCTCCCTGCTCAGTGGGGAGTCGGCTTGTCTCTCCCTGCCTCTGCAGCCCCCCTCACTCAAGCACACGTGCACATGCTCTCTAAAATAAACAAGTAAATCTGTAAAAAAATCAGTCAGTACTAATACTGAATGATCGTCCTGTCAGCATTTCTACTGCTACTTGCACTTGCATTTGTGAAATATTCCAACATATAACTTTTTAAAATTCCATAGTGAATTTCTTCTCCCTTCCAGTGTCCACACCCTTGCTGTGGTCTTCGGGATACAGTTTATATTTTCACCCTGATGAAGGTGTTTCTCTGCTTGGCCCCTTCCAGCTGGCCTCTCCAGACTCCTCTTCAGCTCTGTCTATCCTCCCTGCCTCGGCTTCCATCTTTTAAATTCTCATACCTCTGAGTCTTTGTTCATACTCTCTGCCTGGGATACATTTTCCATTTCTTCACATGACAAAGAAATTCTTCACATCCTTTAAAATTCAACCCAGATAGCACCACTGCTTGGAAACTTCCTGAAAGTTCTCTTTCACCTCCCCATATGGGTTAAGATCTCCAGGTCTTCTCTTCCCTGCCTGTGAGCAGTCCTATAGCTGACTGAACCATAAGTGACTATTTGGGGTTTTTACCCCTTAACAATAGGAGCTAGATTTGAATCCCAAGCACCTCACACAGAGTAAACACTCGAGACAACTCTTCTGAAGAAAAGAGGAAACCTTTCAAAGTTATTCTGGCTCAGCAGCCAGAATTTGAGTAGCTCAGTTTCTGAGGCCAGTTTCCTTCTGTTGACCCCTTTACAATGTCGCATGCTTAACACATGACTCATGGATTCCTGGACAATGTCATTTGTCCAAATGGCTATAAAGACTTGTCCACTTGTGGAATTTCCCAAGGATTTCAGAATCTCCCTTTAAAATCCCTTTCTCCAACATTTCTGTCACAGAGGCCTCCAGAGAGAAAGAGTAATAGGGCATTGTTCCCTGAGCATAAATCACCTATTGAAAAAAATCCCCCACATTAATTTTGCTTGAAGGAGCTACAAAAAAGGAAACCAAATGAGAGTTTGTTTAAAAATGAAATGAGTTACAATTTTAACATGCAAATTTTAATGTAGTAAATGTGAAAGTGGTTTGGGTGGAGAGCCAGAAAGACAGATAGAAATCAAAACACCACCTTAGTGTCAAGAAAAGAAAAATTTCTTTAAACCTAACCTGAAGATAGTTTTTCATAAAATCATGCTGGTGACCTAGATCTGATTCACCATTTTTTGAACACACAGCAGAATCTTCTTATATTTGTCCCTGTTACCAGTTACTAGGAGCACAGTTACTACCCTAAACATAAGGGTGAACATTTGTACATCCTTTTTAAGGAATGATGTCGCTCAGGTGGATGAGAACGTTATCACAGCCATAGGCAGATGTATCATGAAGCTACTTAGCTTGAGCCCCAGGACCCGTCACCTGGTCAAGCTTTTTTTAAGGCTTTGGGAGGGGCCCTAACAAGGCTTCTGTGTTTTTATAAAATTTCCTGTTGTATTTTAACCAAATTGGTTAAGACTGCTTGTTCTTTCTCACTCCCACTTCCCTTCTTTACACTTCTTGTATTGGAGAATGTTGATGTCGATTTGCTTTTGATATCTGGCTAAGGGGAAGCCGAGATGAGGGCATTAGCTTAGATTTAGTGATATATATTTACTGGTTCACAGTCACGTTGCAAATGATTCTGTTTTCACCAGGCATCCTGGCCTGAGCATAGCTTCTAGGAAAATCCCTCTGCTCACTATGCCTGCTCCCCTGGATTCCTGTAGTGGAGAGCGGGTCTTAAGGTCCACAACAGCAAAAGGATGCAGGCATGGGAGAAACAAGGTTGAAATGCACAGAGACAGAACTAGTCTGGGGAAAATTCTTCCGGTTATCGGAATGGGAAGTTGCACCAGAAGATTCAGTTCACATCAATCCTAGACAAAAGAAACCCCCCTCCCCATTTCAGGAGCATCTTAATACAGGGTATATGGTCGAAAATGTTTCCTATCTTTTTTTTCTATTTGTCTGGAATCATGCGTCCTGGAGTCTATCAGAATTCCTGCTTGTAAGGAATGCGCCTGCAGTAGCATGACAAATAATAAGCATATCGGTACGTGAAGTCACAGGCTTTATGCATCCAACTACCTACAATAAAAACGAATTTTGATCAACCACCCTAACAGAACGAAAAAACTATCTTTCTAGGATTTGTATAGAGGATTATCTTAAATATCCTTGTTACGTGAAGAAGCTATGAAGAGTATTATAACCACAAATGTAGAGTCAAAGTGTCAACAAAGAGATGTTGCCGGCAGTTACTTGATTAGCATATTTTATTTTACTGGATTTTCTCTTCGTGGTATTTTTTCAGCTTTATAAATGTATAATTTGTCAAAATTATGTTTCTTACTTGGAATAAATGTTCGTTCTTACACTGTAATTGTCTTCCCTCTTTTCGAGCATCGCTATAATTGCGTGAGCTCCAGGCTCTACAAAACCTGGATCTGCCTAATTCATGATTTGTTTTTTCTTTTAAGTTTCATGTATGCATTGCCGTTCGCGGTCTTCCATAGAGTGGCCCTTGTCCCCTCACTTGGAGTCACATGGCATCACCCAGCGCTCAGGAGCAGCACATATGAAAGGCTGTTCTCCTGGGTTTGACCCTCAGCTACTGCTTACACACTCTGTGGCCTCGTGGTTCTGTCTCCATTTCCTTACCTGTAAAACCAGGGTAATGGAAGGAACTCAGAGGAGGGGGGTGAGGGCTAATTTAGACAAAGTTTTGGAAACCACTTAGCTCCCTGTCTAAGATAAAATACATAATAAGTTAAGTGATAGATACCATTATTAAGGTGTTACAGAAATTTCATCATACTTTTCCATGTAATATGCATTATTTTTGCAAGCCTTAGATCTACTTAAGGTAACATTCTAAACTCAATCTCAAATCCATTAATAGAATTAGTCTTGTGGTCTCTCTTATATCTGAAAGTACTCGGAATAGCTAAACAATAAGGTGTTTTTTTTTTTAAGATTTTTTGTTTATTTATTCAAGAGAGAAACAGAGATAATGAGAGAGAGCACAAGTTGGGGGGAGGGGTAGAGGGAGATGGAGAAGCAGGTTTCCTACTGAGCAGGGGCTCGATCCCAGGGCCCTAGATCACGACCTGAGTGGAAGGCAGATGCTTAACTGACTGAGCCACCCAGGTGCCCCAACAGTAGTTTTATACCAGGTAAATATTTGAAGAAGAAAAGGTCCAGATAATCTAACACATTACATAATGATTGTAGTTGATAACGTTGTGCTATATAACTAAAATTTGCCAAAAGACTAGAATGTAAAAAATTAAAAGAAAAAAAATAAATATGTGAGGTATTGGAAATGGTAACTAACTAGATAGAAGAAATATTTTTACCGTGCTTGCATATATCAATCATCACAACATACACTTAAAAATCTTACATTTCGTTTGTCAATCATATCTTGTAAAGGTGAAAACAAACCCAAAAAAGCCATTATATTCATAATCCAATAAATTGTTTTAAATTTTTTTTAAAAAAGAAAAGAAACCGTCCTCATATATACTTAAATATGCTGAAAACATCTCCTCTGGGGGGAAAAAAAGTGGTTTTCTCTCTCAGTCGAGTGAGAACAAACTCCTAAGAATCTTCTGTGCCTGTAAGTTCTCTAAATAGTGAAGCCCAAGGAAAATCAAGAATGAAAGAGTAAACCAACTAAAGGGGGAAAATGTCCAAGGGATAGGAGCAGAGGGCAGCTAGGTAGCAGACAGAGGCTATAGGAAGGGGGAGGGATTGGGGGAGAAGCTTCACACAGAGCAGAGGAGAATTATATAGAATAGTGTGCTTTTTGAAAGCAGCTTTCAAAAAATAACGCCCACATGTGTAGCATTTGCTGATTTCCATGGTGCAAACATCTCTACTATGGCCAAATTTATGCTACCAAAAATTAACAACTGGCTAACACAATTCTCAACAATTTAACACTCAGCTCTGGTAACGGTATGAGCTGATTTGAGCTCACCGAGGACTGTAAGTGACACTGGGAAACACTCGCTGACTAAGGATGAGCTCCTATGGGACGCTTGGGATGGTAACTCTCCAATTACAGAAGACTTTTCTTTTAATGAAACTATGACTATGTTTTACTCTAGGGCATTAGTGTGCATATCCTGTGCATCAAGAGGAGTTTTTTGAGTGAGGGTTTGAATGAAATAAAGTGGTTTTACCCCTCAAGTGCCAGGCACCTCTGTTCTCTGGTTTCAATGACAACTGCTATTCGTTTAGTGAGCTCTGACCACTCGGAGGTGGAAGGAAGAGTGAGGCAAAGAAATGGAATATCAGGGAAAGCGCCCTGTGTTCTCACCCTGCCCCTTTGCCTTACCCTTCCACCCCCGCCCTCCCACTCCAGCCCTGCTTGTGAAGCCTTGGCCTGTCTGCGAAGTAAACACGACTTGGCCCTGGCTTGGAGGAAACTTGGAAGAGCTAGGCTCTAAAATAAGCTAGTATTATTCACAGTCTAGGACCAAAAAAAAAAAAAAGAAAAAAAAAAGAAGAACAGGAAACATTTGGCACAAAGAAGTTGTCTTTGAGAAATTATTTTCCATGTTGTATTTGCATAAATTTGTCATGGGCCTGCTGTTTCAATAGAAGAGGAAAAATGGCCTGACGTTGAGTCGTCTGGCATCCTGTCCTTTGCCACCAACCAAAGTCAGACTATTTCATCTCTTGCTTTATTTCTGCTCTTCTTAGTGGACTCAAGCCTGGCAGATCTGACGCTACAGGCTGAATGCTACTGATATTTTTCTCCAATCCTGTGTGCTTGCTCTAAGTAATGCATATTGTGCAACAAGATTTCATTTTGCTGATTCTTGGTTTGTTGAGCCATTAGGCGTACAAGTTGTTCAAACCATGAAGTAGCAATTCCTGTGGCAGTGCCAGTCAGGGAGAAGCTGTGGCCAAAGGTCAAGTACCAAAGATGCCCTTGGCAAGACCATCTGACTCCGCATTCTGTCTAAAATCCAAATTCCTCTCTACCCAGTAGTGTTCCTATGAGCTTCACAGGAGGATCAGCCAGCTGACAACACATCCCAAGACATGATGACCAGTTCAGACTTCTGCCCTAACTGTGACAGTCCTCCACCAGGAAATGACAGCTGCTGTCCTGCTATTAACTCATGAAGAATTTGAAGTCTCTTGAGTAATAAGAAGTTGAGAAATGAACTTCCTGCTGTTGAAATCCCTACACCTTGGAGCACTTCAATCAACGGAAGTAACTAGTGTTTTTTACTTTAACAATGAAAATAAATTTACTTAAAACAAGAACAAATTAACTGTCTTAGAAAAGTGAGTAGAATCAGTTAGATTCTTCAACCACTGAAAAAATAGGCCTGTCTCTCATTGCACAAGTTTTCAAGGATAGTTTGAGACACCACGGAAGGCAAGATGACAATTCTTTGCTTTTCCTAATAATGCCACATTGTGTTATGTTATCAAGATCAATTATAGTTTAAATAGCATTTTATTCATTGGTCGAGAGATTCTACTTGAAAGAAAAACATGCATTTCATCCGTTAGTGTGGCTTTCCCCATCTGAGGTCTTAACTGTTAAAATTTATTATCTACACTCCATTTCTCTCCCTTCCCAAGAACATCTTATTTCAAGTTATTTAGCACTGTTGCATTCCAAGCACTATAATATATAACTCTGTGTGTAAAAAAAAAAAACCTAGAGAGGGGGGTGCCTGGGTGGCACAGCGGTTAAGCGTCTGCCTTCGGCTCAGGGTGTGATCCCGGTGTTATGGGATCGAGCCACATCAGGCTCCTCTGCTATGAGCCTGCTTCTTCCTCTCCCACTCCCCCTGCTTGTGTTCCCTCTCTCGCTGGCTGTCTCTATCTCTGTCGAATAAATAAATAAAATCTTAAAAAAAAAAAAAAAAACCTAGAGAGAAAATAAATAATTTCTGTTTCCAAAAAAGCAATAAATCCTGAGAGATTATCAAAATAAGCACAAATTTAGATACTCAACTTTTTTCCAAAATTCACCACCAGTCATCTGTTTAAGGATGCCTTTCCAAAATTCCTTTCCCAAATGCACACCCTCAATATCTATTAACTCAGGCCTATATCTAACAGTTGTGAGGTCTTCAGGGAGAGATCAAAGAGAGACCCACATTTCTCTGTCTAAATGTTCAAAACTGTCTAAAGCTGCCAAAATGTTAAGAGAATAGTTCTATCCTCCTACCTTGACAAATATACCTTGACAAGTATATATCAATAACATTTTAGAAATATGTAAAGCTATGGATTTTATATGACGAAAGTAAGCAAAAGAGGAGCGCCTGGGTGGCTCAGTTGTTTAAGTGTCTGCCCTTGGCTCAGGTCATGATCCTGGAGTCCCAGGAATGAGCCCCATGTCTGGCTCCCTGCTCAGTGGGGAGCCCGCTTCGCCCTCTCCCTCTGCCACTCGCCCAGCTTGTACACGCTTTCTCTCTCTCTCAAACAAATGAATAAAATCTTAGGGGAAAAAAAAGAATAAAAATTTCAAAAAAGAAAAAGAAAGAAAGAATGTAAGCAAAAGATTGAAGATAACTAAATTTAATTACTCCATGTATCTATGTGTTTTGTTATTATGAAGACCTTATTTAGATGCGTACAAAATAAAGACGTACATACTTTTTGATTAGTGCTATATTTATGGTATAAAATCCATTCTTCCTGGCTACATATATTTTAGCAAAATTAATTCTTAAGTTTTCACAATTGAAATTTGTGCTCTATAGACAGTCATGCAAAGCCAGATGTTATTTGAATCATTAATCTTTAGATAACTTTATTATTAATTTAAATTTGGAGGCTTCACTCTGCTAAAGTAGTGACTTGAATTGTTAATAAGATTCCTAGAGGCGCCTGAGTGGCACAGCGGTTAAGCATCTGCCTTCGGCTCAGGGCGTGATCCCAGGGTTATGGGATTGAGCCCCACATCAGGCTCCTCCGCTATGAGCCTGCTTCTTCCTCTCCCTCTCCCCCTGCTTGTGTTCCCTCTCTCACTGGCTGTCTCTATCTCTGTCGAATAAATAAATAAAATCTTTAAAAAAAAAAAAGTTTCCTAAAACGTTACTTAGATTCAGAAATGAACCATGAATTTCACATCATGTTCATTCTTTGTAATGGGTTACATATGAGAAACTATCTAGACATTGAGAATAAATGAGAAAACATACAGTGGATGGATTCCTTAGAGTTTATTAACTGTTCTTAACTGATCTCTGAATGAAAGGACAGGGAAATTATTGGTCATAAGGGTACATGGCCCTCTTGACTTCACCCAAGCTGTTTCAGTCAAGTCCATTGTGAATATTCTGGGTTTGCTGTTGTTGTTGTTGTTTTAAAGTTTTGTTTTGTTTTTTAAGATTTTATTTATTTGAGAGAGAGAGAATAAGCGAGAGAGAGAGAGAGAACACAGCAAAGACTGGCAGAAGGAGAGGGAGAAGCAGACTCCCCACTGAGGGGGAGCCAGACATGGGGCTCAGTCCCGGGACTCCATGATCATGACCTTAGCTGAAGGCAGATGCTTAACCTACTGAGCCACCCAGACGCCCTTTGTTTTTGTTTTTTTAATACACCTCCAGCTCCTCATAGGTATTCCAGGACAGAAGAGACTAGAAGAAAGCCTAACTGCCACATTTATTTTTCATTAGCCTCTCCAATGCTTGGAACATTCAGCCTTGGAACTAAACCTTGTTAGTCAAGGGAGTAGATATTTAGGGTTAAGGATTTTTAAGATGTTAAAGGTCATTTGATGCCCACACAGGTCTCTGGTTCTTCATATGGCAGAGGTGCTCATATGTTCTCCAGTACATTTATTTTTCTATATGTTTGTAATAGGGGGTTTTCTCATGCTTTGGCTAAGGAGAGAGGGTCCTTCTTCCCTAAGTCTAAGGGTGTGTGGAATTTGCCTGATAAACTTATTTTTCTTTGTCTCTTGTATCTTTTAGAATTTAAGCTCTGTAAGGATGGGGACAGTATTTTACTCCTCTTTCTATCCCTATTTCTTTACATACATAATATCTGGCATATGTATTGTGCTATTATTTTCTGTTGACATCCCTGTAGCTCTTGAAAAGGAAGGAATAGATATTTTGATTTCTGGATCTCAGCATGTCACCCAATTCTGGAAACATGGTCGCTTTCTAATAAATGAGTCCATTGATTAATGTGTGTGTAGCCTTAGAACTGTATCCGTACTGTGGAAGAAAGAAGACAGTATAGTCCATGTCCCACATGTTCTTATTAGTTTGGAAACATCCAAAAAGGCAAGAAGAAAACATAAAAGAAGAAGGGCATTAAAATACAGAAGTGGCTCCTACCTCCTTTCCACCATTTTGGCTACCCTCAATTTCATTTTCTGTTTCATAGTCACCATTCCTGAATTTTTTATTCTCTTTTTCTTATTGTCTTTTTGAATTCATGATCAATCCTCCACCTTCACCTAGTTCCCTGCTGGATACCACAGAGATGGAAGAGTGGGAAGGAAAAGGGTTGTCACGGTGTTTTTTACACACTGCCAAGATCAACAATTTTGTTCCTTCTCTCAGTTCTCTCTTTCCAGGAAGGTAACAGGACTATGGAAGAACGGCTGTAATCTGTACTTGGAAGAGTATTAAGCCCTGGTGTTACCAAATATAGCAACAATTTCTGTACTACAGAAAACAAAAAAAACTACGCAGTGCTGTGTATCAAATGACCATGCCAATGTTTGTCCTTTCACAAAAACTAAGCTCAAGCCAAAGTCCAGAGGGACACTTCTAGATGTTTTGCTTTGCATAGATCCCTTGCACTGCAGAGAAATATGGTCAAGAAGCCACAATAATAACTGAGATTAAATAATTTTCTCCATGGTGGAATGAAGGCATAAGCTCAAATTTAATCAGTTTTAAAGAAAATAAATTTAAATGCTCCTGAACACCTGAGTTTATAGAGCAAAATTGAGACTCACCGGCCAATGTTTGAAGACTCAAAAAAGTTATTTGAAGGACAGTAGAAAGCGATTTTTTGTGTATGGACAATTCAGAATTTAAAATATAACCACTGACTTTGCCTTTGTTTTAATTGTGATTATCATAAGCATACAACAGAGCCAATTGCCTCTTACCTCATAAAGATTTGCCTATTTTTCATATATTTTTATGATACGTATGCATGCAAGATACAGGAAAAAATAGCTGTAAAGACATGACAGAAAGAAATTTCACCCTAAATAAACATATTACTAAAGGAATTCTTCTATAATCCAAAGACTTTCAACTTGTTTCCAATGATAATTTATGTACAATTATATTGACTTTAATAAGTTCTATAACAGAGAATATCAATATATTTATTATTTTATGGGATCAAAATTTGTCCCGAAGAATTCAAAGCACAATTTAGGCTCAAAAGTAGAATTCTCACAAGGGTATTGCCTCAGTGCTGGGCTCAGATTAATCCTTGCTTAAAGAGTATTCTGAATCCATGCTAAGAAAGTTTAAAATCAAGCTTGAAGTATGAAACTCATCCTATGTAGCCTAATTGCATCCCAGAGCAAAGTGCAAAAATATTTAAAGTAATATAAATATGTAAAATTTAAAAATCCATTCCCAACATAAAATTCACAATATTTGACATCCAAGCAAAAGTTACTAAATAACCAAAGATGCAAGAAGCTATCACCATAACTAAGAGAGGAGAAAGACATGGGAAAGGCACAGATAGTAGATTAGTAGAAAAAGATGTTTAAACAATTATTATTAATATAATCCATTTTTCAAGAAACTAGAAGGAAGGATGAGCATGATGAGGAGAGAAACAGAAAAAATAAAAAACACCCAAAGCAAACATTTAGAGATTAAAAATATAAACCGAAATAAAGAACACACTGGATGAATTACCGGCAGATGAGACACTGCAGAAGAAAAAAATAGTGAACTGGAAGACATGGCAAAAGAAACTACAAAATGAATTACAGACAGGAAAGACTTAAAAAACAGACACCATCAGTGAGCTGTGGGACAATATTGAGCAGCTTAAAATACATAGAATTGGAGTCTCAGAAAATAGTGAGGAGGAAAGAGAGCCAGAAAAATTATTTGAAGAAATGATAACCAAAATTTTTCAAAATCTGATAAAATTTATATCAAGAAATGTTATAACCCCCAAGCAGAAAAAAAAAGAAGAAAATCAAACCAAGACAGATTGTAATCAAATTGTACAAAAAAAAAAAAAAGTGACACAATTTCAAAGCAACCGAGAGATAAAAGCCACACTATGAACAGAACAAAGGTAATATGCATCAGAAAACATGCAGCCCAGAAGACAATGAAATAGCATCATTGCAATTCTGAAAGATAATTATTAACCTAAAATTCTAAACTCAAAAAAGACTTTTAAAAATGATGAAATAAAGACTTTTTTCAGACATACAAAAAATGAAAAATAATTATCACCAGCAGATCAACAATGTTAAAAGAAGTCCTCCAAGCAGAAATAAAATAATACCAAATAAAAACTTGAATTTGTACAAAGAATGAACAACTGGAATAGGAAATATGTACATGAATATAAAATTTGTTATTTAAAAGTCTAATAGAAAATTGACTATAAAGCAAAATAACAACAATATATTGTAGAGTTTATAACATATGAAGAAGAAAAATGTACGACAACAATAGCATAAAGGCAAGGGGAGGGAAATGGAACTATACCGTTGTAACATTATTCACTATATGTGTGAAGTTGTCATACTAAGATAGAGATCAATAAATCCTGAAGCAATTGAAAAAAAGAGGTATAACTAATAAGGCATAATAGGAGGTCAAATGAAATAGTACAGTAATATTCAATTAACCCAAAAGATGGTGAGCTGGAAAAGAAGTAAAATGAAAAGAGAACAGATGAGACAAATAAGAAAAAATACCCCAATGGTAAATATAAACCCAATCATATTGAGAATCATATTAAATGTAAATGGTATAAGTACCCAAATTAAAGGCCTGGATTATCAAAATCCAAACATATGCTTTCTAAAATAACTCACTTTAAATATGAAGACTCAAATAGTTTAAAAGTAAAAGGATTGAAGATTTACCCTATTAACAGTAATCAAAGTAAAACAGGATGGATAGACATAAGTGGATTTCTGAGCAAGAAATATTGCTAGGAGTGAAGGGAGTCAACTCATAATGATCAAAGCTCAACTATTCAAGAAAATATAACAATCTTAAATGTGTAATGACAGTTGTTAAAAAATATATTTTTGGTAAAAGTCATAAAATCTTACACTTAAAATGGTCAATGTCATCTAGGAAAATAAAATTTCAGTAAAGCTTATGAAAAAATCCACAATTCATTGATCATAGTTCCATTCACATGCAGTGTTGAATCTGTCCTATGTTCTTTCTAAAAGCTAAATATACGTAATGTTCAGTGGAGCTTATTGTGTTTCATCAGTTTGATTTTCATTCTGAGTATCAGAATGCTTCTGCTGATGAGGCAATGAGTGTTACAATCAGCAACTCCTTAGAGGTCTGCCCATATAATTTTCAGATATTTATCCACTCTCTCTGTTACTACCCCCAGGATAAGCCCATATCATTCATTTCAACAAATGGTCTATAGAGGGCATCTTGCTCAGTGCCAGACATTGTGCTATATACTGGAATTCAGAATGAGCCTCTACCCCTGCTCATAAGCTAATATAACGCAGTCTAATGTGCCAGATGTTTGTATAGATTAGAAATAACATGCCATAAGTAGACGGAGAAGAGAATGATTCACTCTGGGTGACTTTGGAAATGCATAATCATAAATGGTATCAGCACTGGGGTACTTGGGTGGCTCAGTCGGTTAAGACTCTGACTCTTGATTTCAGCTCAGGTCATGATCTCAGGGTCATGAGATTGAGCTGTGGGTCAGGCTCCATGCTCAGTGTGGAGTCTGCTTAAGATTCTTTCCCTCACTCTCGCTTTGTCCCTCCCCCTGCTCATGTTCTCTCTCTCTCTCTAAAATTTTTAAATAAAACCTTTTAAATAAATAAATAATAGGTAGATGATAGATAGATAGATAGATGATAGATAGATAGATAGATAGATAGATAGATAGATAGATAGATACCATAATGTAAGTACTTATTAGATGCCAAGGATCATAGCTAATCCCCTCAATAACTCTTCAAGGTAGAGTATTATTTCCATTTTACAACTGAGGAAACAACCACAAAAACCCTTAAGAAACTTGCTCAAGGTCACACATGTAAGAAGCAGAGAAAATCTGGCTGATTCCCAACCCACTAGTCTTTTTACCATATCATGCTATTCATACAGGCAAATAGTACGGAAGTAATTGCTTCATAGAGGTACCAACACATGAGCTTGATCTTGAAAAAGGAGTTGTAATTTACTAGTGGTCAAGGGAAGAACAGAACTTCAAAAAGAGAGAAAAATACACTCAAGTCTGAAAAATCATTGCGTATTTAGAGAGGAGTGTATCATTCTGTGTAGGTGGAATATATGTGTGGGGTGGGACAGAGATATACTGGAGACAGTAGACAATCATTTCTTCAAGAGTTTTGCCCCCATTTTGTGTTTCCCTCTTAGCATTTCACTTCAAAGCCATGAGAATGATCTTGCTAAAATACAGATACAATGATGTCACTCATCTACGTACAAATATTCAGGGTTTCTATTTTTACCCCAGTGTAAGGTCCCAATTTGTAAGCATGGAACACATGTGTTATTTTCCTAATTTTTGAAATGGGTGTATTTTGAATATCTATTTCTTGGGTTACTATAAGGAGATCTTACACACACATACACACAGACAATGTCACTCCCATGTCATATATAAAAACTTACAAAACAGTGTGTTTTTACTAAATATTAGCGATTATTAATAATTATAATTGTTATGTTATTAGTCCTATTCTGTGTACTATCACAGTCTGGTGGGTTGAGTTAGACATTTAGCGGAGATGTTTCAGTGAAAATCAGCAAAGAGTGTTGAAATTGAAATGCAAGTACTTCAACAAATTTTTTGAAAAGTTAACATAGGAGGAAGTGGGGTGCAGGGAGTAAGGTATTAAGGTTTTCCTTTTTCCCTTATTTCTCTTCTGATGTTTGCCACAAACATCTTTAGTTGGATATAATAATCAGTAAGTATGACCCAACAGGCCCATAGACCGAAACAAGCTCTGCTCATTTTACTCTTTGTTTTAGATTAACTCTGCTGAGAGCATTGTCAGGCTGTCACCTTATCAGCAAGAACATCTGAAGCGGCATTTCTGTCGGGAAAAGCACAGGTTGTATTGCAATTTACTGTAGCTCCCTGTTGTGCAAACTTTCAGGGAGTGATGAAATTAAAGTGGCATTACTTCAACTATTTTTTTTTCCCCTGACTGAAAATTCTTAGCAGATAGTATCTACAAACTAAGAATTTGCATGGTCACAACCTGGATTAATGACACAGAATCACTGAAGGGATATTTTTGCTTGTGGAGGTTCATTTCTTATATCCTGTGCCTTGAGGATTTAGTTTTACAGTGACCCATGTATATAAGCAACAAAAGTTTCACGAAATAAGACAAGCTGATTATATATGATGCATTATGGTATATTTTTTATTCTATCCTATTGTATTTAATTCCATTATATTTTCCAATACTAGTTATAACCCACAAGATTGATTTTGTAACCTACTAATGCATCATGCCTTATAATTTAAAAGCATTGTATAGTCTCCTGATGACAGAGCCCAGCTTTGACGGTCCGTGGTAGAGTCGACGTCCTTGTTCGCACGTTCCAAGGTATCAGAAGTGTCAGTAGAGGTAGAATGCTTAAACTGGTGAGGCCTTTTGCACACCCTGCTTATTGTCTACCTCCAAATTATACGATTTGCAGACCCCAAGCTAGTGTTGCCCTAACCATGGGCACTCCGTGGGGCAAAGCATTTGGAGTTGAGTCGGCATAATAAGTAGGAGATTCTCTTGGCTGCTGAAACTCTGGAGGCTAGTAGTTGTCATTACCCCAACATCTCTGTTTGGTTCCTTGTACAAATTAGATCGAGCATTTAAAAATGCACTGCTGGGGTGCCTGTGTGGCTCAGTCCGTTAAGAAGCTACCTTCAGCACAGGTCATGATCCCAGGGTCCCGGAATTGAGCCCCATTACTGGCTCCCCACTCAGCGGAGCCTGCTTCTCCCTCTCCCTCTGCCCCTCATGCCGCTTGTTCTATCTCCCTCTCTCTCTCTTTCTCTCTCAAATAAATAAAATCTTTAAAAAATAATAAATAAATATAAAAATGCACTGCTTTCTGGGGCTCCCGGCCGGCTCCGTGGGGAAAGCATGCAACCCGTGATCTCAGGGTCATGAGTTGCAGCCCCACGTTGGTTGTAGAGATTACTAAAAAAATAAATAAATAAACTTAGGAAAAAAGCTTATAGGTAAACTTCAAAAAAATCAATAGAAATGCAATGTTTTCTAAGAGGCTTTATAAAATGAAATACACTCAATAGACTTAGCATTTACATGGTCTTCTTCTTCTCAATTGATTCTTTGTGCAGAGAAAAGACTGGCTTTGAGCCAGTGGGCTTCTAAGTCAGAGAGTCTCGAGTTTTACTTTTAACTCCACTTTTAAGATCTTCTATCCCAGTTTCCTTGTCTATAAAATGAGAATAATAATATCAACCCCACAGCATCCTTGAAATAATTAAAAGGACATTATAAAGAGCTCCTGCACAACATCCAACCCAGAACTGGGGCCTAAGAAATATTACTCTCCTTCTCTTGCCTTGGTGCTCACCCCCAGAAAACATATTTCCAAACAGCGGTGACCACATCCCTGAGCCAACAAGCAACCCACTAAGGGTACAGTACAGGCAAGCAAGAATTTTTCTTCAACAGAACCACAGCCCAAAGCCAGGGTGCTACAGTGAGTAATGAAAAATGTAGCACAATAAATATAAACCACATTTCCCCAAAAATCAAATAAAAAACCCTGCAAAGCTTATCAGCCACTATGTTTATAAGACTATAAAGTATACAGAGTATCTGGTGACTGAGATCTGGTCTTAACTTTCACTCTGGTCAAAAAAAAATAGGAAATAAACATAGTATGTAATCATGTTAATCATTTATTTCTTCACTGAGTCAGACACAAAAAGGGATTGTACCAGTGTCTAGTTTTATGAGGGTGGCAGTAAAGCTTGAAAGCAAAAGGTGTCGCCAAACCTAAACAGAGTTAGGACTATCAAGTCTTCATGATGAACAAGGTTGGGTAATTTGTCTTCTACTTGGTGATTCCAAAGCAGCATATCCCAACCTCCATCAACTCTAACTCCAAATCTGTTGAATCATTTGGTTTTTCCTTCTGATGCGTTCTTCTGGAGGGGCAAACTTTATCCTCTCTAGTGTATCTACATTCTAGAGAATACCAACCACAATAAATGCTAAAAACTATTTTTCAAATCTTAACCACAGGGAGCAGAACAATGTGATTACGGTGAAAGTTTTGGATAAGGACTTCTTTATTGCAGGAATAAGCAATGCAACTAACCAAGAATACCACAAAATACGCTCAGTAAATGATATTTAGTTGTGCAAGTACATATGTAATGTAGAGTGTATCGTACGTGATAGATAACCAAGCCGTCCTCCCTCCCTATTTCCTCTGTATTTTCCATCCACCTGTCCTAACGGGATCTCGTGGTTCTGTAGCCTCCTCTACGTCAGGACATTCGAATGCCACTAGCTCATCAACCACAAGCAGAACCTAGCCTTTGACATCATCGTATTCAGAACAACGCCACAAGATTATAGATGATGAAAGGCTCTTCTGAGGCCACAACCTTTTGCCCTTCTAACACTCCTGCTCTCGAACTTAAACTGAGCATGCCCAGCATTCCATGGGGTCTAAAAAGTTCCTCAAAAACCCCACCACCATCATTCATTTCAGTTTCTCACACCTTACCCTGCTTCATTCACCTTCCAGCTCAGCCTGGACTCCATGGTTAGTCATTTCTGCAAATTACTCTCTGCATCGTACATACCAGGTTAATCCCTCATTCTTGCTCACTTTCGTTGTCTTTCTCAGTTTTGTCCCTGAGCTAAAAAATATTGTTGAAGAAATGAAATCCTGTGAGTTGGTATCAGTGTAATTTAATGCTTTCCGGTTCTAGTTGAGCTTTCCTGATATTTTACGATGCTTTTGTTCTTTAAAGGGAACTATCTTTGGACTTTCACAAACTGTGTTCCCAAATCCTCATCACTTCCATCAAATACCCAGCCCTGTCATGAGCCCTCACCACTCAGGAAATGACCTGTCCTCCCACTTTACTATGATGATCCCTAAACTTACCTGTCTTCATCCTCAATCTCTCTGAATCTTTACCTTTTTCTCCTTCTGTCTCCTTGGTATTAAAGAACGTTAACCCCACCCTGATCCCACTTGCTAAATATAAGCAATCACGAATACTGACTGATTACTCAGCCTCGACTATGGAAGTACAAATTTTTGCACAACTTACTTTACTTTTAAAAGCTATTCTTAACTTTAATTATTTCATTATTTTATTATTTTTTCTTTATTTAACAATATTTTATATAGAATTTACTTTCTGGCACATTTTACACATGCAAACTGATTTGTGTTTCACAATAATCTTATGAGGACTCTTTTCAAGACTTTAAAAGGAGTGCAAATATTTCGGTTGGCTAAGCTAGTGGGATAGAATAGACAGAGAGAAATGCCCTAATGAGAGATTGCACAGTCCAAGAAAAATAGAGGGAATGAGCTCTATTCCTGTATTTTTACTTCTCAGTTCCAGCCCCGTGTAATAATGTGCTATTTCCTGCCCTGGCCAGTAACTGACTTCCTTCTTGGCCTGATGTTTATACCAAGTAAATCCTAACTACCACCGCCCCCCTGGCACACAAGGTTTTGTTTTGTTGTTTTGTTGGCTTATGTTGGTTTAGTAAGGTTTCAACTACTTGTTAGCAATCACATGTATGTATGCACATCTCTGCATGTCTCTATAAAAAATGCATGCCCGAACAGAGTCAAGAAGAATAAAAACAAGGGGCACCTGGGTGGCACAGTTGTTAGGCATCTGCCTTCGGCTCAGGGCATGATCCCGGCGTTCTGGGATGGAGCCCCACATCAGGCTTCTCTGCTAGGAGCCTGCTTCTTCCTCTCCCACTCCCCCTGCTTGTGTTCCTTCTCTCGCTGAATGTCTCTCTCTGTTAAATAAATAAAATCTTTAAAAAAAAAGAACAAAAACAAAAATAAAAGCATTTCTGGTGAAAAAATATGTGAAGGTGTAGTGAAAAACATTGAAAAAGGTACTATGGACAACATTTAAAATCAAGGTTTTGATTCTTTATTCATAATTCTTCCAGCTAAAATATATAGTGTGACACTGTGTGTGACACTTTTACTAGTGGTTTATACAGTCATCTATCAACTTCCTAAATTTTGCTTCCATAATGCCAAAGTCATCATGATGCTTTTATTCTCAAAAAAAAAAAAAAAGTCTTCTTATAACATAAACTATTTCCATGGGGAAGTTTCCCCTTTCTTGTGTTTACTTCCCTTTTGTAAATTTGTCATAGCGCCGTTTCTTCACATGGCATTAGATGCTCATAGCAGCGTTTACTTAATCAGGACTACTCCCATAAACATTTAGAAAACAATTTTAAGAAAATAGAAGTGAAAACCTAATTTAGGGCAATTTTTTAAAATCCTTTAAAAATTACACGAAGTCAGTATTTTTTAATGTTTCTTGGTGTAACTCGAAATGATATTAAATAATTGCGAATTTCTCAAATCATCAGGATCTTCGCTATATGTGCAGCAACAACAGAAGTTAATGAAGGGAGTATATTGGATAGATATTAAAGAACGTCAAGTCAAGAGTCTGGCATTTACCCCATTTTGCATCTTTTGTAAAACCTGTCCTAGCACCTTATATACCATGAGTGCTTAGTAAAGGTCTAGTAAATTAATATCCGCTATCTCCTCATTTCCTGCCATATCCTGTGACTTTTATCCACTCTGCATCCCACACATCATTTAGTAAATGGTGAATTTGTGCACATACAGTCATGCAAATACCTTTAGATGGATTTAAGAGCATTCCAATGGAGGTGACAACTGCACGGGTTTTTGAACAACAAGTAGGGTCTACGCACAGCCTTCAGTGACTGGGTCCTGCCTCCATTGCTCCCCTCTCCCTGCCTCACCGGTGAAATTCCAGATATATAGACCGCCTGGTGCCCCAGTAGAGACAGTGCTCATTCTAGCCTCTCCGACTTTGTGTATTTGGTCATCTTGTTCCAGAGTGTTTTCCCCACTCTTCAATCTCCTCATTCACCTGGGAAAATCCATCCTTTCAGACTTAGTTTGGGGGCACATCTTCCCTAGAGAGACTTCTCCAAAGATCTTCTCCGAGAATTCAGCCCACTCCAATGAGAAACAAGATGAAGGGTTCCACTTCCATGCTCCTATCATATCCTGGGCACACTCTATCATGTCATTTACCAGGCCACTTTGTAATATTCTATTTATAAGTCTACTTCTCCTATTAGACTGAAAATTTGGGGGTAGTACAATGCATCTTATACTTTTTTGTATTCCTGGGACCTAACTCGATTCCAAATGAATTTGGAATAACTTATAATTGAATAGATGGAGGAAGGAAGGGAGGGAAGGATTTATATAGTGAAGAAATCAATCCGTGGTTGATAATTTTAGCAGCAATATGAAAGATGGAGGGGCACCTGGGTGGCTCAGTCGGTTAAGTGTCTGCTTTCTGTTCAGGTCATGATCCCGGGCTCCTGGGATTAAGGCCTGCATCGAGCCCCACATCGAGCTCCCTGCTTGGCGGGGAGCCTGCTTCTCCCTCTCCTGCTCCCCCTCCTTGAGTGCTCTTTCTGTAGAATAAATAAATATAATCTTTTAAACAAATATGAAAGATGAAAGTATTTTTCAGCACTCTTTTATTGTAAGTGATGGCAACATGACTCAATTAGCTGAATAAAGAAAGAAAATCAACTGCTAAATCACAATGAAAGTCCATGGATTAGGCCGGGGAAAGCTAGATCCAGGTGCTCCAACAATGTCCCAAATAACCCTAGGTCGGACAGGACACGTGCCTCCATCTGTGGCAGCTCCATTCTCAGGCAGGCTCCCCCAAGCAATGGCAGGACTCCAAGTTTCTATCTTACCAATTTAGCAATCCCAGCAAGAAGCAAGAAGCAAGAACCTCTCAATTCCCTTTGTTCCAGCACAACTGACATCTTCTCTGACTTGGCCAATCTTAAATCACTGGCTCCCCTCTGAACCCGTACTGGTCTGGGCAAGGGCACAGGCAGGAAGGAGGGATCCACACCGCCAGAGGGTCACAAACTCCCCTCCGGAGCTCAAAAGCCAAGTCGTCTCACCTTCATCATGTGGACTGATGAGGGCAGGAATGAGGATTTCTGAAGGAAAACTAGGGTTCTGTTTTAAGGAATAGCAGGTGCCAGACAGGTAGAAACAGCAGTTGCAGTAGAGATTGAAAGGTGAGGCTAGCACAGATGTGCTCAGTTAGCAACTGAGTGTCCTTAGACAAGGGGACATGGTCTTGGGAATTAGTGACATGCTCCCTTCAGACAGAACCATTATACAACAAACTGAAGCCGTCAGGAAATGGGAGGGAGAAGGGTAGCAATTATGCCAGCCCAGCTCTCAAGGCAAGCCAAGATAAAGCAGAGCCACGCCCCGCATTTTTGCTGGCCGATAAACAAGATTGATTAACAAGATGCATGCTCAGCGAGGAAGAGCAACCCAAGTTCTGCAAGCATATTGCAATGGATTAGTCAAATCTGAAATACAGTACCAAGTACAGGGTAAAATGGAGTTTAGTAAACCGAATATATATTTTAGAGATAACTTCATTGGGTTAGTGACTGCATGGATTTACAGCTTGCACATACAAAAGGAGCATTCAGCACATCTTTAAACAAGAAGCAGTGAGTTTATCATGGTGGGCTTTATAACACGGATGCTCTTAACATTTTCTGAAACTTAGTGGGGCATGAATTAGATGAATTAAATAATGGAAAGTGGTACCTTATGAAAAGAAAAAAACACCTTTCTACTTACTTCCTGGACGCCAATAATTCTGATTTAAACAAGTCTTAGGAGTCATACTGTAGATAATTCCACAGATAATGGGTTAATTCTTGAATGTCTCACCCTTTTGGCTGCTGCTGTAAGTAAGTTGAAATTCTACTCTTCCTGTGTATTTGCTAACGTCAATACTTAGGGTTGGGTCTGGGAATCATTATAGCTAATACCTTCTATTGTTTGGGCAGCCAGCTGTTAATGCCCAAGGCATAAAGACAGTCATAACTGAAATGTTTTCCCATAAATGGATTGGGAAGAATTTTTATTCTTATTCCCATCTTATATAGGCAACTAAAATTTCAAACACTGGTTTAAAAAATCTGTTCTAAGACCTCTAAAGAATATAGATGTACCCTCCTTTCACAATTCCTGACACTGAACATTTTCAAAGACAAATTAAAAGATTTTTTCCCCCCTGTTTACATAAGGATTCACACAACGTGTTCTTGTTCATGTAAGTGTCTTCATCAGTTCAGGCTGCTAAAACAAAATACCACACGCGGGCTGGGTTAAATAATAAACATTTCTTTCTCATTGTTCTGGAAGCTGGGAAGTCTAAGATCAAGATCTGCAGATTCAGTATCTGGTGGGAACCCTCTTCCTGGTTTGCGGACAGTCGCCATCTTGCTGTATCCTCACACGACAGAGAGAGATCAAGCTCTCTAGTGTCTCCTCTTATAAAAGCCCTAATTCCATCCTGAGACTCCCACCCTCAGGACCCTGTATAGACTTAATTCCGGCCCCAAGTCCTCATTGGGGTTTCAACACTGGAATTTGTGGAGGGCATATTTAGTCCATAACAGTAAGGTTTTAAAACACTACTTCCATTTTACTTAACAAAAATTTATAGAACACAGTATGTGCTGATATTTTACAAATGTTAACACATTTAATACTGGTCACAACCCTTTAAGGCAGGCATTACTTGCTCTCTTTTACAGAGGAAAACCAGGAGCCCAGAGAGATTAAATAAGTTGCCCACAGCCAGAGGGTCATGGGGCAAGAAAGGGTGTAGCTGAGGTTCCAGCCTTCAGGGCTTTACCATGCTGCTGTGGAGGCAGACCAGCTCCCTCCGCCTGCAGCCCTTCTCACGCCACCACCAGAATGTCTCCCACATCAGCGAGGGCTGGGCTACCCTGGAGAATCTATTGAAGCTACCCAGTTTAATCCAAAAAGAGATATCCGAAACTGACGCTGAAAACTGAATTGCCCCAGTGAGAAGTCCTAGCTACACAGACCGAAATGCTTTATTGGCATTCTTAGAAAACTAAGTAGTTGGCAGTTGTTTCCCAAGAGGATCAATTTCAGGAGGCAGATGAATTCAGATGACTGTGCAGTGGAATATCCTAGTAATCTAGTATTTACACACTTGGAAACACATCTGTTTGCGACTCAGGGGAGTAAGGGTGGGAGTTCGCTAGGTCCTGGCTCCCCGATGTCCTTGATCCGATCTGTCAGTGCTAGAAAAGGTGGACCTCCCAATCCCAACATAGCCATAGCTGCTCCCGAATGCCTGTCGTGAATGAAAACACAGTCTCCTAGACAACCAACAGTGGGGCTCCAGGAATTACTAGACTGTGGGAAGTCCCAGAATTTCGAAGAGAAGAAATATGACAGGTTACCTACTGTATCCTAAAATAAACACTGACTTAACCTGAGGCGCGGTCTGTCCCCCACCTTACCGCCATGCCCCAGGGCGCAAAGCGTGATGTGATGTATCTGAGCTGATAACACACCAGAAATAAGACAAACGTTCGTACATATAATCTGAGATAACATTTTTAAAGAGCGTTTATTCCGGAGATAAATACAATCTGCAAAACCCAATTTAAAGTGAAAGGATGTATATAGGTAAGAGAGGTTGCCATTTCCGCCTCAACTCTTCCAGGTGCAGCAGCTCAAGCGTCTTTGAGAATTAATTCTCTCCCCTAAGGGATCTAACGGGTCGGACCAAACCTGCCCCGCGACCCGGGATCGCCTGGCGCCCACGGTGCCCCCCGCAGGGGCAGCAGCAGCATGACGGCCACTCACGCCCCCTTTGGGCATTTGGGCGGAAAGAGGACGTCCCCGCCTCGCAGGGACACAAGGGTGGCCAGGAAGGGGGAGGGGAGGGCGGGTCCCCCTCTACCCCGGGGGCGGGGCTGCGTTGTCCTTTGCGACCCGGGAGCGACCTGCGGTGCCGGGAATTTCCCTGGCCCCGGGGCTGCTCACTTCCCCGCGCCAACCAGGCATAAAAGGGGTTCTCCCGGCTCGGGCAGCCACAGAATCCGCTCCGCCAGCTCTCGCTCCAGCTCTCCAGCTCCAGGCACCGCCGCCCCGACTCTCCGAGCTGAGCCCCATGGCCCGCGCCGCCACCCCCGCCGCACCCCGCGCCCTCCGGCTCCTCGGCGCCGCGCTGCTGCTCCTGCTCCTGGTCCCCGCCGGCCGCCGCGCCGCAGGTGAGACTCCGCACCCCCAGCCCAGCGGCGGGACGGGGGGCGGTGGGCGCCACCCCGGGACAGCCCGCTAACCCGGTCTGTTCTCCCCGCAGGGGCGCCCGTGGTCGCCGAACTGCGCTGCCAGTGCTTGCAGACCTTGCAGGGAATTCACCTCAAGAACATCCAGAATGTCAAGGTGACGCCGTCGGGACCCCACTGCGCCCAAACCGAAGTCATGTAAGTGACGCCCCTCCCTGCTGCCACTGCTCGCGTCCTTGTGCCCCCCCCCCCTCCAAGCCGCGACGCCCCCGGCCCGCCGCCCAGCCCCACCTGCCGCCAACGCGGACTCTGCCTTCTCTCTGCAGAGCCACTCTCAAGGATGGACAGGAGGTGTGTCTCAACCCCGAAGCCCCCATGGTCAAGAGAATCATCAATAAGATGCTGAACAAGTGAGTCGTGCTTTTTATTCGCACGCGGGACGGGAGTCATAGGTCACAAATACTGGCAAATGCCTCCGGAAAATGTTATCAAGGAAAACTCAGGGTGTAGCTGAAGGACTGGAAATCATTCTTATTCCACAATTAAATTTGCTAGTAAGATCATTCATCTGCTCTGGTGCCAGAAGGATGTTTCTAGTGCCCTCCATGCCCGTGCAAATAAGTGTGGGTAGATGTGTGTTACTGAAAGATGAAGTAGATTTGGCCAGTGGTGCAAAAATGCCCCCTACCCATGAAGGGGCTTCAGCCCTGAGAAGTGAGACCCCTGGTTTTTGGCAACACGGACCTATGAAGCTTAGCTGCGGAGAGCAAGGACTTTGAGACCTCCCTAAAAAGTCTAGGATCCCCGTGAAAATTTTCTAATCCCTTTGAGCATCAGCAAAATGGGATAGATAATAATAGCTATTTCATGGATTGTATGAGGTGTAAGTGAGGTCTTGCATGTAAAATTTTAACCCAGTGTGACAGTAAGTGTTAGGTTTTAGCTCTTTCGAGTCAATAGTAGAGTTCAGCCCACAGCCCCGCCCCTTCTCAATAAAAGAGCAAGTTCTCTGCTGTGCAGGGCAGTGGGTGCTGTGGGACCTTGTCTGGGTTCAGGGCTGGGCCAGGTCTGCATACAGAAATCCCTCCAGCTTCAGGGGCCAGTGTGAGAGAAGAGCAGGGTTCCTTAGCACCTGTAACAGTAACCCTTTTCTCCTCATAAGTGGCAGCACCAACTGACCTGGAGACAAGATGCTGGCTGGTGGCGGTTCCTGAAAGGCCCTTGTAGGAACTGAGAATGAAGAAGAGAACAACAGGCTCTTGCAGACATCTAGAAAGGCCTTACTGTGTTTGGCTACTATGAGTTCTATTTATTTATGTTTGTATTTATTTATTTTTCAAAGCTCATATTTAATAATTTACGTGTTAGTATTTAAAGATGTGAATGTTTTTAATCAAGCATAACTCGGTCCTGATAATCTGAAGACGATGGATTTTAAATGTCTCATGAAACCAGTGTTTCCTGGGAGATCATGAAGTGCCAGGCACACTGATGGGGTAGGGGGTGGAAGAAGGGAGTCGAAGCAGTTAAACAGTGTATACAGATCTATTTTTGTATTTGTTTAAAAGAGTGTCAGTTGTTATTTATTGAAACTGTTTCACACATTATGTAGTCAACATTTTTATGTTGAAGCTTCCCTTGGACATTTTATGTCTTGCTTGTAGGGCATAATGCCTTGTTTAATGTTTATTATGCAATGTTGCTCTGTCTTGGAACAGAGAAGTCAAAACTACTGTTAACATTTTTACAAATGATATGACAATAAAAGTTTTGCAAAAAATAACACGCCTGGGTTTTGTTTTATTCTTCTCAATCTTTGGTTCCTACTGGGTGCCCAAGGTATTATACAGTTAGACTGTAGGTCACACCTAACTTTATGCCTGCTCCTAGTTTTTATTTTCCTTACCTTTCTCTTATTTAAGGGATATTTGACACACTACACTCCCCAACCACTCTGAGAATCCTAGTTTTACACAAAATATTGCTGCTTTTCACACTGATTCAATATTTAAAATTCGTTCTTTATAAACTTCTGAATTTTTATAAATATTGTGACAAGAGCTCCTATTAAATGCTTTGGGTGAGTGGATTTTCAAACAATTATGCAATTCTTTCCCTTTGGATGAGGCTGGGACCAAAAGGTGGAAAAGTGGATTCTTCCTAAGAACTTGAACAATTTGTGTTATTTAATAAGAATAGTGATCTATGTTAATACTTACTAAGCAAAAGAAGAAGAATCATCATCATCTATGGAGATAAATATATGCTGTAAAGTAAAATACACAACAAAAATAAAGGATAGGGAAGGAGAGAAATGGACTTAGAATACAATACATGTCTTCCATTGTTGGAGAAAGTATTAACTGAAGGAAAATTGTAGTGTGGCAGGAATATAGATTGCAACTTCTAAGGTAACCACTAAAAGGGAGATGAAAATTTTGGATTTAAAAACCTGAAAAGGAGATAATATGGAATAAAAGAAAATGTCTGAATAATACAAAAGAAATTAAGGAATAAAGAAGCAAAATGGCAAATGGGACAGGGAAGAAGGGAAAAATCTTCCTTACAGAAGAATGCCTAATAATACAAGTCTTACTCCTTCTGAAGGTGAGTTTTAATTCCCCTCCCCACATGGGTATGGAGTGGGCTTTGTGACTTTCTTCCAACTAAGAGATTAAGAGAAGGGGAAAACAACATTACAGTGGAGAATTTGGTGGATCCCACCTTAACCAAGTGATGAAGGTTATTATGACCAATGTGTCATGTGAATATCAGGGACACTCCTGCCCC
The DNA here is from genome assembly GCF_002007445.2 of Ailuropoda melanoleuca. Lineage (NCBI taxonomy): Eukaryota > Metazoa > Chordata > Mammalia > Carnivora > Ursidae > Ailuropoda > Ailuropoda melanoleuca. Next base: position 52,886,662 of record NC_048228.1, on the reverse strand, counting down.
CCACATCATAGGGTAAGAAGGGCACTTTGGCTCCATCATATTCTTCCGTAAAACCCATAAGCCCATTATGATCATGAGAAAATCATTATAAAACTCCAAATTCAGAAACATTCTACAAAATACCTAACAAGTATTCCTCAGATCTGTCGAGGTCATGAAAATCAAGGCAATAATGAGATTCTGTCACAGATGAGAGGAGACGAAGGAGACAAGCTCACTAAATCCAATATGGGGCTTGAACTGATGACCCTGAGATCAGAACCTGAGCTGAGATCAAGAGTCAGACTCTTAATCAACTGACCCAGCCAGATGCCCCAAAGACTGACTTTTTTTTATACAAAGATTGTATAAATAAGACCAAAAAAACCTATGCTTCTTAAAAGATACACACTTTAAATATTGAGACCCAGGTAGCTTGAAATTAAAAGAACTGAAAGTGTTATATCATGTTAAAGCTAACTGAAAGAAACCTGGTGTGGATATACCGATGCATTACTTGTTAATAAGCGTTAATGTATTATTAATATACATTTGTAATATATTGGTTAATAATTGATACATTAATTAAGGCTTAATTCATATATTAGGACTTAAGGAAAGAAGTAGACTTAGAGACTAAAAAAAAAGACTGATTCAAAATAAAAAGGAGGTACTTCTGCAAGAGACAAACAGTTCTAAAATTCCATGAACTTAATATTTATCAAAATATATTAAGAGAGAAACTAGAAGGAGCAACGCATGAGACCATAATCATAGTTAAAGATTCTAACAAGCCTCTTTCGGTGCTTCACAGGCACAGCAGTAAAGAACCAGTAGCAGTACAGGAGGGTAAAGTGACAGGATCCACCCTTTTGGCCAGAGTGTTGGCAATACACACGCTTCACTCAACAACTGCATAAATCATATGTATTTTTTCAACACACAGGGAACATTTTACAAAAGAGACCATATGTGACCCATAAAAAATGTATTAACACATTTCAAAATGCTGACATGTTACAGAGGATATTCTCTGATCAAGTTTTTTATGATTTGTCACGTTCCTGGCTGACTATGTATCCACACATATGCATAATGTGTTTGCTGCGGTTTCTAGTTCATCTCTTTACTTCCCAAATTTCACTTCCACAATATAGGAGGCATCAAAACAGGGTCATCACGCTGTTTTCATGCCTGTTATAGCCAAATGTCATAAACAGTATTTGCATGAAGATATTTCCTCATTTTCCATATTTATTTCTTGACATATCCTTTTGTAACCTTGGCATTTTTGTACTCTTTGATTTATATTATACGCGATGTAATTTGATGACTCATTACTACTTCCACAAAATTTTTTAAAAATCCCTAGAAAATGAGGTGCCTGCGTGGCTCAGTCAGTTGTGTCTGACTCTTTATTTCAGCTCAGGTCAGGGTCTCAGGGTTGTGAGATAGATATCTGCATCAGGCTCCGCGCTCAGCAGGGATCCGCTCCTTCTCTCTCTGCCCCTCCTCCCTCTCTTTATTTATTTATTATTTATTTATTTATGATTTTCTTTATTTATTTGACAGAGAGAGGGAGAGTGAGAGAGAATAAGCAGGGGGAATGGCAGGCAGAGGGAAGGAGAAGCAGGCTCCTGCTGAGCAGGAAGCCTGATGCAGGGCTCCATCCCAGGACCCTGGGATCATGACCTGGGCTGAAGGCAGCCAGTTAACCAACTGAACCATCAAGGCACCCCTTCTCTCTCTCTTTAAAGTAAATTAAAAAATCTTAAGAAAATGGAGATACAAAGTTTATATGGAAATCTATTATTTTTAAAGCCTTGAATAACGCCCAAATCTAATATATTGGATGGTTCTCAGAGTTAATTGAAATAAACTTAATTATAGATGGTTAAAATCACCAGGATGGCCTTAGCATGGGAGCAGAAGGAAAGACCAGCTGTGTTGCAGAAGAAAGTATGCAGGTTAGTACTGAAAAGGAACGTCACATTTGGAGTTTCAGTTTTATCCACTATACATCTTTTGCAAAACTGACCACAGTCCCTTGTATCTTGCATGTACCTTGTATATGTTTTTTAATTCAATAGCTCCACCCCCTCATTTTTGTGCACATATCCTGAGTCTTAGGTTATATCCCACCCTCCTGGTAGGTAGCCAATAAAGGTCATAGTGCGGTCTGTGCAACAGGGCCATGGAAACACCTTGAGATACCTACAAAGGCCTTCCGGTTGAGATACCATTCATACTGGATCCTGAGCCAACAAACAGGGTCCTACCAGCACATGGCCCTCCAGCGTCAGAGGCCTGCCACCTCCTTCTGCCTTCGTCTCTCCTCAGTCTCTGGTCACAGAAGCTTTTAGGACTCAACCTGCTCTATCCCATTGCTATGCCTCTGCTCGTCTGGCCCTCTCCGGAAATGTTTCCTGCCCATCAGTGTTCCCTGTTTACCTGGAAAATGCCTCATCCTTAAGAGTCACATGAATGGTCACTTCTTTCAGGAAAAGTTCTCTGGCAGGTTTCGTAAACCCCCTCTGTAAGAGCTGGATTGGGTGCTCCTCCTCACTCCCGACACCTTAGCAATGGTCTGCTATGGTAACGACAGGCTTTTCTAGATCTTCTATTTGTACATTCACTTCCCCTATTGCATTGAGAGTCAGAGGACAGCAGTCTTGTTCCTCTCGGTATCCCTGGCCAAACTTTATCCCCACCTTCTACATGCTCAGTAAATAATCAACGACAGTGTTGAAACAAAGGGAGAAAGAAAGGCATTCAATTCCAGTTGAACCCCTCTTCTGGTTAGAAAGGTAATTAGCAATAAGTGGAATCAGTAACAAAAACCCAACTCAAACTGGCTTCATGAGAAGACGAATCATTCGACTTATAGAAGACTGTTGAGTAGATTGAGTAACACTGGATGCTGCACTTCAAAATTCTCTTTAGTAATTAGTCTCACTCCAGATCGGGCTGCTTTCCTCTCTGTGCTTGCTTTATGCAAGCTCCTAACAAGCACTCAAGCACTAACAAGGTTTCAAGTTTCTGTTCTAGTAGGTGTAACCCCGCAGGAAGCAAGGGCTTGTTTTTCCAACCATTTCCTGACAAAAAAAAAGACTCCAGGAAATTTTTCTGACCTGGCCAGGCTTAGGTCACTTGCCCACCCCTGTACTTATCAGAACTGGGCTGCGGATTAGACCCAGACTGGAAGGACTGACCAATACTACTTTGAGTCATCAGCCCACTCCTGGAGCTTTGGAGCAGGGTCACCCTGCCTGAAATATCCAGATTGGAAAGAAGAAGGGGTGGTCTCCAAAAGAAAACCAAGGTTCTATAACCAGAAGAAGGAGGAAGCTCAAGCCAGGTAGAAATGACCAATATACTAGAGACTGGCTCAGGTTTACGACATTAACACTGGACAAAATGCCCTGGACTGAAGAAGTGGGTGGATCGAAGCATTGAATGTCACAGTCAGAAGTCTCCATTCTTCTCCCCTCAGGGTCAGAGTCATTCTACCTAAAGCAGTCATTGCAACAAAATAGACGTGGCAGTTGTGATGTCACGATTTCCCAAGGCCGGAGTGGGGACAGCAGCGCCGCAGAGCCCATCCCTGTGGCTCTATCATCTCAGGAGGCAGTACCAAGCCTGGATTGTAAAGGCAGATTAGATAGCGTCAATCCAGTAGGCAAGATGCAGTAATATGGTAGCTCAAAATGGGACTTAGTCACCGATGTTTTTATTTTAGGGATGCTCTATTCGTTTAAGATTGGTGATTGCATTAGTTTAAAATTTGGGCATAGAAATCTGTCATTCAGCTCATAAAATGAGTAATTAGCTGGGGAAGACACTTGCAAAAACAAAGAATTGGATTATTTTTTAGGCTTCAGAACAGCAGTGCTCTTTAAATCATCTGAAAAAATAAATATGGGACTGTTAGGGATTGAATTAGGAGAATTGATATATTAAGGCAAAAAAAAGCCCTTTCTTTTGTACTTCATTTTGTAAGCAAGTGATGTTTATCAAGCAAGTCTTAGACATAAAATTATAGATAATTCTATAAATATGAGGCTGCTTCTTGAAATGCTTCAACTCTTTGTTCACTGGTACAAATTTTTTGCTGCTCTATTCATTCACCTTGAGTATTTACTTATGCGAATACTTTGAATTGGATCTGGAAAGCATTAGAACAATTTTTTTTTAACTTATAAAGAGAGTAAAGTTCTGGATAGCCTCCTTTCAATGCCGAAGGCAAAATATTTCCATTATTAAAATATGATAAAGTACCCAAACTGGGTCAAGCAGAAAACTGTGATCCTTATTTCAGCAAATAAGAACTAAAACGCCCAGTTCCCTTCTGGGAAACTCTGAGCAGAGTGTTCATCCCACTGACCTGATTTTGGACACGTACGTCCATTGATGTGGAAAATCAGAGAGATAGATAAATGTAGATTATATTGAATTTTAGTATATCATATTCATTCCACAAAAGAAACTTCCTGATGTTAGTGAAATAAGACACTGGAGACTTTGGAGCAGTTTGCTTTTTTTTTTTTTTAAGGTTTTATTTTTATTTATTTGAAGAGATAGAGACAACCAGCAAGAAAAGGAACACAAGCAGGGGGAGTGGGAGAGGAAGAAGCAGTCTCCTAGCGGAGGAGCCTGATGTGGGGCTCGATCCCAGAACGCCAGGATCACGCCCTGAGCCTAGCCAGGCAGACGCTTAAGGACTGCGACTGTGCCACCCAGGTGCCCCAGCAGTTTGCTATTTTTAAGCTTTAAGAAAGGTAAGCTGAACTATTTAGCCAGGAGAAGAGAAGAGCAAACATATTTAAACTAACTAAACAAAACAAACCTGCTGTCCTGAAGCTAGCTAATACTTGTCTTAAAACAAATTTTTTTTTATAAAGATTTTATTTATTTATTTGACAGATATAGAGACAGCCAGCGAGAGAGGGACACAAGCAGGGGGAGTGGGAGAGGAAGAAGCAGGCTCATAGCAGAGGAGCCTGACGTGGGGCTCGATCTCACATCGCTGGGATCACGCCCTGAGCCGAAGGCAGATGCTTAACTGCTGTGCCACCCAGGCGCCCCCCCAATTTTTTTTTTTTAACATGTGGTGGCTAAAGCAGCACCGGCAAGGAGCTCGAATTGTGGATTTTATTAACCGCGAGACCCTGGCAAATTACCTAAAATCCCTGTCCTTTTGTTTCCTAGTGAAGAAAAGTTGTGGAGACAAAGTGGAAAAGATTAAGTGGGTTTTCTATACATCAAAGGTTTAGAACATTGACTAGCAGATTAAAGTGCTATATTATAATACTTTATGTTTACTGGGCATCTTGTAAGCACATAAACACATGTAAGTAAGGATGTTGAAAAATAATGGGAAGATCTGCTGTAGATTGTTTCTTGGACAAAAGTCAAAAAGTCTTATAACAATCTCTTTGTGTTTTCTGTCCTTCATAATTTTTCTATAATAAGCAGATACACAGTTAAAATCAGAAACATAAAACCATATTTTTAACGTTTAAAGAACAGCTATTATAATTCTGAGCTACTGATTATCTCAAATAAATAAATAAATAAATAAACCCCGCAGTATTTTTAATTGAGAATTCCAGAAAAATAAGGATAACAACAGTAGTATCTACACAAATTCCCAATTATTGCTAAGTTACTAATATTTTATAAACTCTAGATCATCTTTCATTTCTTACATCTTTTAAAAATTTTAGATTTCTTGGGGTTTTTTTGCTGGATTGTACTGATGATTATTGAAAAAATGGAGAGACCAATCGTTACTTATAATTTAGTCATTCATAATCCTTTCTAATAAGATGGATCATCTTTAGTTGTAATCTCATTTTGTAGTTGAAATTCCTGAAATTAGAATTATAAAATTACTGAACAATTAAACTAGCCAACAAAATATTCATTCTGAGTTTTCTCTTAAGAAAAAAAAATAGTACAAAAATTTTAATATTGGTTGAAGGAGATGTTTTCCTTTTTTGAATTTTTTTCCCAGGTGAGTTTCAGTTTAGTAGTATGGAAAAAGCAATTTCTCTTTTATTTATTTAAAAACAAGTTAAAGCATATTGTATGTACTGGTGTTTTATAAACATTAATACATTTATTCATCATCACAACGTGTTGAGGTAGGTAGTACCTTTAATCTTCATTTGACAGGTGAGAAACTAAGGCAAAGACTGGTTAAATGATACCTGTAATGGGGAGAACGGAAATTCCTGCCCTGTCTGTGGGGAGCAGAGCGCTCGCTGCTCCGTGCCTCTGTGCGTCTCCATAGCAACTCCTCCCTCCCCTCGCTCCCCTTCTACACACGGATGCATTGGGTAACCCCACTCTACTCACAGACCAGCTTCGAGAATCACACCCAAGTCATCTGAAACCTACACGTAACCCAACAACAACAACAACAACCACCACATTAAAACTAAGGGTGAAAAATGAGCTCCTGAATGACAAAGGCTAGAGTTAACATGTCTTTTTACAAATCAGTAAAAAACAAAATATGACTGCAGTTATTTCTCTAGAAAGGATATCAAATCACTGGAGACAGGAAAGTCCACATAACATGGAAATGAAATGAGATTTGTGAACATAAAACAAGGAAGTGCTATTAGATGCGTCATCTAGAACTTAAATATTTTGCAGGAACACCTCTTTTTGCTGTTTCCGCGACCGAAGGGTGCTACTCACACTAGGCATCAGCTCCTGGTTCCTCTGACCCTTTTGTGCTCGGACAAAACTAGAAATTGTGGATCCCATGAACCCAAAAGCAGCCTTCCCTCCCCCCAACAGCTCTGAGGTGACCACCAGCCACATACTTCACGGATTTATCCACGCCCTCTAGACCAAAAAGATGATATTCATGGATTTACTCCAGCTCTGGAAGTTCCAAAATTGCATAGAGGAAGGAAGATATGTAGAGTTAAGACACTTTATCCTAAATTAAACACTGAATTAAACAGTCGACACTGCTAGTCCCCTCACCCCTTCAGGATATGACACAAAGTATGATTTGTCATTGTAAAATACCAGGAACAAGGCGGACATGCTTATGTCTAATGTGAGATGACAAATGTATTTTAACAGAGTCTACTTATGCAGACATAAGCAAAATCATCAAACCAGAAGGCGTTCATGCTTTAAGTAACAGATCCGAAAGCATGTCACCCTTCCCCCCTGGCCTTATTCCCCCAATCCGGACAACTAACGTTCAAGAAGCCTGTCTCTGATAGGTGGCACAGGCTCAAGTAAGGCCATTCATGCCCTCTTTGGGGATTCTGGAGGAAGGAGAAGGTCCCCGAGTCTCTGGGACACGAGGGAGGCCGGGCAGGAGGGTGGCCGGGCGGGTCCCCCCTCCACCCGGGGGCGGGGCCGCGCGGTCCTTCCGACCCCGTAGGGACCTGCGGTGCCGGGAATTTCCCTGGCCCCGGGGCTGCTCACTTCCCCGCGCCAACCAGGCATAAAAGGGGTTCTCCCGGCTCGGGCAGCCACAATCCGCTCCGCCAGCTCTCGCTCCAGCTCTCCAGCTCCAGGCACCGCCGCCCCGACTCTCCGAGCTGAGCCCCATGGCCCGCGCCGCCACCCCCGCCGCACCCCGCGCCCTCCGGCTCCTCGGCGCCGCGCTGCTGCTCCTGCTCCTGGTCCCCGCCGGCCGCCGCGCCGCAGGTGAGACTCCGCACCCCCAGCCCAGCGGCGGGACGGGGGGCGGTGGGCGCCACCCCGGGACAGCCCGCTAACCCGGTCTGTTCTCCCCGCAGGGGCGCCCGTGGTCGCCGAACTGCGCTGCCAGTGCTTGCAGACCTTGCAGGGAATTCACCTCAAGAACATCCAGAATGTCAAGGTGACGCCGTCGGGACCCCACTGCGCCCAAACCGAAGTCATGTAAGTGACGCCCCTCCCTGCTGCCACTGCTCGCGTCCTTGTGCCCCCCCCCCCTCCAAGCCGCGACGCCCCCGGCCCGCCGCCCAGCCCCACCTGCCGCCAACGCGGACTCTGCCTTCTCTCTGCAGAGCCACTCTCAAGGATGGACAGGAGGTGTGTCTCAACCCCGAAGCCCCCATGGTCAAGAGAATCATCAATAAGATGCTGAACAAGTGAGTCGTGCTTTTTATTCGCACGCGGGACGGGAGTCATAGGTCACAAATACTGGCAAATGCCTCCGGAAAATGTTATCAAGGAAACTCAGGGTGTAACTGAAATACTGAAAATCAGGGACTTTGCAGTGAATCCTTGTCTTAAGTGTAATCTAGGCTCCACGTTTTATTATTCCTGTAACCCCAGGGAAAGTACTTAATCTCTTTAAGTTTCAGTAATACAGAAAAATAAAAATAGCTACTTCACGTGTTTGCTATGAGGGTCGAGTAATGTCCCAAATGTACTTTTTTAGTCCACTGTGACATTACATTTCGGTTTTTTGAAGCTATTAATACATATGGGATCACAGACCCCTTATGCCTAATTAGACAGCATCCAGGAGCCTGGCATTTTCTGCCACATAGGGTGGTGGTGTATAGTGACCGTATGGCAGGGGGCTATGCAGTCAATTTATCCAGTCCTATTAACAGCAACCATTTTCTCCTCACAGGGGCAGCACCAACTGAGCTGGAGAGAAGGCAGAAGCCTATGGCTACTGTTGCAGCCTTAGTGAAAGGGGAGCAGAAGAGAAAGAGAACCCTCCTGAGACGTCTTGAACTGTGTTTAATGTATTTGACTATTGCCTATGAGTATTTGTCTGTTTTTTAACATATGTATTTATTTATTTATTTATTTTCTCAAAGCTAGCATATTAATGTCCTAGCTAATATTTAAAGATAAGAATTTGGTAATTTGCTGTACTATTATTTTAAAAGGTCATTTTTATGTTCCATCAAAGTTGGTTCCGTTCTATTATTTAATTTGCAGATGACGAGTCTTAAATATTCTTCATTCATTAAATTATTTCCTTGGGGGGGATGATGGGAGAAACCATGCCATTATCATTCACCATGATAAAGGCCGGAGATAAATACTGTGGGATCCAAGCAGGTACATCCCTGTTAGGGTCTTGGAATGTAGGTGCACAACTGTTTTTGTACTCTCGAGAAGAATGCCAGCTGTTATTTATTGAGAGAGTTTCACAGTATGGGGTCAACATTTCTGATGTTGAAGCTTTAAAAACTCTAATGTTTTTAATATCCCTTGGACATTTTATGTCTTCCTTGTAAGGCACACTGCCTTGTTTACTGTTAAGTAATGTGGTGTTTCTCTATGTCTTGGAATAGAGAAGTTTAAGTATTTATTGGCGTACTTTCACGAATAGCATCAAAATAAAGCTATTTACAAAAGTTCCTTGCTTAGGTTGGTTTGTTTTCCTTCTTGATCTGTTGTTCCTCCTGAATACCCAAGCACTTTAAATTTGTAGGTCACACCCACTTAAGAGACTGCTGCTAGTGGCCACTCCTTAGTTCCACTCCTGTGCACGAAGGCATGTTTGATGCTTTTTCCACGTCCTTGCAGTCCCCCACCCTGAGAATCTCTGTTTCACATAAGATATTCATTTTGTTTCACTATAACCAACTATTATTCAATTGGAGCTTTTTAAAATTTTGGGAATGTTTATATTTTTAAAAGAGCTCTCATTTAAATTATATTGTGAAATGGTTTTTCAACTATGCATTCTTTTCCCTCTTAATGAAGCTGGGAGCTAAACTGCAAATTGCATTCTTCCTTAGAACTCGAACAATTTGTGTAATGGGGGGATAAAGCAGAAAAAGTGAGTTGGCTGAGTGTTTCATCTGTTTAAAGGTCTAAATGAGAAAGTCTTTATTTTCTAATCTTCATGGAGAGAACAATCACCAAGTGCGATGCTGTTCCAATGCTTCACAAATACAGTGATGATTCAAATGTTTCTAAGCCTGCAAATTTGAATTTAAATGGCCCTGGGACAGTGGGAATACATCCAGCTTCCACAACAGAAACAAAGGCGGTCATCTCATGACCTGGAAAGATCTGAGCCACCTGGAAGAGAATGTATTCTAAATCTGAAAAGGAGGAGAGTTTGCGCACATGGGGAAAGCCAGGTAGGGCCCGTGCCTGTCTCTGATTCAGGACCTATTCCTGGGCACGTTTATATCCTTCAGCAGGAGGAAGAGGATGGGCACATGCCCACACTTGTCTTAAGTTGCTGGGTAACTGCAGACAAGAAACAGCTACTTGGAGTGTCTATGCTCTCCCCTGAAAATTAAGTAAAACAGTCTCTTCATAACTCCAGTGGTACTTGCTCAGAATGTAGGAGGTAAGACAGAACAGCAATCTTTAAATTGTGTAGAAGTAAACACATGCAAACCATTCTGGAAACTCCAGAAATGCCAGCCAGCACTGACTCCTTCCTTAACCCGAAGTCAAGGGCAATATATTTTAGGCCGTGGGAAACAAACCTTCTTTGGGTTTCTCAATGTTCTGGTAAAAGTCCTTGCCTCTTCACATACCATGAGTATTAAATCTGTCATTTGTCTAGTTAATTGCTCTGATCCTAAGAGATAATAGAATTTTTCTAATCTCCTGAAAGAGGACCCGATGGTTACATCCAGGCACAGGTGTCAGGTTAAGCCTCAGGGTGGTGGGGAGACTGGAATGCTAGCTCTCCAGGTATTCACGTGTCAAAAGAGATAAAGCCACAGAATTTAGAGACACCCACAGGTTTTACCCGTGAAGGCTAGGGGCAACCTGGCTCTTAGAAAGATTGTACTTACATAACATGGGGTTAGAGTTGGGATTTAGTCTTAGCAGGTGACCAAGAAGACCCTTTCAGAGGGCAATGGAACAAAGTCCTCCTTTCCCTTTATAAGCAGAGAGGACTGTACCCCCACCCCCCGGCTTTGGGGACAACTGATCTGGCTTTCAGCCCATTACCCCAGGCGTAAGGCCCGAGGCAAGCAGGAAGAGACACTCACTCACTGGGAGATAATGAATAAGAACCTGTCTGATGCAGAACATCTCCGTGTACATTCAGGATAAAATTTTAAAATATGAATATTAAAGCTCCACATAGGCCTTGCTGACTCGGTCACTGAAAAGAGAGACAAAGACGCTTCAGTTGGTTCGGACGCTGATGGAGATCACAGGCTGTGAAGAATTACACTGGTCTGACGGTGGCTTTCCAGTCCTAACACCTGTGTGATGCAAGGTCAAACTTCTTGATTCAGCGAAACTGCTTGGCCCCTTTCATAAAAGGGGTACAATGCTGGAATCTCCTCTTTGTAGCTGTTACTAGAATGGAGCATTACAATTTGAGTAAATTGCTAAGCAGCGCTGAAGAGCTGACGGTGGCCCCTGAATTTCTGGGGGGGGGCAATCTGACTGAAGGGGGGAAGCAGGGCACCAGGGTTCTGTTGCTGTTGTAACAAATTATCACAACTTTAGTAGCTTAACCCAACACAAACTTATTCTCTTACAGTTCTGGAGGTCAGAAGACAGAAGTTAGTTCTATGGGCTAAAGTCAAGGCGGCCTCAGTGCTGGTTCCTTCTGAAAACCCTGGGAGAGAATCCATTGTCTTGATCTTTCCAACTTCCAGAGGCCATCAACCTTCCGCAGCTCATGGCCACTTCCCAGTGATCAGCATAGCCTTCTCAATCTCTTTCTTCCTGTCCTTCTGCTCTGTCACCTCCCTTCTGTCTGATTCTGACTTCTCCTGCACCCCTTTAATAAGAATCTTTGCGATTATATCAGACCCACCCAGGATAATCCAGAATAATCTTTCCATTGCAAGATCCTGAATGTAATCATATCAACAAAGTTTATTTTACAATGAAGGTAAAGGTTACGAATTGCATAGGTTCTGGGGATGAGGATGTGGACATGTTTGGAGAACCATTATGCAGCCTTCCACCAGAGACCTGAATTTCAGTTTTCAAAGCACTTTTTATTAGGCTAACAAAACACGCATGTGGCGGAAGGGGAGTTCAACATTGTGGGATGATCCAAAATGGTACCAGCCCTGGTTAACGTTCAATAAATGCAACTACTGTTAACGTTCCTAAGTTAAACCAAAGGAGATGTAAGTCTTTTCTCCAGGCTGCTGCTACTGGAAAGCTTCAAAGCGAACCCAAATATATTTATCATACAACTGGAGGGAAGACAGGAATGATTGGAAGAGCAAGAGGAGGTCTCCGTCTGCTTTAGCGGTCGGCCCTCTGGCTTGCTCTTGTGAGATGGTGTACAATTTCCGGACAGAAACAACTCTGTTCCAAAGCTCCATTTTCCTTTCCAATGAACTTTTTGAACTAGACAAATGTAACTTTTACACTGGGCCAGTCAGGATGATTGTTTTGCAAGCAGTTGCTGGTAAAACCAACAGGGCAGTTGGCGGCCAGACCGTGAAACTGTCAGTAGAACTTTCTGAGAGCAGAGGAGTTAATTAGTGCGTACCAAGAGTGGTCCCATCAGACAGCACCAGTGTATCTCATCAACCTGTAAACACAGAGGGCTCAATCTGTTAGTGCAGTCGAGACTTTTTTCCCTCCTCCTCCCTTATTGAAGTCATGTGACTACCCCTCCCCCTCTCCCTTCTTCCTCTCATGAAATCGCTGCTCTCTCCACTCTGGGTGCCACACTTTTCTGGTTACACTGGAATCTGTGCTCCCTCCCGGAATTGAAATTCTGAAACTCCAAATAAAGGCCTTTGTTTTTCAGTATCACCACCTTTTCTTGGTTGACACTCTTATAGATAGGAAAGCTTTCCTGGAGCAAACTGAAAAGGCAAGAGAGGGTATCACATTAAATTGTCCACATGAAGTTGAGATTTGGAGTACAAGACAGCCTTTCATTGGGAACATCAAGATAGGAAGCGGAGGACAGAGTATTTGAGGGGACGGTCAGAGGTTGACGAGGGCAGGAAAGATGTTTTCTTCAGATCGGTCTTAGAGCAGTGAGACGCAGTATGACCACTGACTCTGAGAAGCCATCAAGAAACGGTAAAGGCCGCAGTGTCTGAGGTTTCCCGAGCAAAGAAGCCAGAGCAGAAGAAGAGGAATGATGAATAATCCCACTCTGTGAACGTGATTCCTTATTTGAGAGTTCTTCTGAGATATCTCTAGAGAATTCCAGAAACTGACAGGCTGTGAGCCATACGACAGATGGAGGTCCAGCAATACCAATGTGAGGTAATGTGACAGAAGAATTATAAGATGCGAGTCCTGCTTTATCTAAAGGTTTCCGTAAAGCAGAGCCGAAGGCCTTAATAAAGGCCTAGAGCCTCATTAAGTTCACCAGCCCACATCTGCGACCTTATCTTCACCTGTGTGCGTGGTGTTCCTGGGGAAACGTTGCATCCTCTGCCCTCAGAGCGATAGCGACAGGTGACTGGGACTGTACCTTTTACCTTTAGCAGTCCTCTGAAAAGAAAATGAGGCTGACCTGAGCAGTCGTGAACAGACCAAATGGACCCGGACCTGTAGCAGCCAATTAGAATTCAGAGAAGTCTGCTATTTGGACCACAAAACGCACCAGCACACCTCACTCAGTGCCCTCAGAGCTATCTAAGTACAAAACAAAGAGGAGAACCAAGATTTTTGAATATTAGTCCAATGCAGAGGGCCATCAAAGAGGCCTGTGGGTTGATTGTGACTCTAGCCTCATCTGTGAGCACATGGTCGAGCCACTGTTTCCCTTTGCTTCTCCAGATTCCCCTCGGACCCCTCTCTGGGAGCCACTGCAGTGTGGGCTAAAGAAAAGTTGTGGGCACTGTGGCCAAACACACTTGAAAGGAAAAACAGTCCCTCCTCTTCTTGTGACCTTGCCAAATTACTTACCTCGTCTGAGTGTCAATGTCCTCATGGGTAAAATAAAAAGGATCCTTGCAGCACTGTTGTAAGGTTTCAAGATAATACACTAAAATTCTGTACAGTAGTACTGGCATAAGACAGTACTCAACAAATGGCTGTTACTGTTAGTACAGTATATGGTTCTTATGTCAGATTACATAATTATTTCTGAGTGGTGAAATATACGACACAGTTCAAAATGGAGTGTTTGATGTGACTTAGAAAATTATATCAACCTCACAGCAGCTGGAAGACCATGGTAAATGTGAGAATTTGATTATCTTAGAATGTTGAAAGTCTAGAATTCATTGCAAATGAAATGTACTATCAATCTGGCATTGGGTCAAAGTTCTCAAATTAGAGACCCATATTTGAAAGTTCCCTGAAAACCTAACCACAATTACTGACAAATTCCATAATAACTAGGTTTTTAAAAATATTTTATTTATTTTCCAGAGAGAGAGAGAGCACTTGCACATGCAGGGGACGTGGCAGGCAGACGGAGAAGCAGGCTCCCCGCTGAGCAAGGAGCCTGAAGTGGGGCTCGATCCCAGGACCCCAGGATCACCACGTGAGCTGAAGGCAGATGCTTAACCGACTGAGCCACACAGGCGTCCCCCATAATAACTAGTTTAAATTCCATTAAATACTAAACTGTAATTCCATGTTAGAAACCATTCCTTTATTTTGATTACTCACACATTTTTTATCTTGTATTTGTGTATGTATTTTCTTATCATCATGGTGACTACAAATGCTAGAAATCCACACTATAATCACCACTACTTTGACATTGAGAATTAAACTCAAGAATATATCTGAATAACGTTTCTGATTCATCAAGGTGGCTTTTCATTTGGCCTAAAGTCCAAGAACCCAGCAATCAGTTGAAAGTTATAAACTCATTCCATCTTATTTTATGTTGAGACTTTTCCCTCATAAATCATCCCGTACAAAGCTATGCATCTTGGAGCATGATTCTGTCTACAATGCTTATCAGCTTTTTTTCTGTATGCTGAGCTTTTATTCATCTTTATAGACACAATTCAGTGAAACCGCCCCCTGTGAAGACAAAGGAGATGTTCCGATTATCGAGGTTATGCATGTAGTGGCACTGTATCAATAACTGTGTTATTTAAAGGATTTGATTTTTCGATGCAGAAAATAATGTGTTAAATATGACATAACCAAGACCATTTAACAAAACAATAAATAGAATTTGAGCTCATAAGCCACTGTCAGTGATTCAGTTTTGAGAACTTTGAAGCTTAACATACTGCTCCTGACAGGACAAGAATTATTACTTTATCAACTGATGGCAGATTCCATTAAAACCTTAAATATGATTGGGTAAATAGACATAAAAGGCCAAAATACATTAAAGCATATACATTTCCTGCTTTGTGCAAACATGATTTTTAAAAAGATGCACAGAATTTCTCACGACAATATTCTCTAGATCATCATTAGCTGAAAATGGCATTGGATCTGCTAAAAAAAAAAATTCAACTGAATAAATTTGAAGATCTAATTGGCTTCACTAAATGATTAATGAATCAGGCAGCATTCCATGTAGCAAGTAGAGGGCAAGCTGAGCAAGACAACAACAACAAAAAATGTTCTTTAAAAAAAAAAAGATTTTATTTATATATTTATTTATTTTAGAGGAAGGCGAAGAAAGAGAGCGCTCCATCTCACAACCCTGAGACCATGACCTGAGCCAAAACAAAGAGTCTGAAGATCAACCAACTGAGCCACCCAGGTGCCCCCCCAAAAAAAGGTTCTCAAACGTAGAGAGAGCTCATTAAAAAGAAAAAAGAGGGAGGGAAGGAAGGAAGGAAGGAAGGCAGGCAGATATCAGCAGGGAATCCATTGTTTAGACAAAGCAGTCCTGGAAGGGGTCTATCAGTGAATTTCCTAGTATAGATTCGGGGATTCTACTTTGAGTGGTTAAAGGTTACATTCCTCTGGGAATGCAGCTGAAACTGCATTTAGAGAAGGTAGTAAGTCTTGGTTTACCGATTTGGGGTTTTAATCCAAGTGATGTCATGTGTTTTCTTTGTCTGTCTGTTTTTTATGGATCTTTCAAAGTTGCGTAGCTCCATTCCCAAAAAATAATAAAGCAAAGAAGTTTCTATCTCTGTTAACAAATTTATTACATCTGTACTCCCCATCTCTCTCAAATAAACAAACTAGAAAAATAAATTATACTTCCTTATTGTCTTGTAACTGATAAACACTCCTTTGATAATCTTCCCCTTTCCTTCTTCAACAGGGAAAGAGAGAGCAATAAAAATCTCCAGATTGCAGGGCATAAAGAACATTATTGTGCTGAAACCATGGAGATCTGAAATCAAAGGTACCTACTGAGATTTTACAAACCTTTTTTACTTTTTCCTCTTATCCACTGGAAATTTTCATAGGAAAGAAGCTAGATCTAAGGATATTTTTTTGGCTTTAAGCAAAATGAAACTGTGAAATATCTGAAATTAAACCAGACACACACAGATTGTCGAGTGTCAAAGAAGTTTATGTAGAGGCAGAACGAAATCTATTTAATTACCTTGAAATACTGACTACAATGGCTTGTCCTTCTCTATTAAGGATGACAGTACTAATGTGACTGCAAGTCAATCTGGGCATTTTTTTAAATGTTGGGCTGCAGACGAAATTATTATATTCATCTGAGATCTCACATTTAATTATTATATTAATAAATTTTCAGAATGAAACAGTTAATTTTATGCTTCTATATGATGAGGTTGTGGGATATCGGTGAGGTGAGGTGGGGTGGAGTCCAGAGCCAACGACCAAGAAAGAATTCTTGAGACGTCTTTGGTGTAAAATTGTGGTTTATTAAAGCACGGGGACAGGACCTGTGGGCAAAAAGAGCTGCACTGGGATCATGAGGATTGGCCCATTATATACTTTCAAGTTGGGAGGGGGTTAGGGATAGCTAAGTCTCTAAGGGATTTGGGAAGCAAGGTGTCCAGGACCTTGAGGAGGCTAGCTATTGAAGGGAAAAGGTCATTTATTACCGTCTAATAAAGCCTCAGTCACGAGTCCCTTCAGATTTATATCCGTGGGCCATATGCTTGGGGGATGATTGCCAACACGTATCTTGGGGGAGGGTTAGAGATAAAGGAAGTTTCCAAAGGAATTTTTCTCCGTTAAAGTAGACTTACAGGATCCCGGTTGGGGTGGGTGCGGGGGCGGGGGGGGGGGGCGGAGGTCAGGCTAGGATTGCCTTTTGCCCTTAGCCAAGTATTAACATCCAGGCAGTTGAGTCCCTAGAGGAATGTCACTCTGCCTGTTTCCGGGACTTGTCAAGGGGCTGTAGGTAGTAAGGAAATTTCATAATTTTTCTTCTATCTTTGTTTCCCACATCATATAGGTTATCTTGATGGCACTGTAGGAGCCAAGGGCAGGCTGCCCCAAATGTGCCATTTGGGCACATTGATTATTTTAAATGAAAGTTACTTAGGAGACAGTGTATGCAAGGACACTGAAACTCTCCTCTGTCCCCCTCAAAGCAGGGTACCCTCCTTGCACCAGGAAGTGAAGAGACATCCTTATCACCAGAGATGGAGATTCAGGGCCGAGAAGGCTGTATACACAAATTCAGCTTCATCAAACAGTGTTATGTTCCAAATGGTTGTACTGACTTAGTCCGCCTACAAACAACTTATGAATGTTCCTCTTCCTCCCCCTACTGGCCAACACTTGAACTTGGCCGACTTGTAAAATGGTGTCTTACTGTGGTTTAAATAGGCCTTTCCCTTATTACTAATGAGATCGAATATCTTTTTGCATGATTATGAGCCATTTGTATTTGACCTTATGTGAAGTTGGGTTTTTTTTTTTTTTGCCCATTTGTTCTATTTTGCTATTTGTTATTTCATAAAGCTTTTAAAAACACGTTTTGTATACTAATCGTTTGTCATTTATGTATGTGGCAAAAAGTTGTTATCTGTGGTGTGGTTTTTTTATTTTTTTAAGATTATTTATTTATTTATGTGAGAGAAAGAGAGAGAGAGTGCACAGAGGGAGAGGGAGAAGCAGACTCCCTGAGGAGCGGAGAACCTGATGCAGGGCTCGATCCCAGGACCCTGCGATCATGACCTGAGCCGAAGGCAGACGCTTAACTGACTGAGCCACCCAGGCGCCCCACTGTGATGTTTTTTAAAATAAATTTTTTTTTAAAGATTTTATTTATTTATTTGACAGAAAGGGAGACAACCAGCGAGAGAGGGAACACCGGCAGAGGGAGTGGGAGAGGAAGAAGCAGGCTCCCAGCAGAGGAGCCCTATGTGGGGCTTGATCCCATAACGCGGAATCACGAACAGAAGGCAGACGCTTAGCGACTGTGCCACCCAGGGGCCCCTAAAATAAATTTTTTATACTGTAACTTTTTTCCTTATGTCTAGTCTTCTCAAAATCATAAAAATATTCTGTATTGCCTTCTAAAAATTGGATAGTTTGTCTTTTATCTTTAGAATTCAGAATTGATTTTTCTCCACAATGTGAGGTAGAAATTCACTTTTTATTTTTCACATATGGATAACTAATTGTGCCAGGACCATTTATAGAAAAGTCCATCATCCTGCAGTTTCTGCCATAAATGGAGACAACATACATGGAATGGGTTTATTTCCAGACACTATCTTTTCCCTCATTGTTTCCTCAATATGTTTATACCTACACCAGGGCCATATCAGCTTAACTACAATAGGAACATAAAAGTTTTTGAGAAGTGGAAAGACAAGCTTCCCAGCATTACTGTTCTTTAGGAGTGTCTAAGCTCTTCTTAGTTCATTCGCATATATCTTGCAATCAGCTTGTCAGTATGGGAATTTTGAGTGCAAGTACATTGAATTTATAAATCTTTTAGGGTAGGGGTATTTGGTGCATCTTTAAAATAATTTTAATTAGTTTGTATCTTTCACATAGGCAATTATATCATCTGCTTCTAATGGCAGGGTTTTTTCCCCATTCATTATAATTTTTTTTTCCCTAGTCTTACTGCGACTGGTTGAAGTTTTCCTTGCAAGCTTGAGTAGAAGTGATGATAGCAGGTACTCTTGTTTTGTTCTCAACAAACCTCTTAAACATGTCTCCACTAAGTGTAATACTTATCATAGGTATTTTATAGCTTTCTGAGGTCAAGGAAGTCATCTACTATAAACAACTTCTGAAGAGTTTCTTTTTTAAACCAGAAGTTAATATTGAATACATTTTTTTTTTAAATCCTGGAATTTCCACTCTGAGGTCAAACTATGGTGAGACAGTCATGCCTGAACTTAATGAGCTTCTGGACTCTGGAGAGGCAGGTGGAGCCCTGTGGTCTGTGAACAGCCGTGGAGACTTCAGAATTAATTTAAATGGGAACCTAAATAGGAACACAGAACACATTCCTTGTGATTTAGACAACACAGGCTCTCCCTACTCAGTAATAAATGAGATTTTTAAAATTTATTTATTTATTTATTTAAAAGATTTTATTTATTTATTTGACAGAAAGAGAGACAGCCAGCGAGAGAGGGAGCACAAGCAGGGGGAGTGGGAGAGGAAGAAGCAGACTCCCAGTGGGGCAGGGAGCCCGATGCGGGGCTCCATCACAGCACCCTGGGATCATGCCCTGAGCTGAAGGCAGACGCTTAACAACTGAGCCACCTAGGTGCCCCATAAATGAGATTTTAGCGAGATTCTGAAAGCAGAACAAACAAGCAAACAAAAATAGACCCCCAAACACTGCTAACCACTATATGAAGGGTATTCCATGGTGGCAGCTTGGGAGATCCACGTCTAGATTACCTACACAGAACCATGTGCATAGAGCTACATGTATTATGTACATATTACATACGTAGCAATAAGTGCTCTCTGGTTTATTGCTGAAAGCCTTCTGGTTTACATTTTAACTGACATTATTCATAGTCAATGGTAGAAAATTGTAGTACATACAGAACATTGCATCTTAAATATATGGTTAGTGTAATGTCTGAGATAAATTTATTTTGAAATACACATATTTTGTAGTTTTTTTAAAAAAACAATAAATAACATTAAATCACTTTAGAATTTTACATGAACCATTTTTTAAAAGGTGGTACTCTCATTTTTAGGAATCCAAATAGTCTTTCAGAGTTGCATTGAAAGATAGAAGATTAATTTGCTTAGCTCCTGAGGACGTATTATTAAAAAGATTGAAGACAGGTACACTACGTGCCAAATGTCCTGAGGCAAAAGTTTTTCTTCTTAAGTAGATTGATATTTAAATGAACGCTCTGCTATTGATTTGAATGAATCGTGACTATACCTTTTATGTAATGTGGCATGTCCTGTTATAATTATCCCTACTAAACATGGAAGTGGTTAAAATGCCGTAAGTTATCATATGCAGATCAAAGCATAGGTATTTTAGCTATGAGGAATTTTGAGCAAAACTCCTTTTTTTCCTCCCCCCTTGGGAAAAAATCCTTTAACTACAAGAAGTGTTGCTGGAAGTCCAACTTTAAGCACAGTTGACAATCACTGGGGAGAATTGGGAAAATGAGGACAGCTTCAGGGTTGAAGTGCAAGCATTTGGGAGGGACAGGGCAGGCCAGCAGAGAAGAGTAGGAAAAGAACTCTGAGATGGGAACAACACCAATTAAAAGTGCACTGTTAAGCCAGCTGCCGCCCCGAGACACCGACTGAGCTCCTCCAGCCAGTGCTACTGGAGGAAGATCGGAGTAATGCCCTTCCATGGTCATCAGACAAGAAGCATCAGATTCGGGAATCCCAACAAATCACATGCAGGACCAGCAAAAATAATTCCTCAACTTACCATTTTGTGGCAAAACATTAGAACATGGAGCATGAAGAGATCTTATAATCAATGTGTGTAATCTTCTGTGGATCAACGCTCCAGGGAAGAGGCACAGACAGACCAGTTCATCCAGTCTCTGGATAGTACAGAACACAAGCCACCCAACTGCTAAGTCCATTACAAAACTGGAGTGATCTGGATCTGGGTTTTGTTTTGTTTGTAAAAAAATGTAATTACTGTGGCTTTTTAGAGTTCATTTTCTATTTAGTGAGTGGTAAGTTTACAATAGAAAACTAATCATCGAAATCTTGTGTTAGTCACAAAATCCATTTTGAGATGGTTTTTATATTTTCTCAAGGACTAGAATGAAAGCAAGGGTTAGTAGGCTGTTGGTTGAATTATTTGACTAAGTTTAGCTTACTTTCTTTTGTGGTGTAATTCTGTATACCTAATGACTCTCGTTCTAACATTCTCACCTGGATTTTTCTATTTAAGCTCAAGTGAGTATTCGCTCTAACTTTCTAAACACATTAAGAAATATTAAGCCCATATTACCCTTGGGGAAGGTCTTCTTTTTGTATAGTGCTGTAGGAAGGTTGTATAGGGTTAATAGTTTAAAGACTTGTTGATTTATTTGAGAGAGAGAAAGAGCCCGAGCAGGAGGAGGGGCAGACAGAGAGAGAGAGTCCTCAAGCAGACTCCCAGCTGAGTGTGGAGCCTAACTTGGGGCTTGACGTGGGGCTCGATCCCAGGACCCTGAGATCATGACCTGAGCCAAAGTCCAGAGTCAGACGCTTAATTGGCTGAGCCACCCAGGCGCCCCTAGGATTAATAATTTAAATGCAAGTCCTGGTACAGGCATGCTGAATTCACAGATCAGACCCTTATTGCTACGTGACCTTGAACAAATAACTTAACTGCTTGCTATTTCTGTTTTCTCACTTCATCTGGATGGAACTCTATGCTCTAGTTATAGCAAATCATTTCTTAGTTTCCTGCAAATACCATTTTCTCTTGGATATTTTCTTACAGAAATTTTCTGTTTCTGTTTCAGGGTCTTACGGGTGCTGTTCCCTGTGGCTAGAACATGTTTCACCTCCACACCTCCTAGCTGTTTCTTCTGGTTCCTTTTTTACTCATTTATTCAGCTCTTAGTTTATAAATCACCTCCAGGAGGCTTTTTCTGAGGCCTCTGAGTATTAATTAGCTACTGAAATGTTGTAATAACAATCACTTCATTTTTACCCTGACCTGCTAGTGAAAGGAAAGAGAAGTCAACTGAATTGCCCAAGGTTATAAAGCCTGTTAAGGGCAGAGCCAAGGCACGATGCCAGGATTGTTCCATCCCTTTTCTGTCATTACTTCTGTTTCAGATATCACGGCCAGCTCCACCCTGATTGCACCCAATCTGTGGAATGCCAGGCTTTCCCTCCACAAAGAGACCCTCTGTGTGTTTCTGGGTGAGGTGCGTTTCTTCTCCACGACATGGTAATTCATCAGGTGCCTCAAACATCCTGACTGCTACCCGTTGCCAGCTCTATGAGCCTTCCCTCACTGGGTCATCAAATGCTTTGATCTTAATCTGGATTGATGCCAATCTCTTGGAGTTTATCCTTGCCGTTGGTGTTAATACATCACCACCGTAATTTGGTTAGCTCTCCCCAAAGTTCGCGTGAGGAGCCCACTGCTCCTGTGTTTTTCCATTTTGCTTTACAAACAATTCACTTAGGGGCACCTGGATGGCTCAGTCAGTTAAACACCTGCCTTCGGCTCAGGTTATGATCCCAGGGTCCTGGGATCAAGCCTGCTTGGGGCTCCCTGGTCAGTGGGCAGAGTCTGTTTCTCCCTCTACCCCTCCCCCCACTTGTGATCTCTCTCTCTCTCTCTCTCTCTCTCACGCACTCTTTCTAATAAATAAATACAACCTTTAAAAAAATATATAAACAATTCACTTAGCTGCCAAAGCCGGGGACATCGGTTTCATCCCAGACTGGCCCCTCTCTCTGCTTTGCAACCAACTGGGCTCTGGATCCTGAACTTCCACCCCCTTAACAAGTCTCATATATAATTCCTCCTCTCGCTTCCCTGTGAAATTGCTTGAATTGTGCCTCTCATCAGCTTTACTGCACGATTGATGTAACTTCCTAACTAGTCTCCCAGACCCCCGGCTATCCCTTCCAATCAATCTTATTCACTACAAACTCATTGTTCTAAAGAGCAGATCTTAAAAGTTCATTCTTCTACTCGAGATTCTTAGATGGTCATCTTTTTCGAGTATGTTCACGTGGTCTTCCCACTGTACGTGTCTCTGTCCTTAATCTCCTTTTCTTATGAGACCACCAGTCATAGCGGATTAGGCCCACCCTAGTGACCCCATGTTAACCTTATTACCTATTTATTTATTCCCATTGAGGCATTTTATTTGCACGTATATATTACATCCCTAGAAAAAGAATCCCAGGATTTTCCCTCCTGTGTGTTTTCATCTTGCTTCTTCATGGTCATGATGTCAGCTGAGGTTGTCAAGACAATGAAACCAAACTGGTGGGGCGGGAGCAGTTTATTTGGCCATTTTTCTAGATCTTTCAGTTCTACATCAAATCTGGGGCTGATCACTCCACACTTGTTTAACCTGCCTGTGAGGTTCACAACTATCTTCCTAGCCCTGTGATCATGAATGATTTTGAATTCGCCAATGTAACATGCTTCATCATCACAGTGAGGACCGGGACGATGACTTTGGAGCATGGCCTAATGAGAACCTGATGTTTGCCTCTCCTTTCTGCATGGTTAATGCTCTTGAGAACATCTGCCAGGTCATTCATGTGCACCATTATGGAGGCAAGGAAAGATGGCAGAAAGAAACTTATTACTTTTTTAAGTAGCCTATCTCCAAATAGGGTCACATTTTGAAGTACTGACAAGACTTCAACCTATAAATTTTAGGGGGTTCAAAATAACAAGTGGCTTACTCATCTGATTCTCTATAAAAATTCTTATTATTTGTACGCATGATATGCCTTAAAATACACAAAACATTTAGTTGGCCCCAAAACGGGCCTCGTCTTCCTTGAATCCTTCAAAATTTAATACTCCTCTGGCAGAAAGAGATCTAGATTCCAAACCACTTTTATAATCATTCCATAAATACTTTACTCAACATGCTGTCAATCTCTCAGAAGCTAAAGTTTACACCATTGAGTAGGTAAACTGGTTATACTTAATTATTGAAGAAAAACATGTGCGCATTATAAAAATTCAACTGGTAAAAAGGGTTATACAGTAAAAAAACAAAAAAACAAAAAAACAAAAAAAACCAAAAAAACAAACCCAAATCTCTCTCTCCTATTACAGATCTTTATTTCTCCTTCCGAGAGCCTATTAGGATTACTAATTTTCAGTGTGTGGGTATCTTGGAAAAATAGTCTATACCAGCATACGTGTGTGCATGATGTACATATTCACACACACACACACACTTCTTCTTTTATGATACACGTGGGGAAATACCATGCATACTGTGCTGCATGTTGTGTGCTTTGTGTAAAAATATGTTTTGGTGAATGTTCAATTTCAGTGAATATTTTCACATATTTCCCTACAGGTCGAGAGATGTGAGACATTGTGTTTTATTGTTGGAATGTATCATGATTTACTTAAAAAGTTTTATATTGATATAATTGTGGGGCTTCTAGTCTTTTGCTCCTTTTGCTCTAATTACCCTCATTTCTTTCCCTCGTCTAATTGCATTGTCTGGTCCTGTTATGTAACAATGTGTTCTAGACATCTTTGTCTCAATTTCAGCCTATTAGGCGATTTCCTCTACTGTTTCATCATTAAGCATAAGGCTGATTTTGACTCCTGTTACATGTGTGAGTTTAGAAATATCTACGGGAAGAACACTCTTCCAGCTCCATGGTTCTTTTTAAATCGAACTAGCTCAATTTGCATAACATTTTAACAAGTTAACATAGTCTTAACTTGCCCTATTTTATGAGTCTCTTGGGAGGAGAAATCACTTATTTGGAAAGAATGAATCAAGCATGTTTAGTTTAGTACCTCCTGTTCTCCCCTTGGAAGTGAGTCCTCCATGTGGATGAAACCGCTCTGGTTCAAAATGTGTGGTTGGCTTAGTGGTTGCTGGTCTGTGGCATTCAGTTGGCAGTCTATTTGACTCACACACTAAGCCGCATCTTGCAGTCTATTTGTAATCAATATTATATTAAATACTGGTTTCTGATTCCATACACCACTAATTTCCCATCTCACTTTTTTCTTTCCTTTTTTTTTTTTCAAGCGTTGAGGCATTTTCTTGAGTTCTTTAGACAACTTAACGGTAAGTTTGTGATCATATTTTATGAAAAGTTTTAAAAATCTAGGGGCGCCTGTGTGGCTCACTCAGTTGAGTGTCTGACTCTTGGTTTCCGCTCATGTCGTGATCCCAGGGCCATGGGATCGAGCCCCTCTTTGGGCTTTGTGCTCAGTGCAGAGCCTGCTCGAGATTCTCTCTCTCTCTCCCTCCCTCTGCCCCTCTCCCTGCTCGGGCGTGCTCTCTCTCTCTGAAAACAAAATAAATAAAAATCTCTTTAAAAAAGTTTTAAAGATCTAGAATGGATGTTTAATCCATTTTTAACAATAACTGTGGGCAATTTAATCAGTTGCAAGTTTATTGATATAGGCACATAGTATGCACTGAATAAATATTTATTTGAAATTTAAACCATTATATTCCTATATTCCTAAGTAAATTGCAACACTATTATGTGTTATGTGCTTTCAGGTCTGATTCCCCAAATCACTCATTCTCACACCATACCAATTAAAAGCCTTCAATAAAGAGCATCATGGGGGATGTGGATTATTCTCTTCTGGTTTTAGAGGCCAAGAAAGGGTTTCATTTCCACTCAAATACAGTACCAGAAAGGTGTCTTATAGGGGCGCCTGGGTGGCGCTGTCATTAAGCGTCTGCCTTCAGCTCAGGGTGTGATCCCAGGGTTCTGGGATCGAGCCCCACATCAGGCTCCTTCCTAGGAGCCTGCTTCTTCCTCTCCCACTCCCCCTGCTTGTGTTCCCTCTCTAGCTGGCTGTCTCTGTCAAATAAATAAATAAAATCTTAAAAAAAATAAAGGTGTCTTATAGAACAAATTAATATACTACAATCATGTGTGTATACAAATAATGTTACAGCTACCAGAATATAATAGCCTGTAGACAAGGAAGGAGAAAACAATCACGAAAAGTACAAGAGCAAACTACTCTTCACATCGTGATTTAATAAAGTAGTGAATTTAAACCAAGAACCTCAGCTGGTTTGTATTAGGAGTAACATTGCCCTTTGGAGATCTTTTCAGGGACTGAAGTTATATCAGTTCTTTTAAATTATTTCTTCGGGCAGAGGTTTCTTTAAACACAACATGACGATGGTAATAAAGTTCTTTAAAGTAGAAAAAAGAAGTCCTGTTTTGAAAGTGTTATATAAGTGAAGTTCTTGGAAGGAAGAGTATTAGGGTTAAGGGTGTGGCTATTAGAGCCAGACAGACTTCCGTATGAGCCCCCACTTTGGCACAGACTAGCTGTGTGACTTTGAAAAAGTTACTTGACTTCTAAGAGCCTCAGATTCTGTATCAGTAAAATGAGAAGGAAAATAGTAATTCCCTGTAAACCCTTATGAAATTGTTGTAAGGATTAAGTAAAAGTAATGCATATAACACAGTATCTACAGTACCAGGAATGTAATAAGTTTGCAATAAATATTAGTAAATACCATTTATTTTAAATATAATTGTTGACATTCACATTAACTCTCTTCCCTTTATCCTTTCCATCAGTTAAAGTCTATATACCACTCATTTGTGCCAAGTGATTTTAATAAAGTTATGGGTAATTCCACAAACAAGGCTCCAAACTTATGTTTACCATCCATTTCTTTGTCCTTCCTACCTAAACACGAACACATTGTTATGTGGTAAGGAAAAGCTGAGTTGGAATGTATCTATAGTTTCTTTTTTCCTTGGAAATGTACCATAAGCACAGTATGTAAATAATTTTAAAAAATGTTCTTTTCATCTGAGACTTTTTACTATTCATAGATTGATTACATTTTTTTCCTCTAACCACTTAAGTGGGGATTATTTGGGATAAGGAAAAAGGGATTCTGCTATCCACTGCCCACCCCTTTCCAGTTGTAATGACTCAAGTAGATTTTTCTGCATAAGAGAGTTGGAGCCACCAAAGAAATATGGACAGTTTTATGGGACTACCAAGTATTAAACATTTTATTATAACTTTTCTAGTTAAGTTCTATTAAAAACACTTCAAAGGAATATAACTAATTAATTATGAACATTCTACATTATGAATATTTAATTTATACTTCATTTTCATGGCTAGGTAGCAAATAGTGGTTAAATTCTAACATTTGTTATATGCGATTACAATAAAATAAAAATAATATTGAATGAAATCTCCAGAGCAGTAAGCCAAAATGTTGACAGCATTCATCTCTGCAGACAGTGATCATGATGATGATAGTGGCTTCTACTGGTTCTTCTCCTTTTCCTCTTCTTTCATTCAGTTTTTCTGTAACTTTCACATTTTCTATAATGAACAAGTAACCCAGAATATAACCTTTATACATATGACCTTTATTTAAAAAGAATTCCAAGGTTATGTCTAAATGACCCCCAACATCTAGATGAAAGTCAACCTCAAGTCTACTATTTAGATACACTGATAAAAGAAACTTCATTTCTTCCACAAGCAACATTTTTATATTCTGTATTATTATGGACAAAAAAGGTTTTAACAAATTTTATTACTAAATTCTTATAAACCTGCTAATGAAAAATTTTCATACATATAATTCTTTTCTGTGCATTTACATCCATAGATGCTATTTATTTATTATTTAAATCCATTAATATTATTTAACCAACATATAGTGCATCATTAGTTTCTGATACAGTGGTCGATAATGCGCTTTTTCAATCATTGCCAAGCTTTTGAGTTTATGAAATATGGGTGCCCTCTAGAGGCCAAATTGCTTACAGAAAATCAAAGTGATACATAGTACTCTTAGAAAAGGGGCTTCTCCATTAGAGAGGGATGTGGATTACATCTAAAGAGAACCAACAAATGTTCCAGCCCTGTGTTTTATCAAGTTTGATTCCGTATAATTTACATAATAAAGCGTTCTTGTATTAAGTGTGTAATTTGATGCGTTTCACGATTGTATAGACCGTGTACTACACCACGATCAAAATACGGAACATTTCCATCAACCTCAAAAGTTCTTTTGTACCCCTTTCAGTCAGCCCCAGATGAACAGTATAATATGGAATAGAAATGGTGAGAAAAGACATCCTTGCCTTGTTCTTAATCTTAGGAGGTCTTTCGTCATGAAGTAGAAGGTAAGATGTGGGCTATTCATAGATGTCCTTTATCAGCTTGATGAATAGCCCTCTATTTCTAGTTTTCTGAGAGTTACTTTTATCACGAATAAATGGTTAAATCTGTCAAATACTTTTTCTACATCTATCAAGATCATCATTGTTTTTTCTTCTTCAATCTATTGCTATGGTCAATTACACTGATCGATTTTTAAATGTTGAACCAGACTTACATTCCCAGAATAAACGCCTCTTGATCATGATATATTACATGTATTTATACATATTGCTATTAAATTTGCTATTGTTTTGAATATTCTTGTTACTATGCTGCTGAGGGATCTTGGTCTATAGTTGACCCTTCTTGTAATGTTTTGATATCGGGGTAATGGTGGCCTTATAAAGTGAGTTGGGGAGTGTTCCTTCTTCTATTGTCCGAGAGCTTTGCATAGGATTGTTATTATTGCTCTCTTAAATGTTTGAGGGACTTCATCAGTGAAGCCCACTGCCCAAAGATTCTTTGTCACATGGTTACTAACTACTAATTTGTTTTTAAAAATCTATATAGAGTTATTAAATTTTTAAAT
The DNA here is from genome assembly GCF_002007445.2 of Ailuropoda melanoleuca. NCBI lineage: Eukaryota > Metazoa > Chordata > Mammalia > Carnivora > Ursidae > Ailuropoda > Ailuropoda melanoleuca. The sequence goes on along the minus strand of NC_048228.1, from coordinate 52,858,079 downwards.
TTTTTGGGCCAGTTTAGATTTGCGTTTTTAAATAAACTTGTCTATTTCATTTCAATAGTCAATATACTGCATTAAGGCTGTTTATATTATTGCTTTATTAATATTTTAATGCCTTCAGCACCTGTAGTGATATCCTCTCTTTCATTCTTTATCATGACAGTCTGTGAGGGAGTTAATTTTGCCCTACCTCCTTTTACTAAGTTAGCCTTCCACAGTTTCGTGAACACTTACAGAAGACATGAGACTCCTGGACAGAGACAAAGAAACTTGTTATGGCGAAAGTAGTTGCTAAAAATGACTAGTCCAGAAGGGAAATGAAGAAAATAATTCCATTTATAATAGCACCAAAATTTCATATGAAATACATAGTAATAAACCTAGCCAAAGAGGACTTGTACACTGAAAACTACAAAATGTTGCTGAAAGAAATTAAAGAGACAAATAAACAGAAAGACATCCTGTGTTCATGGATCAGAAGACTTAATATTGCTAAGATGCCAATATACCCAAAACAATTTATATTACTAGATTTAATGAAATGACTATCAAAGTCCTAAAGGCTTTTTTTTGCAGAAAGAAAAACCCACCCCCAAATTCATATGGAATCTCAAGGGACCCTGAATAGCTAAATAATCTTGGGGGGAATAAAACAAGAACAAAGCTAGAGGTGTCACACTTTCTGATTTCAAAACTTACTACAGGACACATTTCTAACTTGGATTGTTGTATATGGTTTTATATCCTACTACTGTGCTAAACTGTAGAGAAAACTGCTGTTCTTATCTACATTCCTCTATACTTAGAGTGTTTTTTCTCCTCCTGGCTGCTTTACATTTTTTTTTTTTTTTTTACTTTGTCACTGGTTTTGAGCAATTTGATTTTGATATAATTTGGTATAGTTTTCTTCATGTTTCTTCTGCTTTGGGTTCACTGAGCTTCTTAGATCTGTAGGTTTTACTTTTTACTAGATTTGGAAAATATTTTACCCTTATTTATTTAAAAAGATTTTTATTTTCCATCCCTTCTCTTTTGGGAACTCCAGTTATATTATATTTGGTGTCTTGGAGTTGTCCCAAGGCTTGCTGATGCACTATTACATTTTTTAGCCTTTTTTAAAACATACATTTCACCTCTGCTAGTTTCTATTGTTTTCTAGTTCATTAGTCTTTATGTCTGCCTCATCATTCGGCCAGCTAGAGGAAGGGACAGACCTATGGCCATATAGACAGCTCATACAAGAACGAAGTGGAATTGCAGATAAGGAGGAATGAATGGATTAGTAATAAGTGCTTTTGTTGCAACTGGTTGTACATTTTTTAAAAAGATTTATTTATTTATTTTAGAGAGAGAGAGCATGAGCCAGGGGAGGGGCAGAGAGAGAGGGAGTCAAGCAGACTCCCCACTGAGTGGGGAGCCTGATGTGGGGCTCAATCCCAGGACTCTGAGATCATGACCTGAATCAAAATCAAGAGTCAGATGCTTAACTGACTGAGCCACCCAGGAGCTCCTGATTGTACATTTTTAAAAGAAATTTTATCTCTACTTCACACTGTACATTGTAATAACTAGAGATTTTTAAATGTGAAATTCAAAACTTTAAAAGCTCTAGAGTAAATTAATAGACTACATCTCTATAATCTTGAAATACGGAAGGATTGTTTGAACATTACAGTAAACTCCAACCACAAAAGAATAGATTGATAAATCTGACTACTTGCCACACATGCAAATGACAAAAGTACTGATATTGAAAATATACATAATTTCTATATCAATAAAAAAAAACCCTTTGAAAAAAAGAAAATTATAATGGCTAATAAATAAACAGATGTCTCACAAGTTAGTGGTCAAGAAAATATAAATTAATACCTCAGTGAATGTTATTTGTTGCAAACTAAACTGACTAAAATTTAAAAGACCGATAACACAAAACCTTGCTAAGGATGTGGCTCAATAACTCTTACCCATTGTCATTGGGAATGAAAATTCCTAAATTAACAATAAAATATTTGTCACTAATTTTTATGTTAAAAATTTTTAAAAAGATTTTATTTATTTATTTGACAGAGATAGAGACAGCCAGCGAGAGAGGGAACACAAGCAGGGGGAGTGGGAGAGGAAGAAGCAGGCTCATAGCAGAGGAGCCTGATGGGGGGCTCGATCCCATAACGCCGGGATGACGCCCTGAGCTGAAGGCAGACGCTTAACCGCTGTGCCACCCAGGCGCCCCATGTTAAAAAATTTTTAAGTTGTGGTAAAATATACATAAGATAAAATTTACTGTCTTAACAATTTTTAAGTATGTAGTTCTGTAGTGTTAAGCACAAACACATTGTTACATAACCGGTCTCTAGAACACTTTTCATCTTGCAAAACTGAAACTATGTACCCACTAAAAAGGAACTCCCCACTTCCCCTTTCCCCATGTCCTGGCAACCACTGTTCTACTTTCTGTCTTTGAATTTGACTACTCTGGGCACCTCATATAAGCGGAATCAAACAGTATTTGTCTTTTCATGACTGGCTTATTTCTTTTAATAAAGTGTTCTCAACTTTCACCCATGTTATAGCATGTGTCAGAATTTCCTTCCTTTTAAAGGCTGAATGATATTCCACTGTAAGTATATACTACATTTTGTCTATTCTTTTGGGTTTATACCCAGAAGTGGGACTGCTGGATGATACTGTAGCTGTATTTTTAATTTTTTTTTTTTTGAGAGTTCATGTGCATGTGTGCATACACACAAGCAGGTAGGGAAGGGCAGAGGGAGAGGGAAAGAGTGTTAAGCAGGCTCCATGCCCAGCATGGAGCCCAACACAAGGCTCGATCTCACCACCTTGAGATCACGACCTGCACTGAAATCAAGGGTCAATGCTTAACTGACTGAGCCACCCAGGTATCCCCATATTTTTAATTTTTAAAGGAACTTCCATACTGTTTTCTACAATGGTTGTACCATTTTATACTTCTACCGGCAGAACACCGAGAGGGTTCCAATTTCTTCACATTCTCACCAACAGTTGTTTTTTTGGTTTTCTTTGGGTTTTTTCTTTGATCAATGGCTGTGAGAGGCTAAGTGATTGTGGTTTTGATTTGCATTTCATCCTAATGGCTGTGAGAGGCTGTGTGATTGTGGTTTTAATTTGCATTTCCCTAATGATTAGTGTTATTGAGGTAGTGGCCAGAATTAAGCTTATGCTTGCAGCTAAAGTTAGTTTAGGAAAGAAAAATGTAAAAAATTCTGATTTATAGTGTAAAAACCAAATCCAATTGTTTTTTATTATAGGGCCCACAATCATATTCAATGCTTTGGGGGAAAGTCTCTTCTTCAAACAATTCCTCTAATCAAGTTGAAAAACATTTCATGTCCTTCATGTCCACCACAGGTGACTTAGATTCATAAAAATCAACATTAATATACATATTTCTCAGTTAAACAGCTAAAAACGGTAATGTCACTCTTGTCCAGTGATGAGCCAGGTTAGCTTTCAAGGGACTTACATTTCTGATGACCCCAGCACCATCCAGAAACCTGGGGAAAATTTCTCATGGTACAACCCAGCTGACTGACATTAACTGCTCCATTTGTAAGAATAGTAGGCATAATGCTCTGCGGGGATGTTTTATTAATTGAAAAGGAAACTGGCATGCATCAGAAAACTTACAGTCACCCAAAACCTGGCAATAGCTTACCATATACATTTTCTGGTATACTTAAAAATCTTTGGGAAAAGTTCAATTATGTACTCCACATCTCCAGTAGGAGTAGCAGCTCTGTCCAAATCTCCTCAGAGGTGGCCCTGTTAGAGTTCCTTGGGCATTTCATCCCATTCCTGCTGAGCCTAAGTCCAATTCATTCATTCATTCATTCATTCATTCATTCATTCATTCATTCAACAGATATTTCATGAGGATTTAGTGTGCTACCCATTGGACTAGGTTCTGGGGATAATGCCATGGAGGACATGTTGAGATTAGATAGTAGGTAGACCTGTTTAGTGGGTTTACCTTTAGATGACAGGGCAGTGGTCTTCCTCTGCTTGATGCAGGCTTTTCCGTCAAGACGAGTTTAATGAAACAGCTACAGGGACCACTTTGACATATTGATTATTTTAAATAAAAATTACTTAAGAAACAACCAGTACAAGGACAGTCAAACCCTCGTCTGCCTCCTTGAAAGCAGAAAACAAATCTCTCATATGAAGTAATCTCCTTACACTAAGAAGTAAAAAGACATCCTTATCACCAGAGATAATGATTTTAAAGTCAAAAAAGCTGCAGAAATAACCCTTACTACTTTTTACTAGTCTACTACTTCAGCCCAAACACCTGTTTTCCGTATCCCGTGTATTCCTCAGCAATTTATCATCTCTGTCTAAAATGTATAAAAACTGCCTGCTTTGGTCATTTCTTTATGTCTCAATTTTATTTATTTATTTATTATTTATGATTTTTTTATTATATTATGTTAGTCACCATACAGTACACCCCTGGTTTCCAATGTAAAGTTCGATGCTTCATTAGTTGCGTATAACACCCAGTGCACCATGCAATACGTGCCCTCCTTACTACCCATCACCAGTCTATCCCATTCCCCCACCCCCCTCCCCTCTGAGGCCCTCAGTTTGTTTCTCATAGTCCATAGTCTCTCATGCTTCATTCCCCCTTCTGATTACCCCCCCTTTCTTTATCCCTTTCTTCCCCTACCGATCCTCCTAGTTCTTATGTTCCATAGATGAGAGAAATCATATGATAATTGTCTTTCTCTGCTTGACTTATTTCACTTAGCATTATCTCCTCCAGTGCCGTCCATGTTGCAGCAAATGTTGAGAATTCGTTCTTTTTGATAGCTGTATGTCTCAATGTTATAATTGGGCCTCTGAGCACACATAATAAAACGTTGTTGTTTTTTCTCCTGCTAACTTGTCTCATGTAAATTTAATTCTTAGTTCAATTGGAGGACCTTGAGGATAGAGAATTTTTTTTTCTTCCCTTCACAGTGATAGCTTATTTTGAGTGGAATATAATTTAGGTTGCTCATTAGTAAGAAGTATATACAGTTCACGTGTGAAGAGAGAGAAAGAAGGAGCTGTCTAGGCTCTGGCTTGAGACAGAGGAAGGGGAAGAGCAAAGATCAATGTATCTCTATATAAGACAGTTACATATTCTTCGCAAGGCCAGATGAGTAAAGAAAGCTTTGAAACGATGTGGTTATGTTTTGAAATGTGGTGGTGTAAATAGATTCCTTATAAACCTTTATAAATTAATTTTTACAAAATTACTGAACACCTCCTCTTTGCTCAATGCTATGCTAGGTACAACGGGGATGTAAAAGAAGTGGACTGTGTGGTACTCGACTTCTTGAAGGGCAGGCCTTCCTGCATCCCACATAGAGCGCAGAATACTGCCTATGTTGCTAGACTGATAACTACTTCTGGGCTGGAATCCCTTCTGTAGGATAATCACTCCTGGCTGCTATTCTAGCCTAATCAGACTATAACTGCCAGGGACAAACTTATAACAAGACAAATGTTAGGATAACTGATTCCTTGTAATGAAGGAGATTGCATACGAGAGGAACCCAGAAAGAAGTATCTTATCAATTGAAGGGAGATATAAGGTTATTATAAGATTTAGGGAAGGGTGGAGGTTAGGTGAAATTTACATAAAGCAATATTTTGGTAGGCTCAAAGCAGAAAACAGCTGTGTGTAAAGGGGTCAACATAAGGTTGGACTGCAAAGTGGACTCAGGGGCCTATTCCTCGGAATTGATAAAGTTAAGATAGATGTGGAATGTGTTCAGAAATCCCTCATCTGAAGCTTTTTAGGTAGGTTGCAAATAAAGGCTGCTGCTTTGTTTGAAATTGACTTAGATCATGCAGAATAGGAAGAATAGGATGTTTCATTCTTATTGATATGATTTTGAACAGAAAATTTTCTGACACTTAGATTTTAGAGAACAAGGATTCTAAGTAAGAGCAGTGGCCAAAGGGATTGTGATATGTCACAGCTGCAGCCTGACTGTGGGAGAAATACTGTTTCTTTTACCTCTGCAGCTGGTTTTATCTGTCTTTTATCTGTGTCTGTTATTTTTTTTTTTTAAAAAAAAAACACAAAAAAATAACAGGTCCAAAATGGAGTTGTTTATGCTAAGCCCCACTTCAGCAAACTGAGACTTAATTAGTGTAGAGGCCAAGGGCAGGCCACCCTAAGATGGGCCACTGTGGCGTGAACACTGTTTTGAGTTAAAAACAATCTAAACCCAGCGGATTCAGAAAAAGCTTTTTACCTCCCCCTCAACTGCCTGCCCTACCAGGAAGAGAGGTATTAATACAGATTCCTCTTTACCTAAGAAACTTATCTACATAATAGGGCATCTTTGTTTTTCAAACATCTCCTTTCACCTTCCTGCTAGTGGTCTCTCTCCCTTTGTATCTTCAGACCACTACCTCTCTCCTTAGCTCATATAAGTATCATGTTGCCTGTCTTTGGAATTTCCATGTCTGTGTCGATTCCCCATATGCATGCTATTAAATTTTATTTTGATCCTCTGTACGTACATATGCTGTTAAATTTGATTTTCTCCTGTTAATCTGTCTCATGTCATTTTGATTCTAAGTCTAGCTAGAAGGTCCTCCCATATTCTTCCTCCCCATTACTTTCCTTTGTCCTAGATAAGGAATCTTTTTTTTTTTAAAGATTTTTTAAATTTTTATTTATTCGACAGAGATAGAGACAGCCAGCGAGAGAGGGAACACAAGCAGGGGGAGTGAGAGGAAGAAGCAGGCTCCTAGGAAGGAGCCTGATGTGGGGCTCGATCCCATAATGCTGGGATCACGCCCTGAGCCGAAGGCAGACACTTAACCGCTGTGCCACCCAGGCGCCCCTAGATATGGAATCTTAAACCAGCAATCAGGAATCACCTGATCAGCACTAGTTAGGTATTGTGCCTGATAGATCTCTGCCATTCCCTAAAGGAAAGTAACTTTGCCATAACAAACCCATGTATTTTGCTAGTGTAACTTTCATGTTCTTGCTTCTTTCTGCCCAGAAAAGTCTTTCATTTTGTACAGCTCCTTAAAGCGCCTCTCAATGTGCTAGATTGGATGCTGCCTGATTCCGATTGATTTTTGCTTAAAGAAAATCTTAATTTTTAAAAATATGCTTCAATTTGTCTTTTAACATAACCCAGTATAGTGAATGGCCAGTCTGACTTTTACTTTTTCAGAGGAAGTTGATATGTTGCTTTCTTCTTGATGTAGTTTTATAATATAGGTGAGGTTCAGTGGGGTGGAGTCCGGAGCTGACAACCAAGAAAGAATTCTTGAGACATCTTTGGTGCAAAATGGTGGTTTATTAAAGCACGGGGACAGGACCCCTGGGCAGAAAGGGCTGCTGCCCCGGGTGGTGATTGTATACTATCAGGTTGGAGGAGGTAAGGAAAAAGGGAGGTTGAGAAAGTACTTTCATATGTTAAAGAAGACTCAAAGGAGGGGCACCTGGGTGGCACAGCGGTTGGGCTCAGGGCGTGATCCTGGCGTTATGGGACGGAGCCCCACATTAGGCTCCTCCGCTATGAGCCTGCTTCTTCCTCTCCCACTCCCCCTGCCTGTGTTTCCCTCTCTCGCTGGCTGTCTCTATCTCTGTTGAATAAATAAATAAAATCTTAAAAAAAAAAAAAAAAGAAGACTCAAAGGAAACCGGAGGCCTTGCCATTGTCAAGTTAAGGTTGTTTGTCCCTCAAGCAAGGCATTAACACTGAGATGGTTGGGGGCTTCCCGGAAGAACGTCACTTAAGTCCCACCCAGGAGTGGGGGCTAGGGGGCGGTTGGAGGGTGCAGGCTTCTGCTTTGTCTTCAGCTAGCCTTCTGTTACCTCATCATTCTTAGTTGTCAATTCACCACACAATGAAGGTTCTTAAGCTGTGTTAACTTGGTCGTCAACTCTGGAAAATGATAGACATCGGTCATTTTTTCCTTCCAAAAGTGGAGATAAGGTAGAGCCATACAAATCCTGAAGTTCAGGCCTTACTTCAGCTAGGTCCCCCTCCTCCCTCCACACTCACACCTTTGTTTCTCTCTCCAGCTCCCAGGTATTCCAAGATAGCCCTAAAGGAGTAGGAAGCAAAGAAGCGGTTAACATGCGTCTGGCTGTAAACCAATTCCACATAGCCTCGGAGGTGGTAGGACAGCTCTGGCTAGGGTAAGAGAAGGCATGCTGCTTGCACTGAATAATTTAGACGCCTTACCTGTGTCCTCACTATAGGAAGACCAGAGGTATAAGGGGTGGGTGAGAAGTCACAGGGCAAACCGCCAGTCAAAGGGTGGTACCCCCTGCCCCGCATGCTTGGCTCAGTCTGGAGCTGAGGTCCCGGCCCCGCCCCCGGACTGTCTCGGAGTTTCTTAGACCGCGCCCCCGACCGGTACAGAGCTCGGTTCCTGGCCCCGCCTCCCGGTCCTCTAGGCCCCGCCCCCAGCCCTGAGCTTGGCTCCCGGCCCCGCCCCGGCATGGCGCCGGAAGCCCGCTGCCGGAGCGACCGGCTCTCCGGCCGGGCCGGGTGGGGGCGGAGCCCAGTGTGCAGCTGCGAGGACGGCAGCGGCGGGAGGCGGAGCCTCCGTCCGGAAGCCGGCGATTCGCAGCCATGGCCTCCCCGGCCCGCGGCTTCTCCGTCCTTGGTGGCCGTCTGAGCCGCCTGCCGGCTCAGGGCGGGAGCGCCGTGCTGTCGGGGGTGCCGGTAGCAGCCAGGCGCGTGTTCCGGGGCTTTCGGAGCAGCGGCGTGAGGTACGGGCGCCCAGGACGCTCGCTGTCCTCGGGTGTGGGTGCCGGCGCGTGCGGAGCCGCGGGCTGCGGGAGGGGCGGCGGGGCGTGGGCCTCTCGCGCCAGCCGAGCTCTCCCGCGTCAGGCCAGAGGCTAGGGCAGCCGCGGGGCGCTGCGGGGCTGGGGGCGAGGCCTGCCTAGGCTCCGAACTTGGCTTTGCGGGCCTTGCGGGCAGGTCGCGTCGACCTCAGTTCGGGCAGCTAGGACGTGGTCGGCTTTGGGCTCTGGCGCCAGAATATTCCTGCTTTGCGGGAGGTACAGTGGAGTGGTTTAGGAAGACATTTGAGGCCCTCAGGAAAGGTGCGGTGGAAACAGGTGGTCTGCTTGTTTCAGCTAGTTGCTTTTGTTTGGGTTATTGTGTTTCATAAACAAAGGAGTGAGCGTAGTCTGGATGGTTTACTAGTGTTTTGAGTTTCTGAATTCTTTTGTTGATGGTAATTCTGAGGTCTTTCCAACTCTAAAATTCGTAATGATTTCACAACATCAGATATTAATCTTGATTAATCAGTCTTTAATGTATGGCGCTTCCCAGACCTCTTCAGTCTAAGATTGAACTAATCAATCATTGCATCTCTTTGGATCCCGTTGCTGTCTAGTGCATTGCATGGACACAAAGTGGTACGGTTTTAGCTCTTCTGCACAGAGGTGCCCCCAAACTCTTCACTTTTTCGCCTTCTACTTGTTGGAGTTGCAGACTCAGACCTAAGCATCTAAAAATATATTCCCTTGACCCAGAGCCAGTGAGTCCAGAGAGATTCTGTTTTCAGACTTTGAGGGCTTCCAGTAACGCGTGTTCACTGCAGTTCTACGAGCTCAGAGATTGTCATTTTCATCTTTGTGTATCGTCAGGGAGCAACACAGTACTTGGAAGAAAGTGATAATCAGTAATGTGGAAACATAACTACTGCTTATTTAATTTAAATTGATTAGTTCCCATTTTATACATATATTTAGTTCTCAGTCGTGAGTGACTAAAACAAAAAATATATATATTTCCAGTAGGGTTTGCTTTAGATGTAGTTTCTGTCGATTAGGTCTTCCATGAGGATATGTGAGAATATAATTGATTCTGAGTTCTGGTTAATGAAGCTCTTTCTGGTGTCTGAAAGAATTTGCCAGTTGGTTTGGAATAACCAGCTGTACTACCTAGGAAAAAGCAGATTCTGTAGAATTCTGTTTGAATTGCAGAATTAAATTATGTACTATATAGTCACTCTACTTTTTGAATTTCAGTTGTTTTAGGGCTTCTTTCCAGTGAGAATAGCCTTTTCCAGATTGTGTAAATTGATGGATTTTCCTTTGTCACCTTGATGTAAAGAACCCATCACCTCATCCTCTCCATGTACATTGAATGGGAGTCACAACAGTTACAACCCAAACATTTCCTGGTAGCCCCGTGCTTCGTACACACCTGCACGAGCAAAGGGATAAATCAGATCTTTTAAATTGTATTTAATGGTCTCTTTAAAATAGTTGAATGCAACAATTTGGAAACCTATTGTTTTTTTAAGATTTTATTTATTTATTTGTCAGAGAGAGCGCACGCACAAGCAGGGGGAGAGGGAGGCAGAGGGGGAAGCAGACTCCCAGCTAAGCCTGGAGCTGGATGAGGGACTCCATCCCAGGACCCTGGGATCATGACCTGAGCCTGAGAAGGCAGACAGGCAGGCAGAAAGGCAGACGCTTAACCCCTTAATGGACTGAGCCACCAGGCCTCCCTGGAAAGCTATTCTTAATATAAAGAAGTATTACTTTAAACCCAGCTGCTTTCAGCCCCATTTGATACAGGTTATGACTATAAAAATAAATAATACTTTTGATAGTTTTTATTTTCTTAAGACAGTGCTAATCAAGTTAGGATAGGGTGGTATTTTTGACATCCTCTTGGCACTGAATACCATATTTGAAGGTGAAGTTGGCTGTCAGGTTGAGAAACACCTGTGGACTGTTGGGTCTCGGGTGGGGAGGAATTCGGACAGTGTGTTGATGCTTATTGGTGTCTCTTTTCTCTTCTAGGACCAGCAGAGAGAAGAGATTCCATCTTCCAGAGGTCGCCACTGTCTGCCTCCCCACTTGTCCCCATCCTCAGTCATCTTTTTTAATATGTAGTTACACCTTATTTGTCTAGTTTCATGGTGAACGTGGTTTAATCTGACATCATTCCTATTGACTTGGAATTTGAGCCTTAGTGTTATTTTTATTGAAAATTATCTTTTAGTTTGATAAACTGTTTTAAATTAACAGATTTATTGCCAGTTTCTGAGCTACATAGAGCCTTAAAAATGAAAAAGTATTTTTGATTATTTCTCATATTTTTGACTAGTACCTATACTAATGGAACATATAAGTACTTTAATGAAGTATTTTCTTTAATTGGGATTTCAAGAAATAATCTTTGACAGAATTGAAATTTACAAAATCTTGAAGTATCATTTAAGTTCTCTCTCATTTTTAAGATTTACAGTGAGTTTTTTTATTTCCTCATGAGAATTTAGCTTATTAATTGGAAGAAAATATATTTACTGTCAAAGAAATAAATAAGCTCTTATATTTGTTACAGCTTATTGTTTCTTGAAATGAATTATCTAAACAGCCAAAAAGTTAAAAATAAAAAAATTTTTAGTGATTAAATTTTTGCCGTTTTTGCCTTTCTTTGTGAGTTTACAAATCAAAGTGTCCCTGGATTATAAATATCACATGAATCTTTGGCCCAGTGCTTTCAGTGTATGGAGCTAGGCAGCAGCATTTCCCATTTGGAGGGGAGGTTACACATCTTGTACATTAATGCCATGGTCAAAGCAGATTTGCAGGTATCCTACAACAGGGACTTCCCAAATGCTGCTTAGATCATCCTACCTGAACACATTTTCAATAATTAAATGGATATCCTAAGCGTTTGTTCCATGTTTATCCTGTGGCAAAGTGATTCCTAAAGTCATTAATTTGGCAGATTCTCTTTTGTCTCCTGATCGTGCTGTGATTCCTATTAGTATTTGTCAAATTTTGTGTCTGGCCTACAGCTCTTGATAGAAACCTCACCTTTTTTTATGTCTCATTGCCAATGGCTTTATAGTTTTTGCAGGTAGACCAGCATTAAAACAAACAAACAAAAAACCAATCGCTACAATTTTGGAGCTATTAAAAGATACTGGTTTATGTTAGTTAAATATTCATGTCTTGTAGAGGGAGTAGTTGAATTTTATAATTGAAAAAAGACCAAGTTTTATCAGTAAGGCTGTTCATTTTTATTCAGACTCTCCCCTCTAGTACTCATTCAATATTTTTTTCTCTGCAGCAGAAGTATTTGATGTAAAGATCCTTTTATCCTCATGTGAAGCTTGAAGGACCCAGACTCCAGTTAGGACCATTACTAAAGCTGATTTTTCATAGACTGATTTCAACCAAGATAAGAGTTAGTTCCAATGACGAGCAAAAGCAGTTTCTCAAAATCAAATTTTGTCAGGAAATGTGATAGTGTGGTTTTCCTATCTTAATGCTTTACCTATCTAATGAGATCACTGGCTACAGTGTTGATTTCTAAGCAGTTTCTAATGTCATTTTAAATTTAGAACCTACATGTTTTACCATTTAGTATCTGTATCTGAGTTTTATGTCTGTGTCCCAGCTGTTTAGAGATAATGTGTTTTAGTGTAGTTTAGTGTAGTGTCTCCAAAATCAAGTTTTCCTATTTAAGATGGGTCAAGAGATGAAAAAAGACTAGTATTAATGTCACATCTTGTTACTCAGTCATGGTGTTAGGAAAAATTAAGCAGTTTCTTTAATGACCTGAATCTTTGTTTTTCAAATGTTATTTTTTCGTGTTAATACCTTGATTGGGTGATAAAAACAGGAAAAAACAAAAACATGTAAGTTTCCATGGTAACATACTCTCCTGGAATTCTGTGGAGCCCAATGGCAGGTTTTAAAATAGTTTGGCTTGGAGATGATTAAGTTATGGAGGGAGCTTGGAACTTGGGAGAAATCTGAACTGTCAACGAGTGGGATAAATTAATGATTAGTAATAAATGAGATTTGCTATTAGGTGCCGTTTGGACCAGACAAAAAATACTTAAAAGATAGAAACTTTGTGGTCAGAATAAAGATAGGAAACTTTGTGGTCAGAGTGGAACATAATCTAAACCTAAATTAGTGTCAAAGAACTCAGGGTTGGATGTTATCCAAGAATGCTTATCCGAACTGCTCACTTTACATTACGTCATGTTCGTTTTCTGTGTTGCTGTTGTTTTTACTAACATTTTATTGGCTGCATTATATTAAATTAAGTCAATTGGTCATGACTTACATAACCATCTTGATATTGTTCAGTGTCTAGTTCTTAGAACATATGAAATAATTTACTCTCAGATTCAGGTCATGCTCTTGTCAACATCATACCAGCAAGGTTTGTTCACCTAATGACCTGAAAATGATCAATGATCTATGTAGGTTTCTGTGATTATTCACAATAAAGAGTGTGCCTAGAACCAAAGACTATCCAAAGATTCGTAATTCTAAAGTTGGGGCATATATAGTTTAAAATAGATGTCCCTCTCTCCCCTATGATCCTGTTTTGTTTCTTAAATTCCACATATGAGTGAGATCATATAAAACAAGATGAAATAAGAGAGGGAGACAAAACATAAGAGACTCTTAATCATAGGAAACAAACAGGGTTGCTGGAGAAGAGGGGAGTGGGGATGGGGTAACTGGGTGTTGGACATTAAGGAAGGCATGTGATGTAATGAGCACTAGGTATCGTATAAGACTGATGAATCACTAACAAACTAATAATACATTATGTGTTAATTAATTGAATTTAAATTTTTAAAACTTAAAAAAAAATAAAATAGATGTCCCCTCCCTGCTTTGGTTATGAATAACTGCAATGAATATCAGCTTGACTTTAATCCAGTTGTGTTGTTGAAAAATAAATTCTTATTAGTATTCAGTGCTTATTAGTATTCAGTGAACCTTTACTAAGCAGTTTGCTGAGATTTTTTGCATAAGAATATCCTTTTATCCTCACGACAGCTAGAGTAGACTATTACTATTCCTAATAGTTTGGGTGATTGAGACTTAGAGAAACTAAGTAACTTGCCCATGTTAACAGTAAATAAATGGTGAAGACAGGGTTTGAACCTTAATGATCTATCCAGTGCTTTCTCTATAAGCAATTTATAATTATTGACATATCTCACTATTGTTCCTGTTTTTGAAAACATTTATTAAATCTCGTAGAACTTTTGTGAATCAAGAAAGCTAATTTTGCATATAAGTCTTAAAAATTATCTTGTCAGATTCTATTAATGAAGGGTACTTTTTTTCTTTCTCTGTCTCTTTTTTTTAAAGAATTTATTTATTTATTTGTCAGAGAGAGAGCACATGCACAAGCAGGGGGAGTAGCAGGCAGAGGGAGAAGCAGATTCCTCACTGAGCAGGGAACCTCATGCGGGACTCAATCCCAGGACCCTGGGATCATGACCTGTATCGAAGGCAGCCGCTTAACCAACTGAGCCGCCCAGGCATCCATGAAGGGTTGTTTCTTAACCTAAGACTTTATGGATAGATTTTAGGGGATCCATAAACTTAGATGGAAGATCACTAACCTCTAACAAATTTAGCATTTTTTTCAGTTGTAAATGTTGGCAACAAACCACAGCAGTATTAGCAGTATTTGAGATATTGCCAGTAAAAACCACAGATACTTAAATATTACAGAGTTGATGCAGAGATCTCAAAACATCCTATGCACTCTCACTGCTTTGTTATTATAGTAGTTATTAGACCTGCCAATAGATGCTGTTCTTTAATGCTTTAAAAACAAAAGCGATAGCCGTGCTTCAATAAAACTGGTTTCCTTGTAAACCTGTGTATTTTATATTAAACATTCAAAAAGATTGTTCTGGGAAGCCGTCCATATGATTCAGCGGACTGCCCAAGGGTTCTTATGGTACAAAACTTAGCATCTAAGATTCTGAAAAAAGCATGAATGTTGCTTAGGTGGCTACTGATGTTCTAATTTAGAAGTTAGGGACCTGAAAGATAAATTGCAAAACTGATTAACAGAATTATGCAATATGAAAACAACTTGCTTTTAGGTTTTGTTTATATTGATTTTTACAACAGTATCCCTGATAAAATAACTTTAAGGTGTTAAGTATAGTATTTAGGATGTGAAATGAAATGTTTTTAAAATTCCTTAAACTTAACATTCCTAAGTACTTATTCACTTTCAAAAAATTTATTTACTTCAAAAGGCTCCCTAGTACTAGTGATTGGTTTTAATCAATATATAATTTTGCCCTGGTTCCCTTGGGTTTCATTTCTGTTGTACTTATTCAGACTCAAAATCTCCAAGGGAGGCCCTAAAATACACAGCGATTAAGCTATGGTATGACCTGCAGAGAAACTTGAATTGCTAATGATAGTATTAGACTTTTTTTTTTTTATCTTTATAGATCATAAAACAGTCCATTGTAGCCCTGTTTAAAGTTGTGGTTGAAAATGAGATTGAAACCTAGTGCAGAAGTGAGATGCCAAGTATACAAACTAAATATACTGCTGATTTTGGGTACATTTTGTTTGTTTTTATTTTACTGTTTGATGAAGGAATATTTTAATACCCAAGAAAAAGTAGTGATTTTTTCCTTCTATTTACTACTTTGCTTTAGTTAATTAAATAGTATATTTTGTTCTAGTAACCATAAATTAGGATGGTTGCAGTTTATTTCCTGGAAAATATAGAGAAATAAACAAGCTCATGGAAACAACATGAAATGATGGCTTTCTGGTCTCATATTGCTGCTTGGCTATTTGAGTATGTCACCATCTGTCACTTAAAAGAGCGATGTTTTCAAATCAGCCAGTCAACTTTTAGCCAAATCCTTTTCTGTGAGTTAAACAGAGAACATTCCCATTATGCAGATAAGGAAATTGCATTCCTTTCAGAACAGTTACTTGTCCAACCTTATAGCTCCTGTCCTCGGAGAAAGAATTCAGTGGAAATGTAAGCAAACAGGCATTTATTTGGGCAATTAGAATTGCAATTTGGGAGACCCAGATTCAGGTAGAAATCTGACTCCTGTTGTGAGGAAGACAGAGGGCAAGGGTCAGAAGTGCAGAATTATAAATTATTATAAAGGCAAGGGTCCCAAGTGCTGTTCTCCTTTAGGTCCTCAATGCAAAACAGATTGAAACTAGGTTAATGGGATTGTTTGGGTTAATATGCAAATGAGGGATTCGAGTTGAGGGGGTTAAGTCTAGGCTGAGGGCGAGTAGCTGGCAAAAAGTTGAGTTCTTCCAATGAGGACCTGCATAAATTCCTCCCTACAGCCTTTCCACACAATTTTCAAGAGACTCTCTTAGACTTGCTTGCTCCATTTTGAAATCTTTTACACCTAATGGTGAACCAGGGCTAACTTCTGGGTTGGGGTAAGTAATTTATAATGCATTATTCTGCCCTCCTACTCACCACCCTCACCCCCTCGCTGTGATTTATTGCTTTTTAATGAGGCCGCAGTTAGTGCCAGCCCAGCAATGGGAGGAGAATACTGAAGGAAGAGCCCTTTGTCCTGCCTTCTTTGGGGGTCACTTGCCACATGACCTGTTCAGAAAATGTCACCTGAGCAAGTAATGACAGGGTGCATTGGGTGAAAAATATCTTAGGGTTGAATTGACCGCACTTTTGGTGTGTATTAATGACAATGTGACTATGTAATTTTTTTTAAAGTAAAAAGACATGTTAAAATAATGAAAATTTTGTTGAGCGCCTGGATGGCTCAGTCGGTTAAGCATCTGCCTTTGGCTCAGGTCATGATTTCAGGGTCCTGGGATCAAGTCCTGCTGTTGGGCTCTCTGTTCAGCATGGAGTCTGCTTGTTCCTCTCCCTCTGCCCCTCCCCGTTTGTGTTCTTTCTCTCTCTCTCAAATAAATGAAATCTTTAAAAAAAATAATGGGAGTTGCATATTTGGAATATTTTACTGACTTATAAATATTTTAGGACCTTTAAAAAGTCCTGTTCAAAGCTATTTTCAAAATTAACACTTTAAAAGTTAATTTATATCCTTATATGTTAAAACAATTGAAAAATTTTGATTTTTATATTTCAATTTTTTATGTTAATTATGTGACTACTAACTTTCAACAGATGCTGAATTCTTGGTACATATTCTTTTTTTTTTTTTTTAAAGATTTTTTATTTATTTATTAGACAGAGATAGAGACAGCCAGCGAGAGAGGGAACACAAGCAGGGGGAGTGGGAGAGGAAGAAGCAGGCTCATAGCTGAGGAGCCTGACGTGGGGCTCGATCCCATAACGCCGGGATCACGCCCTGAGCTGAAGGCAGACGCTTAACCGCTGTGCCACCCAGGCGCCCCTTGGTACATATTCTTGAATCAGTTTCTTAGCCATGTTTAATACCTTGACATTGATCATTTTCTGGAAAAAAAAAAGATCTTATGCTTAATTTAAAAATTTGCTGCAGTTTTTTTAAAAGTTGCAAATTATTTTCTTTAGACAATGTATTTTTAGTTTTCAAAGTATTTTCTCTACAGATACTAAAGTACCTGTTAAGCTCAGAGCAAACTGCTAAATGGAACATAGTCTCAATTCTAGTTTTTTTCGTATTGAAATGTGAAGATATTTTAGCCTAAATGTTTCACAGTTGCTGTCTTTGTGTCTCTTTTCAGAGTACCTTTCTTTGACAAATACTTATGTTAAATGTCATCACAGAAGTTGCTTCTATTTACGACTTTTAAAATACTTTGCCACGTTTATTTATTTATCTTAAAATTTTTCCATGTTTAGATGCAGTAAAGTTATAGGTCTTCTCAATTATATGCCATTACATTCCAAAATATAAATGTATTCAATGAAAATATAGCTCCATCAAAAGATTCTTCCCACAAATTGTAATATTTTAAATTAGGATTACAGATGTATTTATTTACTAAGGCTGCCATAAGCAAAGTACCACAAACTAGATGGTTTAAAACAACAGAAAATGAGCCTCACACTTGTGGAGGCTAGAAGACTGAAATCAAGGTATCCGCAGAACCTTGCTCTCCTCTCCCCTTCTTGCTGGCAATCCTTAGTTTTCGTTGGTCTGTGGCTGCATGACTCTAATCTCTGCCTCCTGGTCAAGTGGATTATTGGATTCAGGGCGCACTCGACTCCAGTATGACCTCATCCTCATCCTGCATCTTAATTGGATTCACAGATACCTTATTTCCAGATAAGGTCACAATCACAGGTACAAAGGACTAGGATTTGGGAGACACAATTCAACCCACAACAATAGGCTTTCAGAATTGCTTTTATATTGTTTAAGCCATTATTGTTAAATTAGTTCTTAAATTGCTTCTCATGGTTTTGAAGGGGTAAATTTCTTCCCTTGCTTTTGAAGGGATCCATTTCTGTTTATAAGCTTTGGTCCAGTGACTGCAATTCACTAAAAGTTTCAGATTTGAAGTCCCCTTTCCAGTGTCCTTGGTGTATTTTTTGAATGTGTTGATAGGCTATTTCCAACAGATTTTGAACAAAGTGCAACAATTTTAGGCCTTTTAGACTAATATACATGATAAATTTTCACATTTATTTCTAAAATCTGATATAGGCAGTGAGGAGAGTACATTCTGCCATGATAAAATATATATTTTTTTGTATTCAAAATAAACCTAATAAGGCTTGCAATTGAGTTACAGTAACTGGGTTTATGTGTTCATTATTTGGTAATTTTGTTTGGGGTTCACACTTGAGTTAGTAGTAGATTATAGCTTGTTTGCACACAGTGCTAAGGGTTTCACGCGCATATGTTTCATACGTTTCTTCATATGGAAAGGGACTGACCCCTCTGTTGGGAATACTAGAGTGGTTATTCCTGCTCTGAGAGTGATGGGGGCCTAAAGAAGTGGTTCTTTACTGAGGCTCGAGAACCACTTTACACGTGCTTAAATACAATACTGTGGGATTTTAAAATCTAGTCTATAGAGAATGTTCCTGGCAATTTGTTAGCCAGTTTGTTTCATCAGCTGAGTCCTGTTGTATTCTATGACAGAAATTAAAAAAAAAATTTTTATTATGATATGTTAGTCACCATACAGTACATCATTAGTTTTTGATGTAGTGTTCCATGATTCATTGTTTGCGTATAACACCCAGTGCTCCATGCAATACGTGCCCTCCTTAATACCTGTCACCAGTCTATCCCATTCCCCCACCCCCCTCCCCTCTGAAGCCCTCAGTTTTTTTCCCAGAGTCCATGGTCTCTCATGGCTCATTCCACCTTCTGTTTACCACCCCTTCATTCTTCCCTTCCTTCTCCTACCGATCTTCCTGCTACTCCTTATGTTCCACAAATGAGTGAAACTATGACAGAAATTTTGTCAGAATTTGCACTTTTTGTGCAAACCAGAGGCAAAATGGTTGAGTTTTTCATTAGAATTAAGAGCTTTTTATCCAATGTAATCATAAAATAAGTAAAAAGACAAGCCACATAATGGTGATACCTGATACACAGACCTAAGATTAGTGTTCAGAATGTGTAAATAACAACTACAAATTAGACACAGATTAATAGTTCATTAGAAAAATGTCAAAAGTGATGAACAGGCATTCCATAGGAGAGGAGCTCCAAATGGCCAATTAACCTGCAAGACGTTCAACCTCTAGTCATTAGGGAAGTGGATATTACGAGCACAATTAAATGCCATTTAACTAATTGGTTTAGTTAAAAATTTTGACAGTGTCAAGGAAGTAGAGCGGTAGAACCACTGGTGGGCTTGTGAACTAGTGCAGCAGCTTGGAAAACAAGTTGGTATAAACATACATCTGCATCCTATAATCAGCAGTTCCATTCTGGTGTGCATACCTGTAAGAAACATGTATATATTTCAGTTTGTATATCATGTATGTTATTATATCTTTAATGTTTAGAGTTACAAACATAGGATGCTAAAGGAAAGCAATGGAATTATAAGCCCACGTTTCAGGTTAGTGCTTAACCCTGGGAGAGGGTAGGGTTTGGGTAGAGGAGGGTTACAAATGATTTTGGTGATACTGTAAACTGGGTGGTAAGGTGGTTAATTGTTAATTTTTATATGTTTTATAGGTATTTTCTCTCTGTTCTTAATATAGTTCAAGAAGATCTCTTTTGATAACATTTAAAAACATTTTAAGATGGATAAATATCCAGAATACTGCCTGTCTCACCATTTAACTTTACATATTCCTTTTTAATCTTTAGTCAAATGCAGGCACATTTTAAGTTTGAAATTATGTACTGGAACTTTTCATCTCATTTTTTCACTTGACTTTATGCAGAATATTTTCACATATTGCTGTTTTTGCAATTACTGTTTTCAGTGGCAGCATATGAATTCCAACAAGTTATAATACAATGAACATTTTAACACTGATAATTCCACAAGTATTTAGTAAACACATACAATGTGCAAAATCGTCTTTGGTATTAAGGGCATTGTAGTAAATATAAACTTCCTGCCCCACACAGCTTCGAGTACAGTGTGTCCGCATAGGGGTGTGGGGCAGTGGTTTCAATAAGGAGACCATATGACAGAAGGGTCAGAGTGGCGTGCTGTGGGGGCTCATAGCAGAGGCAGTTCCCCAGGGAGAAGGGGCCAGAGAACATTTCCCAGAGGTCCTTCCAAGCTGAGACTCGAGGAATGTGTGGGAGTGAAGGAGGAACAGACTTGCTAGGACACTGGGGGGATCAGAAGAAGAAAGAAGAGTGTTTCAGGAAGAGGGCGTAGTGTATGTGAAGGCCCAGAAACAGCAACCTGGCCCAATGGATAAATTGAAATGCAGCTGCGTGTGATGTGGGACTCGGCAAGTGTAGTGTTCTTGAGCAACAAGGCAAAAGAAAGCTCACGTAGGGGCTTGTAAGCTACGGGAAATTTGGATTTTGGTTAAAACTCCCTTTTTGTCAGTTTTCTGGTCCAAAATGTTGGAGTCATATTTGACTTCTTCTTCTCATCCCCTACACCCAGTCTCAGTAAATCGAGTGGCTTCATCCTCCAAATTAACTCAGAATCAGACCGCTTTGCACCTCCACTATGGCCCTCTTTGTCCAAGCCACCCTCACCTCTTGCCTGGGATACCATACTAGCCTCTTATTGGTGCCCCCGCTCCCCCCTTGCTCCCATAGCCTGTCCTCCACATTTTCACTAGTGATTGAATAATGAAAATCGGGTCATAGCACAACACAAAATCGCCAAATGGCTTCCTACCTCACAGTAGAAGCCAACATCCTTTTGAAGGTCTGATGTTCGCTGACTTCTCTGACTTTGCCCTGTCCTGGTACACTTGTGTCCACTGCAGCCACTGACCTACTTGCCATTCAGCAACTGTGCCAGGCACACTCCTGCCCGAAGTACTTGCTCCGCACTTCCCTTCACCTAGAATTATTCTGTCCAGATAGCCATATGACATATTCCATCCTTTCCTTCATTTATGATAAAATATCACCTGATTGATCAGAGAAGAGACACCTAACCCATCTATATAAAATGACAACTCTCTGGGGCGCCTGGGTGGCCCAGTTGGTTAAGCGTCCAGCTCTTGGTTTCTGCTCAGGTCATGATCTTAAGAGTCATGATGAGACTGAGTCCTGCATCGGCTTGTGCTCAGTGCAGAGTCTGCTCAAGATTCCCATCTCTCCGTCTCCCTCTGCCCCTCCCCCTGCTCGCAGGCACACTCTCTCTAATTGAATGAATGAAAGAACGAATGAATGAATAAAATCTTTAAAATGACAATGCTGGCTTCCAGATATGCCCTTTCCCTCTGTTTTTCACATATGATATGTGAAATATTTGCCTTTAAAAACATTTTGTCTTCTTATAAAAAAAACTTAAGTCTTCTTCAACTAGACTATAGTTCACATAAAAGTGGGCAGTTTGTTTTGTATACTGTTATTTATACTTCCTAGAATACTGCCTGGTAGATAGGAGGTTTTCAGTATGTATTAATTAAATTAATAAACAATGAGCTTGTAGTGAGGAGTTTTAAGAGGGAACTGGCATTATAAAATTTGGAAACTCACTCTGGCCACAGGGTGGAAAATGGATTGGCAGAGATTGACTCGAGCCAGGGAGAAGTATGCTTCTAATGCCTGAATATTTACATTGTTATTGATAGTTAACATTTTTCAACAATACTCATTTGTTTATGCACTGAAGACTATGTGAGCAAGATAATATGTGTGTTTACTGGTTCTTCCAACATATGGACTGATATGGGCATCCACCCTCTGGGCCTCCACTAATTCCAGGTTGCTTCGTTTATCCTTATATTTTATCTCCCATAGAGCCAGGCTTCCCGAGGCTCTGCAGGGACTGAGGGAATCGATGGGCTAAGACAGCTGCTCGGGAAAAATCCTCATAGTTCCTATTTATAATTGGGTGGTGGTCTCCTGGATGTTTACCCATAAACACCAACTCAGCCAGGCTATAGGATGTCAGCTGTAATTAGCAAGCTCACTTAGCACATCAGTGCTATAAAGTAAGCCCTGTCATTCTCTCAGATCCCAACATACAAGATGCAGTCAAATTTAATCTGTATATAGGTTGTCTCTCTGTGAAAGCCAGGAATCAGTTTATGCCATTGTCAGCTCTGACATTCTCAGGGTCACACCGCTTTGTAATATCTAAGACATAATTATCCTGGATTATGTTCAGTGATTGCCAGTTTCACAGTAGCCTGTGAACAAATTATTGTGTGTAACAGAATCAACTAATAAAATGTCAGCAGCAGCATTTCTATGCATGTGCTATAAAATGTAACGTGGAGCTCAGGTGATTTTGTAATTTAAAATACAAATGCATGTGTTCTCTTATAAAAGTGAATTTTAGTATATTAGTAGATAAACCTTCTTCTATAGTATTTTACCCTAACGATATTGCTGACACAATTAATTTATGGGAAGTATTTATTTTTTACCACCCCATAGAAATGAGTCATGCTGGAATTATTTGCCATATCTGCAGCCTTTAGTATTTTCTAATATAAGAGGACCTTGTTCTCAGAATTAAAAGGTTACTTAAATGAATTAGTAAAATATGGGTGCTGGAAATTCATAGTAAATAGTGAAAAAAGTTTGTTATCTAATCTTGAAAGATAAAATTTTGGGGCTCCTGGGTGGCACACCGGTTGAGCGTCTGCCTTCAGCTCAGGGCGTGATCCTGGCGTTGTGGGATCAAGCCCCACATCGGGCTCCTCCGCTGGAAGCCTGCTTCTTCCTCTCCCACTCCCCCTGCTGTGTTCCCTCTCTTGCTGTTTGTCTCTATCTCTGTCGAATAAATAAATAAAATCTTTAAAAAAAAAAAAAAGAAAGATAAAATTTTAAAGTCAGAAGTAAATATTTTATCTTGATTTAGTCTATAATTATAACTGTGTACTAATCATTAGAATGCAGAAAGACACAAACCTCAAAAGCTCACTCAAGAAACAACAGATAGCCAGAATAGCCCTCTGTATTAAAGAACTTAAATTTGTAGTTTTAAACCTTTCCACAATGAATGGTCCAGGACCAGACATTTAAGGAAGAAATGATACCAATTCTGCACAAACTCTTCTGGAAATTTTGAAGAGGATGGGGTATTTCCTAACTCATTCTACAAGGGCAGCATCACCCTAATACCAAAACCATACAAAGACATTACAAGAAAACTACAGACAAATACCTCTCATGCACAGAGATACAAAAAATTTAACAAAATTTTAGATGAAATCCCCAATATCTGGAAAGGATAGGCACATCATGACCAATGAGGTTTATCCCAGGAATGCAAGATTGGTTTAACATTTGAAAATCAATCGATGTAATTCATCATATTAACAGACTAAAACAAAAAAGCCATGTAATCCTATGATTATCTCTGTAGACACATAAAAAAGCATTTGATAATATCCTGAAATAAAGTCCCATCAAACTAGGGATAGAACTAAATCATGGAACTAAATGTGTAACCTGAACCCATAAAACGTCTAGGAGGAAATATTGAAGAAAACCTTTGTGACCTTGAGTTAGGCAAAGATTTCTTATACACATCACCAAAGTCCTGCTCCATAAAGGAAAACTGAAAGAAGAACATCAAAATTGAGAACCCATCTTCCAACGACACAATTAAGAGAATGAAAAGGCAAAGCGTGGACTAGGAGAAAATATTTCAAGTCACATATTGGTAAAAGACTTGAACCTAGGATGTATGAAGAACTCTCAAAACTCAATAATAAGGGAAAACCCTATAGAACAATAGGCAAAACATGAAATTGCACAATTCACGAAAGAAAAGGGCCAGATGATAAATAAGCACCTGAAAAGATGCTTAACATTAATATTCATTATGGAGATGCAAATTTAAAGCACAGTGAGCTACCACTACATAGCCCATTGAATGTCTAAAATTTGAAAGACCAGCCATACCAAATTATGGCAAGTATGTGGAGCAACTGGAGCTCTCATATACTTCCTGTAGAAATGTATAGTGGCACAACCACTATGGAAAACAGATTGAGAGATTCTTATAAATGTAAACATACCTATCCTATGACCCAGCCATTCCACTCACACGCATTTGCTCAAGAGAAGATATGTGTGTACAATGGCTTGTACATGAGCGTTTATTACAGCTTTATTTGCCATGACTAAAAACTGGAAACAACACAAATATCCATGAACAATTGAACAGATAAACAAATTTTGGTATATCCGTACAATGGAAAACTACTCAGCAATAAAAAGAAATGAACTGTCGATACATGGAATGACATGAATGAATCTTAACTATGCTGAGTGAAAGGAGCTGGATAAAATGGAGTATGTAGTGCATGATTTCATTTTTATAAAATTTGTGAGAACAGAAACTAATATATAGTGATGGAAAGCAGATCAGTGGTTGACTGGGGATGGAGAAGGGGATAGGGCAAGGATGGCAGAATGGCGAGATTACCAAGGAGCACCAGAATTCTTTTGAGCATTTCATTTGCTTGATTGTGGTGATAGTTTCCCAAGTATAAGCATATAGTGAAACATCAAATAGCACACTTTAAATATGTGCTGTATATTTTATGTCAGTTATACTTCAATAAAGCTCTTATAAAATTAGGACAGTGGAGCAAGATTGATACACTGAACTTGCCATGATTTTCGTTGTTTTGAAAGCTATGAAATTTTTAGTGAAATGTAGACAAATTAGAAACAAAAGTTGAATTTACTTATAAAGTTATAGTGTCTCATCAGTTTATTTCCTCAGTTAACTGTTTACCTACGGGTAATTTATTTTTAAAATATGCTTTTGTGTTGAACTGAAGAAGTGGTTTTTGAACATGGTCATGCATAAGAATATCTGTGGGAATTTGTTAGACATCCAGAGTTCAGTCTGTTCTGAATCACGGGGATGGGAATCTGTAAGTTCAGCAAGCTTCCCAGGCAATTTTGGTGTGTGTATCCAAAGACCACATTTCAGAACCACTTCTTGGTAGAACAATGTTCACGTCAAAATTGTATGAACTTGGAGGGACACTGTGGACCACTGGTGCCAGAATGAAATGGACTATTCTTGGTGTAGTTACATATATACCTCTTAGAAAGGACAGTTGACTTCTTTGACAGGGTAGCAAATTTGCATTTTGTTTGTGTTGGTTGATACTCGTGATGCCTGCCCCTATTAGAAAATAAAAAGTGTACGGGTACTAGAAAGAATTCAGGTGCTGTAAGGTTTCCTTTTCTCCTTTTTCTCTATTGCTTCTTCCCCCTCCTCCTTTCCCTTTCTTCATGATATTCATTGACCTGCCTTTGGTGTTTGTGTAATAATCATGTGCTACATACAGATGTTGCTTTCACCAGGCCTTTCAGTAGTGAAAGGACAGGGGCAGGAGGAAGAAAGAACCATCTTATACTTTATCAGGTACCTTAAAAAAATGAACACAGAGTAAGAGCAACCTTAGTTCACCACTTTTAACTTTGAGATCATGGAGAGCAAGAAAGCCTTTTCAATATATGCATGCATTTCTCTGTGCCTTTCTCTAGGGACTGATTGATGGTTGCTCACTTGAACAACCATAGATGTGTAGTTCACGCTTGTACCTCGTACCTTTATGTGACTGAATGTTCCTTATTGTATTTTTAGTACTCCACTTATTCTTTTGTTTTCCGCAGACATGATGCCATTGTTATCTCAGGAACTGAAATGGCCAAACAAATCCAGAAAGAAATACAGAGAGGTGTGGAATCATGGATTTCCCTCGGAAACAGAAGACCTTACCTCAGTATCATTTTAGTGGGCGATGACCCAGCCAGTCATACGTATGTCCGGAAGAAGATCAGAGCCGCCTCTGCTGTAGGTGGGAATGCGTTCTAGTTGTTCTTGTTACTCAATTATGTGTTCTGGTTTTACTCCAAAGGGTGATCATTATCAACGATAGTTGTCAAATAGGTGCTATTGGAATAACATTTATTATTATTATTATAGATTAGTTACCAAAGCTTCTGTTCATTTCTTCATCTTTTTCTTCAGCTTTCTTACTGAATTAACTCAATGTGATTTCAGATCCTGTGGTGACATGTCAGGGGACCACTGCACATTTAAAGGGCCCATTTTTAGGCACAGCATAGGGAATGTAGTTAATGGTATTGTAATAGGGTTGTACGGTGATAGGTGGCAGCTACACTTGTGATGAGCACAGCAAAATGAATAGACTTGTCAAATCACCAGGTTGTACCCCTGAAAACTAATGTAATATTGTATGTCAGCTATATTTCAATTTTTTAAAAAAGGTCCATTTTTATTATATTTGCTTGAATCAGATAATAAACCTGGCCAGTTCACTGTGCTGAACTTGGCCTAATAGTGGTGGTGGTGGCATTGGTATCTTTACTGTATTCAAATCCACTAACAGTAGCTCATCACAAATAAATGCGATGGGATACTGGGCCAAAAAAATGCATGTGAATCATGAGAAAACATCTGTGCTATTTGAGAAATCCCTTTTAATGGTGCTTTGAACACCATTTTTGTAGAATGGCCTTTCCTTCCAGTGGGACAGGAGCAGAGGAAACCAGCTGCACACCATGTAAGACACCATGAATGAAAAACCACATCTCTGTTAGTCAAGTGACTTTCTGTATTTGTTTTTCTTCCAGGGATCTGTAGTGAGATCATTCTAAAACCTAAGGATGTTTCTCAGGAAGAACTTTTGGACATAACTGATCAATTGAATATGGACCCAAGAGTCAGTGGTATATTAGTTCAGTTACCACTGCCAGGTACATAAGGCTCTTCTCTATGTCTGCTTTGGTTTTAGGTGAAAGGGCATCTATCGGCATTGTATCATGACACCACAAGTAATTTAGAAAATAGGCTCATGAAGGGACCAGCTCTTAGACTAGCAAGTAATTGTTGACAACTCCTGAATGACTTACGCTTACAATGACTGAAGCTTGTGAAAGAAAAATTGAGGCAAAAATTATGTGCAGTCCTCACTTTACACGATAGTGCAAGACCATAAAAACGAGTTGTGTAAGCTGAAACGGGGTAAAGTGATCTTAAAAATCCATGGGAAAAATAACAGTTGTTCTGTGACCTTTGAAATGTTCTCCCCATACATTAAAAACTCTCCTACTGTGGTTCATAGATGTATAGGGAAATGAAAACAAAAAAGGTAAAATTAATATTTGTTCAGTATACTATAATTTAAAACATTAAAAACATCGAGGGGCGTCTGGGTGGCTCAGTCCATTGCGTGTCTGATTCTTGATTGTGGCTTAAGTCATGATCTCAGGTTTGTGAGATCAAGCCCCACGTCTGGCTCCTTGTTGGGCATGGTGCCTGCTTAAGTTTCTCTCTCTCCCTCTCCCTCTGCCCCTCCCCACTCCCTCAAAAAAAAAAAAAAACAAAAAACCAAAAACCAAAAACTTAGAAACATTGAGAATTAAAGTTATTTGCAAAAAAACTTGACCAGAGGAGGTTGACCAGAAGCTTGCCTTCTCATCATATAGCTTACGGTATGGAGCAAGCGTCTTTCCCCTGCCGTGGTGAATTGAATTGTATATTCCTTCCTAAGTTTGGATCAGCTTCCATTTTGTCTTTCGTAATCATTTGCCGAGCAATCTTCTTGTGGTTTGTAGTTTTTTCAAAGTTGTGAAGTATCCCCTAGAGTTGCCGGTGCCGTTTACGCTGGGGTGTTGCCATCCTTTTTGTCGCAAGAACCTTCTTGTTTGTGTGAATTGGTTGGCCTTTCGCTAAGCTCCCGTGGCTCATAGCCGCATCGCTCCAAAGGGCACAGCGTCAACATTGCAGGGTCACCTCGTTCTTGGACAAGCCATTACCATTCCATTAGAATCCTCCCGAAGCGACTTCATCTTGTTTTCTGCCTTCATAGTTCTGACCTTCCCGTGGGCCAGGCTTCTGCTGCCTCTGCTCGGTGGTCGCCCTTTTCAGACCTGTTCACATCTAATTTCACTTCTAGCGTTGTCGCATTTTGTTTCTTTGCTGCCCTGTCACCTTTACAGGTTAATTCCCTTTGTCGATGACCAACTTTTGCGAAACGTCACGTGAGCTGATGACTGGATGAGAGGGAGGAAGGATGATTTGCCGTTTAGGTTTGAGCTGAATAACGGATGTGCAGTGACCAGTCATCCAGACTTGTGAAGAAGTGACATGTTGCTCACTGATCCCGATGCTCATCTTTATTTACATAGTGATTTGTGGACCAGAGGGCCGGCAGCTCTTACATAATTACTCACGGTTAATTGACCACCATAACGGACGTTTGAATTGTGTTGTTGGACGACGGATGTTATTTAACTAAATTGTGGCTCTGAAATTCATGCCTATTTCAGCTGAGTACAGCGAGGACTGTAAGCATAGTACAGATGACAGTAGTTTTGAGTTCTGTAAATTTTGCAGAAAGCAAAAGCTGAATGGTGCTATTGCATGGGATCTTTGTATGGTATTATGGTATTTTATCCAACAATGCAACTTATTGCCTTAGTATATAACTTTTGTGCTAAGTTGTACCAAAAATTCACTTTTCTAATTCTCTTAGGGGTTTATTAACGTCACAAGTCAGGCCCCAGAAATTTGACAGTGGGCTTAAACCCAATTGTTTGGCTCATATTAAAAATGAGTCTTTTTTCTGCTATATATGCCAAGCAATCTTCTTTTGGTTTGTAGTTTTTTAAATTTCTCCCGCCTGTATTTGTACTGAATTCAAATAGTTATAAAAAACATGTCACATTGGGGCGCCTGGGTGGCACAGCAGTTAAGCCTCTGCCTTCAGCTCAGGGCGTGATCCCGGCATTACGGGATCGAGCCCCACATCAGGCTCTTGCGCTATGAGCCTGCTTCTTCCTCTCCCACTCTCCCTGCTTGTGTTCTCTCTCTCCCTGGCTGTCTCTATCTCTGTCGAATAAATAAAGTCTCTTTAAAAAAAAAAACAAACATGTCACAAATTTCCAAATCTAAAACACTGGATTTAGTTTGTCCTAAAAATTAAGTTCCTTATCTGTAGAAATTTTACCCTTTTTGGGCAGCTTTTCTCATTTGGGGAATTTATTAGAAAATTGCCACTAGATGGCACTGTTGAACCGTCTGTACTAAAATTGTTTAGTCCTGTTCATTTTAGACAGAGGCACAGAGGCAAAGGGACTGGGCTAATAACAAATATCTGGATGCTCTAAGAAAGGATAATTCTCTATCTTGCTGAAAAGCCACTAATATACAAAATAATACTGGGGAAAATTTATTACATTAAGGATTTATTATATCTCATCACTTTACATTGATTACTT
Organism: Ailuropoda melanoleuca; assembly: GCF_002007445.2. Taxonomy (NCBI): domain Eukaryota; kingdom Metazoa; phylum Chordata; class Mammalia; order Carnivora; family Ursidae; genus Ailuropoda; species Ailuropoda melanoleuca. The sequence goes on along the minus strand of NC_048228.1, from coordinate 52,828,454 downwards.
CATTGAATCCTCACAATAATCCTGGGGGGTTGGAGCTATTATTGTACATTTTACTGATGAAGAATTTGAGGCACAGAGAGGTTAAGTAACTTCCCAAAGGTCACTGGAGCTGGCAAGTAATTGAGTTGGGATGTGTGAATCCAGGAAGACTGGTTCCTCATGCCAGTACTTTTAACTATTATGTTACCCCTCACCAGCACATCAGTGTTAGCTAGTGAGTAATGTATCATACTATGTGGCAAGTATTCCTTGTGGATGGTTTTATCTAATCCTCAAAGCAGTCTTATGAGTAGGAATTATCTTCTTTATTTTATTTATTTATTTTTAAAAAATTTTATTTATTTATTTGACACAGAGACAGCCAGCGAGAGAGGGAACACAAGCAAGGGGGTGGGAGAGAAAGAAGCAGGCTCCCAGCGGAAGAGGATCCCAGGACCCCGGGATCACGCCCTGAGCCAAAGGCAGAAGCTTAACGACTGAGCCACCCAGGCACCCCTCTTCTTTAGTTTATATATGAGAAGACTCGTCTGTATTACTTACTCTACTTAATCTACGTTATACTGGGACATATGGTTTGTTGATTGATAGAAAAAGTTGGTTAAAATAGGAAATCATGAAACAATGCGTATTTACCATAAATATTGTATTATAACATAAATAATTTAAATACTCATTCATTCATCAATCTTTTGATGGGGTTCCACAGCACTTTGGAGCCTACTGATTGGAATTTTGAATCATCTTCTGGCATTACTAATACCTGTGATTCATTGCCTCTCATTTTCAGTTTGAGATGAAACGATTGCAGTGAAAATTCATATTGATTTTTAAAATATCTCCCAATCTGGGGTACCTGGGTGGCTCAGTCGGTTAAGCATCCAACTCTTGATTTTGACTCAGGTCATGATCTCAGGGTTGTGAGATAGAGCCCCACGTCGGGCTCTGCACTCAGTGTGGAGTCTGCTTGGGAATTTCTGTCTCCCCCTCCTCCTTCTCTTCTCCTGTTCGTGCTCTCTAAATGCATACATACCTATGTACATAAAATATTTAAGAAAATATCTCCTAATCTTCACGACTGTCTTGTCCATATCTAAATCCTTACTAATTCATTTCAGTTCTGAAGAGTCTTTCCAAAATTTTCAGTTTAGTTTTTATAGAAATAGCAACTGTTTTCTTCTCACACTCCATTGTTATTATTATTATATTTTATTGTATTTTATTTATTATATTTATTATCTATTTTATTTGTTTATACCACTTTTAATTAAATTACATATTTACTCTGAGAGAACTAGCAAAAACCGTTTAAGAAATACACACAATTGTCTCTTGAGTATCACTAAAGTCAACTGGTATGGGCAGGAGTAGTTTTTTTTAACTGCATTCTGATTTGTTTAGCGAGCCCCGAGCATCAGCTTCCACGTTTTACAGAAGAAATGGAAATCCTTTAGTCATTTTGGTAGGTTGGCTATGTGGAAGTAGGTTGAGATAGCCCCTCCCGGCCAGGTCTTAATAAGATGGTGACAATGTATCAGTGAAACAATGAGCAAATGAGCAAATGAGATGATTCTAGTTGATCACACCTCCAGTTTTCTATCATTTGGTTAATAATTTGGATTCCAAATTATGTCATGATTAGAAATGGGAGATTATTTTTCACAATTAGGGCAATATCTTGAGTAAAAGAAATTCTCACTTAGAACTGTAATTCCGATGTGGCAGGACACGTTTGCATAGGATTAATCAGAGTATACAAACAGTTTCCATGCATCTCATCCGGATAAAAATCAAAGAAATGAGACAGAGTTCTGCCCTATTTGGTGGCAGGAGTCTGTCTCAGGCCAAGCCCCTTTTTATGTTCAGAAGCAGTGCAACTTCGGTCAGGATTGGAAGTACTCAGGATATAGTTGTGTGTCCTCAGTCACGCAGCCTGGCTGTTTTTCCTCTAGCTGATCCTAAAACTACAGAGAAGTAAAAGCCACATGCGATGCTTCCCTGCTCCTATCCCATGTGCCGTCTGTCAGTATCAATAAGTGGTCATTTTGTCAAGGCCAGAAAGATGTCTGCTATTCATGTTCTGTATGTATTTTCTCCTAATCAGGTATTATTTGCTTTTAGCTTCTATTGAGTTATATCTATTGAAGTGATATTATATTAAAAGTTATGTCATTTGTACAGTATGTATCAGTATGTAATGTGAAAAAAAGGGTGAAATAATGAGCTTTAAAAATTGAGAGCCATTCTTTTCTAACTAAAACAATGAAAGAGAAATTATAATATCAAGAAGCTTAAAGCGTGCTGGAAATTTGCTATACATATTTGTTATAGTATGGGATTTGGTATGGGAGAAGTTTGTTTTTAGTGGATTTCAATTATATTAACTCTATGAAAGCATTCAGATGTAAGCCTATAAAGCAGCAAGCACTAAAAGATATTTTAGTGTGGTGTTTTACTATTGCTTTATGACAACACCTATTTCTGGTATCCATAATTGCAAATATTTACCATTTACTATTGCCAGGCACTGTTAAAGTGCTTTCTATATAGTAAATCACTTAACACTTGAAACAACTCTTATCAGTGGGTGCTATTTTTTTCAATTGTGGTGTATAGTTAAGGGTATTAAGGGAACTGAGAATCTTGTGTAAGGTCAGGGAGGTAGTGAGTAGCAGAACAATGCCAGGAGAAGCAATGATAGTGTCCTTTCAACCATAATCACTGTCCTACAACGGAGACTGCAAGTCAGGTGCCAAGAGAGACACTTGCTCATCTCCTCATGTTTTCTTGCTTTCTAAAGTTTACTTTTCATCTATTTCTAAAACAAAATTATTAGGTAGAATGGGAAAACTTATTCCATCTTATCTATCTTTTTCTAAAATAGTTTTCCAAATGTTTCCTTTTAATTATCGAGGTTGAAGTCTTTGAATATTAACATCTTCCAGTTTATGTAAGGGGATTAAATAGAGAAATTAGAATGAAATATAGGCTTAAAGGATTAAATCTGGAGGGATTGAGTAAGGAGAGTTAGAGTTTACTGTGTAGATTTAACAAAGATAAACATTTCTAATAATAATTAGGCATAAAAATGGAGATATTGACCTAATTAGTAAGGATATAGATATATGCATTGCCTAAAATCTTAATTCTTCATTTGGAGAAAAAAAGTCTCAGCCATAATTGCTTTTCTTAAGAGATTATGTAATTCATGTTTGCGGAATACTTTTTGCTCTGTTTTTAATGTTCTTGACAAGAGTGGGAAATTTTCACCACTCTGGACTTCTTCATGTTTGTAGAGCCATTTATTTTGTTTATTTCTAACTAATTTTCAGATTTTGACTTGAACTTTGTTACAACATTTTCCCTCTTTCTCTAGGAAGAAAGCCCAGTTCTGTGTTTTGAGTCTTCAGAACAATTCTGCATGGAATATTTTATTACTTTTTTAGAAATGCGTTTCCTCCATTAGAGCACTAGTACCACCAAGTAGGGAGAATCACAGTTCGCATTTTATTCTGAAATCCACTTTGGTCATGGTAGACTTTTAGTGACTGTGACTGCCGGAATGAATGAACTCTGTAGTTTCCCAGCAACTGCTTTTTTTAATTTTAATTCAAGTCTTACCCTTCTGCATATTTTCTAAGAGTAGTGGTTAAGTTCTGACACTGTTCAAGATTTGATGAGGGTCTTCTATCTCTGTACTCCTGAAAGCTTCCTATAACGATAGTATTTATTATATAGAAGACATGCCAGGATAACGCACATTTTATTACTTGAATAGGGCCTTGGCCTCTGACCTCTTAACTATATTGATTCTTTTTCAAATATACCAGAGCTGACTTCTTCCTACCCTTCAGGTCTTAGCTTGAATGCCACGGCCTCACAGAGCCCTTCCCAGCCCACACCCTCTGAAATTATTTTAATTCTGTTATTCTCAGTTTCAGTGCTGCCTTTTTCTGTGGCAGAAAAAGTTCTCCAATATCCACATGCCGCCTTACATGTCCCAGCTTCTCAGAGCAACTAGGTTGGGGCCATGTGACTACTTTCCACTGGATTGTGAGGGGAAGTGACTTTTTTGAGCCATTTCTGGACTGAGAATGGCTAAAAGCTATTGTGCTCCATTGCCACTCCTCTTTTTGTTGTAGTTATCATGGAAGCAAGATGTTACGAATGATTGCAAATTATAAGAAGGAGGGAAGTGGGATTCTTGTGGAGCTTTACATGAATAAGAATGAAGTATCCTTTCATAAGTGACTCAGATTTCAGATTAAAACATACATGCATGTGCACACACACACACACACACACAAATTTGATGACAACTATAAACCCACGGATCTAAGAAGCTCAACAAACTCCAAGCCCATGCAACATGAAGAAAACTATACCAAAAAACACCTTAATCCACTTGTTCAACAACAGTGTGATAGAAAAATATTAAAAGTGGCAAGAGGGGGGGAAATCGCATTAACATACAGAGGAACACAAAGAAGGAAGGCAGCAGATTTTTTGTTAGAAACAATATAAGCTAGAAGACAAGGGAATAGCTTGATCTTTAAAGTATTGAAAGGAAAGAACCTGTCAATTGTGAATTGTATATATTCAGTGAAACTGTCTTTTAAAACAGAGGCAAAATAAAGTATTTTTTTCAGAAATTTAGGGAGGGGAGAACCAGACAGAGCTGAAAACAATCACCAGCAAACCCATACTACAAAAAATGCTAAAGGAAGTCCTCTGGACAGAAGGAAATGATACCAGATGAAAATATGTATCTATCCAAAGGGATGAAGAGCAATGGAAATGGTAGTCACGTGAATAAATACGTATGATATTTTTCTTATCATTCAGATCATCTTAGAATATAATTGATGTTTAACTAAAAACAAAAACCATGTAATGTGTGGTTTGTAACATATGTAAAAGTAAAACGTACAACAATAGCACTAAAGTTGGGAGAGAGGAAATGGTAGGATGTAAATGTTAGATTCTTATACTGTATGGGAAGTGATATATCACTTGAGGATAGACTGAGATAAATTAAAGGTATATATTATAGAACCAGAAATGACCACTAAACAAACAATATAGAGTTATAGCTAGTAAACCAATTAAGGAGATAAAATGAAATGACTAAAAATACTCAATTATTCTAAAGGAAGGAAGAAAAAGGGGGAAAAGACAACAGTGAAAACACATATAAAATTTTATCACATAAAATGTAATGTTGTAAGTAACCCAATAAAATGTCAAAAGTTGTCAGGTTGGATAAAAACAAGAGCCAACTGTACGCTGCATACAAAAAGCGCACTTCAAATATAGACACAGAGAGGTTATTAGCAAAAGGATGGAAAAGATATACCATGCTAACACTAATTGAAAGAAAGTTGGATTGGTTATGTTAATATCATTCAAAATGTATTTCAGAGCAATGAATATTATCAGGGATAAAAAGGTCATTCCACAGTAATAAAGGGTTCCATTTATCAAAAAGAAATAGCAATCTTAATCACTTATATACCTAAGAAGAAAGCTGCAATAAAAACCACTGGAATTGCAAGAAAAATAGACAAGTCCAAAATTATAATCATAAATTGCAGTACCTCTCTCTCAATAATTGAGAAAATAGAAAATCAATTAAGGATATAGATTTGACCTAATAGACATTTATAGAACACAATCCTAGCAAACAACAGAATACATATTTTTTTCAAGTTTACATAGAACATTTACAAAGAAATAATGTATTTGAGACCATAAAACAAATCTCAAATATAAAAGGATTCGTGTTGCCTTAAGTGTTTTCCCTAACCACAGTGGAATTAAATTAAGAATCACTAATGGAAAATCCCCCAATATTTAGAAACTAAATAACACACTTCTAAATAACCCATGCATTGAAAAAAAAAAAGGGAAGTTAGAGATTATTTTAACTTTTTATGAAGACACAGCATATTGAAATTTATGGTATGCTGCTAAAGCAGTACATGGGGAAATATATAATACTAAATACCTATCTTAGAAAAGAAGAAAGATCCCAAATCAGCATCAGCTTCTGCCTTAAGGTACTAGAAAAAAGAAAAGATAAGAAAGAAAATAATAAAAATCAAAGCAGAAATTAAAATAGAAAACAAAAATAATGAAGAAAATGAATGAAACAAAAGCTAGATTGATCAAGGAAAAAAAGACACAAATTACCAATATCAGGAATGGGAGAGGTGACATCACTACAGGTTCTAAGGCAATTAAAAGGATAAAAGTGAATATTTTGAGCAATTTTATGCCAAGTAATTTGACAACTTTGATGAAATGAACAACTTTCTTGAAAGACACACACTGCCAAGGCTCAATCAAGAAGTAGATAATGTGAATAATTCTATTAAAAAGTTGACTTTGTAGTTAAAATTCATTCCATAAAGAAAGCTCCATGTTCAGATGGCTTCACTGGTGAGTTCTACCAAATATTTAAGGAAAAAATAATGCTAAGAAGGAGGGAATACTCCTGAACTCATTATATGAGGCCACCATTACCCTGATATCAAAAACCAGGCAAAGACATGACAAAAAAGGAAAACCATAGACCAGTATCCTTTATGAACATAAATGTAAGAGATATTAACAAAATCTAACAAAATCTAGCAATATATAAAAGGGATCATTCATTATGACCAGAGGGGTTTTATTCCAGGAATGCAGCATTGCTTTAACATTAGAAAATCAAACAGGTATTTAATCACCTTAACAAACTAAATATGAAAAGTCATATGATCATCCCAAAGATACAGATACTTATTTGATAAGATCTATCATTGATTCCTGATAAAAGGCTGTCATATAACTAATGAAGGGAACATCCTTAAGCTGATTAAGGGGCATGTATGAAAAATTTACACCTAACATAGTTGGTTATGAAAGACTGAATGTTTTCCTCCTGTGATCAGAAGGAGGTCAAGGATGTCCACTCCTACGATGTCTATTTAACATTGTATGGGAGATTCTAAGCAGCACAATAAGGCAAGAAAAAGAAAAAAAGCAGATAATATGACTATGTATAAAATCCAATGGAATCTAAAAAAAAAAAAGGGCTACTAATACTAATAAGTGATTTTAACAAGGTTGGATAATACAAGATTAATATGCAAAACACAATTGCCATTTTATATATTAGCATTAAACATCAGTATTGAAATGAAAAAAATTTAAATAACATCAAAAAATGAAATCATTAGGCATAAATTTGACAAAAGATGTGAAAAAACTGTACATTGAAAACTGCAGAACATTCCTAAGAGAAATTAAATAAAACCTAAATAAATGGATATCAATACACTATGTTCATGGATTGGAAGACTAAATACTGTTAAAATGTCAGTTATTTTTACATTGATTTGTGGATTCAAGGCAGTCTCAATCAAAATCCCCTCATACTTTTTTGTAACAGTAGACAAACTGATTGTCAAATTCATGTGGAAATACAAAATACTTAGAATAGCCAAAACAACTTTGAAAATGAGTAACATGGTTGGAAGAGTTATAGTACCCAATTTGAAGATTAATCAAAAATCTTAAAATCAAAAGGTACAAACTTCCAGTTATAAAATAAGTAAGTTGTGGGGATATAATGTGCAGTGTGTACTAAAATTAATAATACTATATTGCATGTTTGAAAGTTTCTAGAGTAGATCTTAAAGTTCTCATCGTAAGGAAAAAATGTAACCGTATAGTGAGGGATGTTAACTAGATTTGTTGTGGCGATCATTTTGCAATATATGCAAATATCAAATCATGTTGTACACTTGAAACTAATATAATGTTATAAGTCAGTTATACCTTAATAAAAACAAATTTTAAAGTAGACTATATTTAAAATAGACTAAATTTAAAAATAGACGGATATTTAAAATAGACTATAAAGCTCCAATAATCAAGGCAATATTGTATTTAAATCACCAGATCAATAGGAGAAATTAGAAGTCCAGAAATAGATTCATACCCATATCAACATCTGATTTTTGACAAGGGTGGGAAGACAGATTAGTGCAGAAAGGATGTGTTTTTCAACAACTAGCATGGGAAAATTGGGCTACTTGTGGTTATGAAACAAGAACTTGGTAAATTAGACTTCATCAAATTGTAAAACTTGTGTTCTTCAGAAGATACTGTTGAAAGAATGAAAAGATAAGACATAGACCAGAAGAAAATATTTGCAAAGCATGTATCTGATAACGTATGACTATATAGAATATATAAAGAGCTCTCAAAAATCACTGTCAAGAAAATAAAAACAGCCCAATTAAACAAAGCCCAACTTCCAGCCAGAATAATGTAAGTCCCTTTGTCCTTACAATAAGAAAAAGCTGAACAAACTGGAAATCAATCCTTTTCTTCAGAGAACTGAGGTAGTAGGGCAAACCACCATCCCCAAATCCGGAGGGAGGCAAATCCAGAGTCACAACCAAGACCTACTCACATTGAACAGAAGCTACTGGAGCTATAAACTGATAAGGACTCTTTTTTTTTTTTTAATTTTATTTTATTATATTATGTTAATCACCATACAGTACATCCCCAGATTCCGATGTAAAGTTTAATTTCATTAGTTGCGTATAACACCCAGTGCACCATGCAATACGTGCCCTCCTTACTACCCATCACCAGTCTATCCCATTCCCCCACCCCCTCCCCTCTGAAGTCTTCAGTTTGTTTCTCATAGTCCATAGTCTCTCATGTTTCATTCCCCCTTCTGATTACCCCCCTTTTCTTTATCCCTTTCTTCCCCTACCGATCATCCTAGTTCTTATGTTCCATAGATGAGAGAAATCATATGATAATTGTCTTTCTCTGCTTGACTTATTTCACTTAGCATTATCTCCTCCAGTGCCGTCCATGTTGCAGCAAATGTTGAGAATTCGTTCTTTCTGATAGCTGAGTAATATTCCATTGTATATATGGACCACAGCTTCTTAATCCAGTCATCTGTTGAAGGGCATCTCGGCTCCTTCCATGATTTGGCTATTGTGGACAATGCAGCTATGAACATTGGGGTGCATATGGCCCTTCTCTTTACTACGTCTGTATCTTTGGGGTAAACACCCAGTAGTGCAATGGCTGGGTCATAGGGTAGTTCAATTTTTAACTTTTTAAGGGACCTCCACACTGTTTTCCAGAGTGGCTGTACCAACTTGCATTCCCACCAACAATGTAGGAGGGATCCCCTTTCTCCACATCCTCTCCAACAATTGTTGTTTCTTGCCTTGTCTATCTTTGCCATTCTAACTGGCGTAAGGTGGTATCTCAGTGTGGTTTTGATTTGAATTTCCCTGATGGCTAATGATTTTGAACATTTTTTCATGTGTCTGTTAGCCATTTGTATGTCTTCATTGGAAAAGTGTCTGTTCATATCTTCTGCCCATTTTATGATTTGTTTATTTGTTTCTCGTGTATTGAGTTTGAGAAGTTCTTTGTAGATCTTGGATACCAGTCCTTTATCTGTGGTGTCCTTTGCAAATATATTCTCCCATTCCGTGGGCTGTCTCTTAGTTTTTTTGACTGTTTCCTTGGCTGTGCAGAAGCTCTTTATCCTGATAAAGTCCCATAAGTTCATTTTATCTTTTATTTCTCTTGCCTTTGGAGATGTGTCGTGAAAAAGGTTGCTCTGGCCGATGTCATAGAAGTTGTTGCCTATGTTCTCCTCTAGAATTTTGATGGATTCCTGTCTCACATTGAGGTCTTTCATCCATTTGGAGTTTATTTTTGTGTATGGTGTGAGAGAGTGGTCAAGTTTCATTCTTTTGCATGTAGCTGTCCAATTTTCCCAGCACCATTTATTGAAGAGACTGTCTTTTTTCCACCGGATGTTTTTTCCTGCTTTATCAAAGATTAGTTGCCCAAAGAGCCGAGGGTCCATTTCTGGGTTCTCTATTCTGTTCCATTGGTCGATGTGTCTGTTTTTGTGCCAGTACCATGCTGTCTTTGTGATCACAGCTTTGTAGTACAGCTCGAAATCCGGCATTGTGATGCCCCCAGCTTTGTTTTTCCTTTTCAACAGTTCCTTGGAGATTCGGGGCCTTTTCTGGTTCCATACAAATTTAAGGACTATTTGTTCCAGTTCTTTGAAAAATGTCCTCGGTATTTTGATCGGGATAGCATTGAAAGTGTAGATTGCTCTGGGTAGTATGGACATTTTAACTATGTTAATTCTTCCAATCCATGAGCATGGAATATTTTTCCATCTTTTTATGTCTTCCTCAATATCTTTCAAAAGTGATCTATAGTTTCTAGCATATAGGTCCTTTACGTCTCTGGTTAAGTTAATTCCAAGGTAACGCATGGTTTTTGGTGTTATTGTAAATGGGATGGATTCCCTAATTTCTCTTTCTTCAGTCTCGTTATTCGTGTATAGAAATGCAACTGATTTCTGGGCATTGATTTTGTATCCTGCCACCTTACTGAATTGTTCTATAACTTCTAATAGTTTGGGAGTGGATTCCTTTGGGTTTTCCATATAGAGTATCATGTCATCTGCAAAGAGAGACAGTTTGACTTCTTCTTTGCCGATTTGGATACCTTTGATCCCTTTTTGTCTTCTGATTGCTGTTGCAAGGACTTCTAGTACTATGTTGAATAATAGTGGCGAGAGTGGGCATCCTTGTCGTGTTCCTGATCTTAAGGGAAAGGCTTCCAGCTTTTCCCCATTGAGAATAATGCTTGCAGTAGGCTTTTCATAGATGGCTTTTATGAGATTGAGAAATGTACCCTCTATTCCTACACTCTGAAGGGTTTTAATCAGGAAAGGATGCTGTATTTTGTCAAATGCTTTTTCTGCATCAATTGAGAGGATCATATGGTTCTTGAGTCTTTTCTTGTTGATATGATGTATCACATTGATTGATTTGCGAGTGTTGAACCATGCTTGCATCCCAGGTATGAATCCCACTTGGTCATGATGGATAATCCTTTTAATGTACTGTTGGATTCTATTAGCAAGGATCTTGTTGAGGATTTTGGCATCCATATTCATTAGAGAAATCGGTCTGTAATTCTCCTTTTTGAGGGGGTCTTTGCCTGGTTTGGGGATCAAGGTAATATTAGCCTCATAGAATGAGTTTGGTAGCTTTCCTTCTGTTTCTATTTTTTGAAATAGCTTTAGGAGAATAGGTATTATTTCTTCTTTGAATGTTTGGTAGAATTCCCCAGGAAAACCGTCTGGGCCTGGAGTTTTATTATTTGGAAGGTTGTTTATCACTGACTCAATTTCTTCATAGTTAATTGGCCTATTTAAGAAATCTATTTCTTCCTGTTTCAGTCTTGGTAGTTTATAGGTTTCCAGGAAGGCCTCCATCTCTTCCAGATTGTTTAGTTTTTTGGCATATAGCTGTTGATAAAAGTTTCTAATAATCCTTGCAATTTCAATGGTGCTGGTCGTGACCTCTCCCTTTTCAGTCATAATTTTAATAATCTCAGTCCTTTCTCTTTGTTTTTGGACAAGTTTTGCCAGTGGTCTATCAATTTTATGGATTCTCTCAAAGAACCAGCTTCTAGTCCTGTTGATCTGCTCTACTGTGGTTCTGGTCTCTAATTCATTGATTTCTGCTCTAATCTTGGTCAACTCCTTCCTTGTCAGTGGGTTAGGCCTGTCCCTCTGTTGCTGTTCCAGTTTCTTGAGGTGAGAATATAGAAACTGCATTTTAGATTTTTCTATTCTTTTGAGTGAGGCTTGGATGGCTATGTATTTCCCCCTTAGGACTGCCTTTGCAGTATCCCATAGGTTTTGGACCGTTGTGTATTCATTCTCGTTGGTCTCCATAAATTGTTTAATTTGTTTTTTGATTTCCTGGTTTATCGAGTCATTCTTGAGCAGGATGGTTCTTAGCCTCCAAGTGTTTGAGTTTCTTCCAGGTTTTTCCTTGTGGTTGAGTTCCAATTTCAGAGCGTTGTGGTCTGAGAATATGCAGGGGATAATTTCAATCTTTTGGTATTGGCTGAGACCTGTTTTGTGTCCCAGAGCATGATCTATTCTTGAGAATGTTCCATGGGCATTTGAATAGAATGAGTATTCTTTGGTTCTGGGGTGTAGTGTTCTATATATATCTATGAGGTCCAACTCGTCGAGTATGGCATTCAAAGCCTTTGATTCTTTGCTTAGTTTTTGCCAGGGTGTTCTGTCTATTTCTGATAGTGGGGTGTTGAGGTCCCCTACTATTACTGTGTTCTTATCTATATGTCTCTTTATTTTGGTTAAGAGTTGGCTTGTGTATCTTGCTGCTCCCCTGTTGGGGGCATATATATTAATAATTGTCATATCCACTTGTTGAATACTTCCTTTAAGAATAATATAGTGCCCTTCTGTATCTCTCTCTATGGCCTCTAGTTTAAAATCCAGTCTATCTGATATGAGAATTGCTACTCCAGCTTTCTTTTGAGGTCCATTTGCGTGGAAGATGGTACTCCATCCCCTTACTCTAAGTCTGAATGCATCTTTGGGTTCAAAATGAGTCTCTTGTAGACAGCAAATGGATGGGTCATGTCTTTTTATCCAATCTGCAACCCTGTGGCGTTTTATGGGAGAGTTTAAGCCATTTAGATTGATAGAGATTATTGACAGATATGATTTTAATGATGCCATTTCTCTTTAAAGTCTTTGTATCGGTTGTGACTTGCTGCTCTGTATCACTCTTGGGGCCTTTTTACCTTTATAGAGCCCCCCTTAATATCTCCTGTAGGGCTGGTTTCGTGGTTACGAAATTGGTTAATGATTGGCGATTTTGGAACGTCTTTATTTCTCCATCAATTCTGAATGACAGCTTTGCTGGATAAAGGATCCTTGGCTGCATGTTTTTCTCTGAAAGAGCTTTAAAAATGCCCCCCCAAGCCTTTCTCTCATTCCAGGTCTCTGTAGACAGGTCTGACGTAATCCTGATACCTTTGCCTTGGTACGTGAGAAATTTCTTTGCCCTGGCCGCTTTCAATACTGTATCCTTGGATCTAATATTTGCGAATTGCACTATGACATGCCGTGGCGTAGGTTTGTCCTGGTTGAGCTTGGATGGGGTCCTCTCTGCCTCTTGGACACGAATGCTTGTTTCCCTTGCTAGATTAGGGAAGTTTTCAGCTACAATTTGTTCAAATATCTCTTCTAGACCTCTGTTTTTCTCCACCCCTTCAGGGATGCCGATGATTCTGACATTGGATCGTTTCATAGAGTCAGTAATCTCCCGTAATCTACATTCGTGGGCGTGGATTTTTTTAAGACCAGCTTCTATTTTCGTTTTTTCTTCTACTAACCCATCCTCCAATTCGCTAACGCGTTCCTCTGCCTCGGTGACCCTGGCCGTCAGAGCCTCTAGTTTTGACTGTATTTGGCCCACTGAGTTTTTAATTTCTGTCAGATTCGCTCTCATTTCTGCCCTTAGGGATTCTATATTCTCAGCAACGCTTTCTCTGATGCTTTTTTCAAGTTTACTCATCATCTTGACCATTGTTGCTCTGAATTCCATTTCTGATAATTGGGATACATCCATATGTATTAATTCTGTGGCCGAGGCCAATTCTGTGGCAGAGGCCACAGACTCATTATCTTTTCTTTGCTGGGGGGGACTTCTCCTTCTCGTCATTCTGATGAAGAGAGATTGCAGGGTTGTCCAGAGCCCAAGTGTTGACTGGGACCCAGGCCGTGCGCCCTTGTTTTATAGAGATCTTAGGGATGTGGGCTTCTTCCTTAAAGAGTTTATTTATTTATTTGAGAGAGAGAGAGACAGTCAGCAAGAAAGGGAACCCAAGCAGAGGAGTGGGAGAGGAAGAAGCAGGTTCCCGGTGGAGAAGCCCGATGAAGGACTCCTTACGGAGCGTTGTGATCACACCCTAATCCGAAGACAGGTGCTTGGTGACTGCGCCACTCAGGCGCTCCGGGTTGTGGGCTTCTTGATTTTTCAGCCTGCCTTCTGGGGGAGGGGCCTGCCTGCAGGTACTCAGAAAACCCTGTTTGGGTAGAGTCTCTGTGTCCCTTGCGAGGGGGGATGGGGATGGGCACCCTGTGAGCCGGTATTTCCGGGCTTTTGTTCTCTGGCGGCTTTCCCTGGCGGTTTGCTATGCCTCTTCTGAGAGAGCAGCAGCGGCTGAAATTCAGCCTCTGTCTCAGAACAGAGGGATCGCGGATCGTTCTCCACTGATGTTCTGGCCACTTTAACTCTGTTTCTGTTGGTGCTGCTCAACCCTGCAGCATCCCGGGCTGTGCGCCCCACACCCGGCGTCCCAGCCCTCACTTCCAGGGCCGGCACGTCTCTGTCCTTTGTGTTTCCAACCCCGCCCGCCGCCAGCCGCCCCGCGCGGGCTCCCGGAGCTCCCCGTCTCAGTCTGGTGTCTCACGGGTGCTGACCGCGAGTCCGCCTGCTCCCCCGTGCAGGTGGCCCGCCAACCGCCAGCCGTCCCGCGTGCGCTCCCGGAGCTCCCTTCTCAGCCTGCTGTCTCAAGCGTGCGGGTCCGCGGTCTGTCCGCTCCCCCTTGTAGGTGGCTACCGCTTCCCAGCGCCCTGGCACGGCGGCTCCCTCCCCCTTCCGTTTAGCTTCCGATATCTGTGCGCGGTTTCACGGCTCCCCGCTTTGTACCTCGATACTCAGCGCTGGAGATGTTCATTTGTAGAGATCCAGATGTATCTTCCTGCGTCTCAGGCTGATTCCGTGGATATTCCTGCTGGTCNCCTGCTGGTCTGGTACCTATCCAGCTCAACTCAGGGGACCGGCTGAAAAAGGGGTCCCCTACTCCTCCGCCATCTTAACCTCCCTCCTGATAAGGACTCTTAAATGGAATTTTGATGAGTTTTTGGAGGCAGAAGGTATATTAGCATATGAATGAGAAACTCCCATAGTCTTGGGTGTGGCAGCAAAACAATCACAAGCCATGACAAAAGGCAAATGAAAACAGTCTGAAGGGACAAAACAAGCATCAGAACCAGATTCACATATGATACAGATTTTGGAATTATTGGACAGGGAATTTAAAATAACTGTGATTCATATATTAAGGGCTCTAATGGAAAAAGTAGATAACATGCAAGAACAGATGGACAATGGAAGCGGAGAGATGGAAAGTCTCAGAAAGAATAAA
This sequence comes from Ailuropoda melanoleuca, assembly GCF_002007445.2. Taxonomy (NCBI): domain Eukaryota; kingdom Metazoa; phylum Chordata; class Mammalia; order Carnivora; family Ursidae; genus Ailuropoda; species Ailuropoda melanoleuca. The sequence continues at coordinate 52,813,361 of NC_048228.1, read as the reverse complement.
AAAGAAATGCTAGAAATCAAAGCTACTCTAACAGAAATGAAGAATGCCTTGATGGGCTCAGTTGTAGACTGGACATGCCAAGAATAATAAGCTTGAGAATATGCCAGGAGAAACTTCTCTAATTGAAATGCAAAGAAATAAAAAAAGAAGGGGGGAAAAACCCCAGAGAATCCAAGAACTGTAGGACATTTTCAAAAGGTAGGGCACACAGGCAATTGCAATACCAAGAGAAGAGAGAAACATTATTTGAAGTAATAATGGCTGAAACTTTGCAAAATTAATGACAGACACCAAACCACAGAGAACCCCAAACAGGATAAATACCAAAAATGGTCAAAAGATATGAACAGACACTTGACCACAGAAGAAATAATTACATGAATAGATAGTCAACATAAGTAGTTATTAGGGAAATTCAAATGGGAACTATAATAAGATACTATTGCACACCTGGAAGAAACTGGAAAGACTACTGACCATACCATATATTGGTGAGGATGTGTTGCTGGTGGGAATGCAAAATAGTCTGATCATGTCTTAGAAAGTTATATGTATATCCATTATATGGTGCCTCCATTTCATGTCTACGTATTTACCTAAAAGAAAAGCAAACACGTATTAATATGAAGACTTGTATATGCGTGTTCATAAAAGCTTTATTTTCTTATAATTCTGGAGGCTAAAAATCTGAACTCAGAGTGCCAGCATGGTCAGATTTGGAGAGAGCTCTCTTCCTGGCTTTCAGACAGCCCCCTTTTTTTCTGTATCCTCAGAAGGTGGAGAAAGAGAGCAAACTCTCCGGTATTTCTTTTTATAAGGGCACCAATTCCATCCTGAGGGTTCCATCGTGATGACTTCATCTAAACCTAATTACTTCCCAAAGGCCCCATCTCCAAATACTGTTACATTAGGATTTGGGGCTTCAACATATACGTTTGGGGGGACACAGTTCAGTCCATAGCAAGCGGTTACTGGTGGTTGGAGGTTAGGGGACAGGAAAGAGGGAGGAAAAGGGGCTTGAGGAAACTCCAGGGTGGTGAATGTGCCCATTGATTGTGGTGATGGTTTTCACAGGTATATACATGTGTCAAAGCTTATCAAATTATACACTTTAAATATATGCAGCCTATTATGTTAAAATATTCTAAAATAAAGCTGTGGTTAAAAAAACAGATCTTTTGGGAATACAAATAAATGCAATAAAACTATGTAGAAAGGACGTCAAGGGAATGTTAAGCACTGGATGTAGAATGAAGTTTTCATTAGGTTGGAGCAGGAAAAGTGATGGTTTAGTGGATGTATTGTGTGCTGGAATAGAGATTACTATCAAGGACGTAACTTTTTTTTTTTTTTTAAAGATTTTATTTATTTATTCGACAGAGATAGAGACAGCCAGTGAGAGAGGGAACACAAGCAGGGGGAGTGGGAGAGGAAGAAGCAGGCTCATAGCGGAGGAGCCTGATGTGGGGGCTCGATCCCATAACGCCGGGATCACGCCCTGAGCCGAAGGCAGATGCTTAACCGCTGTGCCACCCAGGCGCCCCTCAAGGACGTAACTTTTGTTTTGGGTGGTGGATTTGCATATGCCTAGCTTATTATGAAAAATAATTAATTATTTTAAGTTGGACCGTGCTTGGGCCAATATTGAAATTGTGTCACAAGCCATGAATTATGTAACCAATTTATTGTATTTGAGGTTTACTCAAAGAAAGAGGCCAGATTTCAAACAGAATATTTTGTTCAAATCCTTTGTGACATCATTTGAGTGTTTACATAGAAGCAAAGACATCCCTGTGATAGCATTTTCCCACTTAAAAAAAATTTTCTAACAACTAACATTTTTATCAAAGAATTTATATGCAAGGCCAACAAAGTAGAGGATTCTCCTGCATGTGGTCGTGTTAACCAAGTGGTGGCAGCACTGAGCAAGCAGGTTTTTTTTTTTTTTTTTTTTAAGACTAGTGGTTTGTGCTGGAAGCTGAGTAAATTACTTTGATATGATTTACATATTAGTAGGATTGGTTGGTCCCTGTAGCCGCATATGTCTCTCCCTATTTATTCCCATCCCCAGGTCACTGAGATCTATAGAATTACCTCTTTTTGAGCAATTGCTATCATAAACAGGTTACATCATGTAACTCAAGATGCCTGACTGCTCAAACTATCTTCAAGACCCAGAATTTCCTGGAACCATAGTGATTACTTCTTTTCCTTTTCACCTTTTTGCTTTTTCCCTTCCCACGATGTCCTAATCTATTTTTTTTTGTACATTCTGCATTGATAAAGAATTTACCAAAATTAAAAGGCCCTTGGAAACATCTGAATATTTCTTTGTAGAAAGTTCTTTAAAAGATCTGTTCATATGATTACTTTCTGACCTCTTCATTCATTTACCAGTTCAAACAAGATTTACCAATCTGCATTTCACTCTGTGCCAGGCACTAGGGGAAAGAGGTAGTTAGGACACAGTTGAGACTAGCTGTCCTAGAAAAGCTTGCAGGCAAGGTCCCCCAAACACAACATCGCTTCTTCTCCCTTGTGTGTTAGAGAAGCTCATTAGGATAGACATGCTCGCTCATCTGAGGGTTCCGCTCTGTAGAATGTACACCGCTTGGAGTGCAGTCTAGTGCATTTGACAGAAGTCACTGTGTCTAGTGCCTAGGAAACCAATGGCTTAATAAACCAGGATGTGTTCAATACTCCTCCTGAAGAATAAGACAACTTTTGGATCTCCTGTACCCTTTAGGTCAATCAAGAGAATTATGAAGGACAAGGCAGCAACCTTTGTGTTAGGTGTAGGTTCCCACTCCATTAATTTTTTTTTTTCACAGCCTTTGAAATAGGTCTGCCTAGGAATGTCCTGTGCAGTTTCTGTGGCTATAGGAGAAAGAGGTTAAGGAAGGGTGGAGGGCCAGATCCACCCCTTTCTGGCATAGACAATGCCTCCCACTCCACCTCCAAGCTCTACTAATTCTCAAATTTGGGGGTGGAGTGGCAGAGTGAGATTAGACTCACTTACCATTCCTTTTTTGTCCCCTCACTCTTCGATGATGAAACAGCTCTTAAATATGTTGGGCAAGTGGTAAGCACATGATAAGTATTTTCTGTCTTGAAACCTTGTTGTAGAACCCAAAGTGTGTCATTTAAATATTACTTATTGGCTTGAGAACAGGAAACACAGCTTCCAAAAGTATCTCTCTTACTTACTCCTACAAAGTAATTAACTCATTAAAAGACTATAGCTGAATAATTTGATTAGGCAGACATTTATTCCATTAGAATGTAGGCTCCAGAGGGTAAGAATTTTGTCAGTTTGGTTCACTATGTATCCTAAATCTTTAGAACAATACTGGGCACATGGTAGACACCCAGTAAATATTTGTTGAATGAATAAATGAGCACATTTTCAAGGGTCTATATTCATCTTCAGAGTGTGGACTTTAACCTATAAGCATAAAGCTTTGCCTTAAATTTCTGACTTTTCAAGTCCTGAAAGGAAGAAATCAATAAAAAACAAACATGAATCTTTTGCTTCACATTATATTAAAAGACATGAAAATGACAGATACATGACAATGTAGATGCAAAGATACAGACAAATAAAGATTTTAATGAAAGCCACCTTTGGTTTTTCATCATATTTTTAGAGGATGGATGTCATGAGGTTGTAGAAGGATCAGACATCTTTTCCTTATGGTGGCCTGTTCTAATTGTTTCTGGCTGTCCACTGATTTTGTTTATTTTCTTCATCTATAAGTCAGGGGTAGTAGTAGTCATTTATCCAACAAATATTTATTAAGTCCCTCCTGTCCCAGGCACTGTTCTTTGTGCTAGGAATACATCAGGGAAAAAAAGATAAAAAGGCAAAAATTTCTATCCTCGTGGAGTAGCAGGAGAGACAGACAATAAAAAACAAATGTAATAAATATATACTCATGTTTATTAGAGGTCGATGTGCTATGGGAAAAAAAGTAGAGCATAGTAAAGAGGATCAAGGTGTTGGGGGACAGTTGTATTTTTGTTTCTTTAACATTTTATTATGAAAAATTTCAAACATACGGAAGAGTTAAAAGAATGGTACAGTGAACACCTGTATAATCCCAACCGAGGTTCCATAATTGCTAACATGCGGCTATTTTGCTTTGTCACATATCTATCCATTTATTCATTCATCAATCCATCTTGTTTTTGAAGCATGTAAAGGTAAGAACACACAATGTATCCCTAAAACTTCAGTATGCATATTATTAACCACAGATCAATATGTATGTTATAGGTGAAATTTATGTTGCATTAAAATGCACACATCTTAAGTGTACTATTTCATAAGTTTTGAAAAATGTAAACTCTTGTGTAACTTAAACCCCTATCAGAATAACAAGTGGTTATATATATATATATATATATATATATATATATCATTTGAGAGCATTTTCTCATGTTCCTTCCCAGTCAATCCCTGTCCCTATAGTCATCCTCATCCGCAGGGAGCCACTGGTCTGCCTTTTGTTTGTTTGTTTTTTCGCATGTATATTGCCCATTTGAATACCTTCCTTTGTAAAATGCCTGTTTATGTATTTAGCTCATTCTTAAAAACTGAGTTATTTATCTTTTTAAGGTTTAGTTTTGAGAGTTCTTTGTATATCTGAATATAAGTTCTTTGTCAGATACATGTTTTGCAAATATTTTCTCCCAGTCTTTACCTTGGTATCCATTTTGTTAATGGTATCTTTTTTTAAAAAAATATTTTATTTATTTATTTATTTGAGAGAGGGGGACAGAAAGAGCTCAAGTGTTGGGAGGGGCAGAGGGAGAGGGAGAAGCAGGCTTCCAAATGAGCAGGGAGTCCTACTGGGGATTTGATCCCAGGACCCTGAAATCATGACCTGAGCTGAAGGCTGATGCTTAATGGCGTGAGCCACCCAGGCGCCCCTTCCCCTTAATGGTGTCTTTTGGTAGGCATAAGATTTTAATGTTTCTGAAGTCTAATTGATCAGTTTTTTTTCTTTTGTGCTTTATGTTTTGTATTCTAGGAAAACTTTGCCCGTATCTAGCACAAATTAAAGTTTTTGCCCAGAAACTATTCAGTTTTAGCTTTTATGTTCAGATTTCTAATCCATTTGTAATTAAATTTTCTGTTTGCTATAAAGTAGGGATTATGGTTCAGCTCCCCCCCCAATATGGCTATCAAATTGTTGAAATACTTATTGTTGAAAAGATTTTCCTTTCTCCATTGAATTGGTTTGGCATCTTTGTAAAAAATCGGATGACTGTATAAATGTGAATCTAAAGCTGGGCTCTTACTCAACTATAGAGAACAAACTGATGGTCACCAGCGGGGAGAGGGCCAGGGGATGGGGAAACAGGTGATGAGGAGCAAGAGTACACTTATCTTCATGAGCACTGAGTAACATAGAGAAGTGTTAAATCACTACATTGTACACCTGAAACTAATACAACCTTGTATGTTAACTACACTGGAATGAAATTTTTTAAAAATAAAATATAAATAAATTAGTGGTCAGAGAGAAAAAGAAAAAAAATAAATAAAGCTGGGCTCTTTATTCTGTTCCGTTGATGCATTTGTCTATCCCTACACCAGTACCACACTGTCCTGATCTCTAGCTGTGTAGCAAGTCTTGAGGTCAGGTATTGTGAAGTCCTCTAACTTCACTCACTTTCAAGATTGCTTCGGATACTCCTGTGCCGGGTCATGTAAATTTTAGAATCAGTCAGCCTCTACCAAAAAACCTCATAGAATTATGATTGAAATTACATTGAACCTGTAGATCAGTTTGGAAGAATTGACACCCTAACACTGTTGAGTCTTCCAGCCCATGAACACAGCATACCTTCCATTTATTTAGGTCCTCTGTCAACGATGTTTTCTAGTTCTCATCATAGAGGTCACCCTCAAACTTTAAAAATTTACTCTTAAGTGTTTTATGATTGGTAAACTATTGTAAGTAGTATTTTTAACATTTCATTTTCAAGTAGTCACTGCTTGTATGTAGAAATACAATTGATTTTTTATATTGATTTTGACTTTGTACTCTGTGGTCTTGCAAAATCCACTTTATTATTTCTTTCTTTGTTTTGTAAATTCTTTAGGATATTCTGTGTAAATAACCATGCTGTCTGTGATGAGAGAGTTTCAGTTCTTCCTTTCTGATCTTAGGCCTCTTTTTTCTTTTCCTTGGATTATCACATTAGCTAGGATCTCCAGTCAAACACTGGACAGAAATGGTGGGAGCGGACACCCTTGTCTTCTTTTCTTGGGGAAAAAGATTCAGTATTCCATTATTAAGTGTAAGGTTAGCCATAAGGTTTTCTATAAATGCCTGTTATACTGAGGACTCTAAGCTTTGCTTTGCCTTTGCTGAACCACAGGTATAATTTCTGTGTAGTTCTCTGAGCCTTGGTTGGGCTTCTTGGAATTTTCCTCCTGTGTGTGTTATTCAGGGGTCAGAGATCTGGGCAAAATTTACAGATACACTTTGAGTCCCCACTCTGTGGCTTTCTCCTTTTCTGGATCTATCCTTTCAATTTTCAGCTGCTGTGGTAGCCTCAAACTTTGTGCCTTGATTCCTTAAGCAAGTAGGACTGCAGATGTCTCTCCAAGTTCTAACTGTCCTGTTTAGGAAAGCCTCCAAAATGGGAAACTCTTTGAGTGACATTCCTGTGTTTCAGATGCCGAGTTTCCTCCAAATCTGTCTGTGTCTAGTGACTCTCCGATGTTTTCCAGATAGCTTTCTTTAACTACAGTTATTTAAAAAAATTTTTTTATTGAGGTATAATTGGCATATAACATTGTATTAGTTTCAGGTGTACAACATAGTGCTTCAATATTTGTCTATCTTGCAAAATGATCACCACAGTAATTCTAGTGAACATCTGTCATCATACATAGTTACCATTTTTTTTACTTGTGATAAGAATGCTCAAGATCTATTCTCTTAGCAATTTTCAAATATGCAACACAGTATTAGTAACTATAATCATGCTGTACATTGCATCAGTAATATGTGTTACAACTATAGGTCATTGTTTTTTTTATGTATGTTTTCCAGTGTTTACAATTACTGTCTGTGAGAAATTTGGTCCAATATAAACTACTTCGTGATTATCAGAAATGGAACCTACTTTAAATGATGTGGTCAGAATAGTCCTTACGAATAATGTAGGATTTAAGCAAGGACTTGAAAAAAGGGAGGGAACTGGCTGAAATGACTGTTTGTTTGTTTGTTTGTTTTAAAGTCCCCAGGCAGACAAAAGAACTGTAGCCAATTTGGGAAATGCCTGATGTGTTTGAGGAACAGCAAGAAGAACAGAACCAATAGAGTAAGACGAAAGAAAAGTAACCAGGGATGAGATGAGACAGATAACTAGAGTTTTGGAGCAGTTCAGCTCATACAGGGTCTTGTTTGCCATTGTAAGGGAATAGGAAGCATTGCAGGGTTTTGAAAAGAAGACTCCTGTGATACAAAATGCATTTCAAAAGTGTAACCCTATTGCTATTTTGTAAATAGATTGTACGGATGCAAATATAGAAGCAGGGAATTAACTAGGAGACTGTTGTAAGAATTCATAGGCAAGCTAATGGCCACTCAAACCAGACCAGTACCAATAGACATGGTGAAACTATTGAAGTCCTAGATCTGTTATAAAAGGAAATTCAACAGATTTTCCAGTGGACTGGATGTTGGGTGTGAGTCAGAATGGCTCCAGACTTTTTTGGCAAGCAGCACAGAAGGATGGAATTGCCATCAACTGAGATGGAGAAATCTATGGGTGAATCAGTTTAATAAGAAAAGATCTGTGCCCTAAAAGGCTCACACTCGTAAATGAGAGAGACAGTTAAATAGCTAATGTTACCAACTAACTGAACTCATGTGCTAGGTGCTTTTTAGAGCAGTTCTGTGGGAGAGCAGAGGAGGAAAATATCATTTCAATTTGTGATGAAGGATCAGGTGGCAATCAATCAATGTGTTGAGGAATGACTAGGGTGGGAAAGAACAGGGAAGAAGGATTACTTACGGAAGAGTCAGCATGCATTTCATGAACAATAGCACAGAAATGCAAAGTTAATGCTAAGGGAATGAGGGAATGGGACACTGCTTGATGTACTAGAGGAAGGGGATGTGATGATGGGGGTTGGGAAAGGGAGGGAGCGCTTGGAGAGGAGGCCATAGGAGAAAGATAAAACCCGGCTGATGATAGTATTATTTACTGTGCTAATGAACTTGCACTTTTCCAACAGCCATTGAGTCAGTGGAAGGAGGTACTTTTAAAGAGTAACATAAAAATCCTTGGATGGGAAATAAACCAATAATTTGTTCTTTTTTTCTCCTGTTCATTGTCCAAAGGCAATTAAACATTAAACACATATATGCACACACATACATACATACAATCATACACACAGGGGAGTAGCTCTATACAGTGGTCTCTCAAGGCATTCCCCGTGCTGTTCTATTGCAATGTTATGGTTATAATTTGAAGGCTTTTTTTTTTCTGGCATGATTTAATGATGTCTCATGATCATAAATAGAGGGGAAACACAAAGTGAATAATGCCAGTTTTCCCATTCATTTGGGTAGGATATTAACTAGTTATTTATTTGCCAACATATTCTGTGGGTCAAAAATGTTTTATAACCATTGTGAAAAAATTGATGTTATTGAGTCTCGTGATTGTTTCTTCAAGTCATGGCCCCAAGGGTGAAGCTTCAGGGGCATTTCAGTAGCAGACAGTCAAAAATACAAAATGTATTTATTTCTCCTACTCATACTCTTACATGCTTTTCTGCATGTGTTTAGGCATGTATTAACATAGGAATGGTGTATTTGGAGGCCTACAAGAAACAGTGCATTCCCTGGGATATGTTAGGATTATCAAATGTCTTGATTAGAAGGGATGGGGGGGCCCTTTGATTTTAACTTTTTTTTTTTTTAGCTTTTATTTTATTTTTTTTAAGATTTTTTATTTATTTATTCGACAGAGTTAGAGACAGCCAGCGAGAGAGGGAACACAAGCAGGGGGAGTGGGAGAGGAAGAAGCAGGCTCACAGCAGAGGAGCCTGATGTGGGGCTCGATCCCATAACGCCGGGATCACGCCCTGAGCCGAAGGCAGATGCCTAACCGCTGTGCCGCCCAGGCGCCCCTGATTTTAACTTTTTTAAAAAAATTAATTAATTAACCAATTAATTAGAGAGAAAGAGAGAGTGTGAGCAGAGGGAGGGGCAGAGGGAGAGGGAGAATCTCAAGCAGACTCAAGCACTGAGCCCAACATGAGGCTTGATCTCATGGCCCTGCGATCATAACCTGAGCTGAAATCAAGAGTCAGACACTCAACCGACTGAGCCACTGGGTACCCTCAATTTTAATTTTTAAATCATATTTAAGATGATTGATACTTATGACTTCTATATACAGAAGGAAAAACTGGCTTTAGGGCAAAAAGATGTAGATTTTAATTCTGGATCTTCCTCTTAGGTAGGGTTTGAGATTGGCTGCATCTCAAACTCTTTGAGCTTTGTCTTTAAAATGGAGATGATAATACCTTTTCCATTTTAGTCCCCAGTAACTATGAGTATCAAAAAGGAAGTGGATGTGATAGTACCATGAACACGGTAAGGCTGTCTGTAAATGTTTGTGCTAATTTGCATTATTGCCATCCACTGTACATTACATAATAACAGGTGCATCTTGCCTGTCAAAGGAAGCAAGTAAGATTTAATTCTCTGCTGAGATAACACAGAGTTATGTAAAAATATATGTGTGTATATATGATATATGAATTGGTTTCTTTGATTCTTATGATCTTAATTTTTTAAATCTACTCCTATAGGTTCTTTTCCTTTTAGACTAAATGACCTCAGTTTTCATGTGCTCTCTATGTCACACCTTTGTATGTCCACGCATCAGTCTTTTAAACAAATATTACTGAAGTGGCTTAAAAGAAAATTGTTCGGAAATGGTGGCCGGGTTATGAACTGAGCTGCAGTTTAAGAAGTACCTAAGAGGTCAGGTCTAGAATCACCAGTCTCTGGTGCTGGCCTCCACATTCTCACATGCTTACATAGCTTCTTAAGAATTTTAGCTGCTGTGTGAGGTAAATTATTTGTTACTGTTAGTGGATGGAAGAGCACAGAGCAGTGGGTTGTGACACTCAGTGACCCTGAGGCTTCTCAGTAAGAGGATGGCTCTCCAAACCTGCCAAAGAGCCCTTTGCATTCTTTCAGTCAATGGGTAGTCCATGCATACATTAGCCAATTTTAAGCTTAGAAATGAACTAATTTAAGCCCTAGCTCAATAATGGGGATCTCAAATACGATTGCTTTTCTTTTCATTTACAAAACTTTTGATTAACTGTAAGGATATCCCTGGCATGAAGCTTCTGCATGAGTGGTCAATGTCTAAGAAAGGAATCATCGGTATCATCCAGATTAAAAAAGGATCCACTGTTTTTGTCCTCAAATAGTAAATTAAACATGTGACTTTTAAAAAGTTTTACTAGAACCTATATAATCATTTTCTGGTTTCAGAGAAAACAGATGGTGACTTACTGTGTTAGAACATTGTAGAGTAAATACAGTTATTGAAAGTGAACAGCTGTTGATTGGAGAGACATTCCAAAGAGCCAATTTCTGTATGAACATAATTCACATTACTACTTGTATTTTGTAAAAGACTTCAGTAGCTTAATGCTGACAAATTGGATTTAAAGCAAAATGGCGGTGGTATCCCATTTAGAATGAAGAAGATCTAAGGTACAAGGCATAGCTCTTTGAAAACAGTTTGAACTTGGGCTTTGATAATGTTTTTAAAAATTATATCTAAATGACATCCATTGTGTAATGAACAAGGAAACTTTTATGTAGCAGATAATACCTTAATTTCGGTATATTAGGCACATGGACTAATTGTTGGGTTTAGGTAAGCCTTATTACTTTTACTTATTACTTTAAAAATAGATGATGATTGGCATCTCCTACCTCTTTTGATTAGTTTATTACTCTTGTTATGTTCTTTTCCTTCCAAATAGAAAACCAAAATGATATTTTGGATATCAATGTGCTAGTGCTTCAGAGAAGGGAGGTGTGTGTGTGTGTGTGTGTGTGTGTGTGTGACTTGCTTTTTTGTTATGTCATTTGGGAGGAAGTAAGGCACACTAATGATGTTATGATTATTTTAATACCAACAAAGCCCTTTTAATCTGTAATGCTGGAAATATTTAATAGAAGCCTATTTGTGGAAATGTATTGTATGGGAAAAACATAGATTTTAAACTGCTACGTAGGTAAACTTATTGAGAGAAAGACTTAGGACCTAGCTGTTTCCAGATCTTACTGGCATTGTTTTATTTCACACATTTCTCCCTCTCACCAGGCCAGCCACTTCTGGTCTTGCAACTCTTACAGTGGTTAATCACAGCCATCAGCCAAGTGCACTTTGGGTTACTATTTTGGTGGAAAGAAAAAAGGGTGGAGTAATGATTTTACACCTACGAATGATAACATAGGTCTTCAGATTTCAAGTAAAGACCTCCAAATAAATGACCATTTTAAAATTAGACCAATTTTATTTACTTTTCAGACCATGTGGATGAGCGAGCTGTATGTAATGGAATTGCCCCTGAAAAAGATGTAGATGGATTTCATATTATCAATATTGGAAGACTGTGCCTTGATCAGCATTCTCTCATACCTGCCACTGCCAGTGCTGTTTGGGAAATAATCAAGAGAACAGGTTGGTAACTTGTGGGCCACGAGACGTGGGTGCTGAGGGCCACACTACACATTTGTGTAGTGCCTTGATGGAACCATTTCACTACCGAGTGAGAGAAAATGATAAGCCGTAAAACTTCAGCCCGTAGAAAGTTGTAAAGTATAGAAGTCAAAGAATAGTCCAAAATAAAATAAAATGAGGAACGCATGCCAGGTTACAGGTAACTGCCGTTGCCTCTTGTAAGAGTGAATTTTCCAAGAGTAGGTTTGTCTCCCAACTTTTAAATGATACACTTAATGCGCATTTTCCAAAATGAACTGTAGTTTTCCTTACCTTGAAAAACAAAACGTGATGAACATATTTGAGCTGTCTCTAATGACCTAGGTTTTTACGGTAGACATCTACATTTGAACTGTGCTCTAAATAGAGGAATACTCTCTCCAACCCTTGAGGTTGTATAGAGAGATGTTTGCCTCTGCTTTAATCAATTCCGTGCTGCCTTTATGTTTGTGACTGTCCTGCCTCCCTTACTGTCCCTTCCATTTCGGAGAGCATCTTCTCCTTTCAAATCTGCTGTTTTCTGACTGAAGGAGAAAATTTTCAAGAGAAAGCAGATCCTCAAACCATCCTCTTAGGACATTACTGCTTGTAAAACCTTACTTCTAACTTCTTCATTTTACTTATGAAGCACCTGTGCCCAAAGTAGAGTGTGTTATAGCTGCAAGTTTTATTTTCATACCTTTCTGAGTCCCTAAAGTTCAGCACCTCTTTCCTATGGGGTAAATGGCATGAGCTTTGTAAAAAATACACTTTTTCTCACTTCATTTTGTTCTAGATTTGCTGAAAGTTTGATTGCCAGCTAAGCTCGACATTGTTGTACTCTGCTTACTTTATAATTAGTAGTTAATATATTTTAAGTCTTTGCATATCTAACTCTTCATGCGAATCTCCATGTTTAAAAGTAATTTAATGGCAACTTGAAAATGTAGTTTTTTTAATGAGGACAATTATAGAGGAAGTGACAAAGCCCAGAAGCATAAAAAGAATATTTATAAATAATGAATGTGGGTACATTATAGACAAGCCACACAATAACTCAAATTTAATTAGAAGTTTTTAAAGAATGTTTTAGTTGGCTGTTCAAATGTTTAATCTGCTTCTTGTTGATTCTTCATTTAAATCAAACTCTGTGTTTTAAGGAATTGAAACATTTGGGAAAAATGTGGTTGTAGCTGGAAGATCCAAGAATGTAGGGATGCCCATTGCCATGCTTTTACACACTGATGGAGAGCACGAACGGCCGGGAGGTAGGTCAGACCTTGGAGATTCCATATGCTCTTATGATTTTCTTCATTCTTAAAATCATCAAGTAAGGATTTTTGGAAATGCGACTTGGTATATTCGTGGGTTTATGCAAATAAAGACTTCCCTTCTTCTTCATCTAATGACATGAGCACCTTGAAAGTAAATAAAAGAATTGCTGAAAATATATGGCCCCTTTGTCCCTATGACTATTATTATTTTGGCCATATGCACTTCCTTTAAATAATTGACTATATAAACATTAAGTGGAAAGCCACTAAATACATAATAGTCACATGTTGATAGACTTCCGCATGCTCACACACGCATGCACACACATACCCACACACCCACACACACTCACACTGATGTATAGATATATAGGTGTCTTATCATTATTAACGTTGGTGAATTCCAGTGTCTTGATCTTAAATTTTTGAGTATTTCTTTTAGGATCTTTGTTGACATAAGGCACATGGAATAATTTCTTAAGCCACAAGGCCCTATGGAAAAAGAAACCCAGTGATGACATATCACTTATCTAAAATGATGAATGAGACTTTTGAATATTGCTTTTCCTTCCTGGGCCTAAGGATTTAAATATTGCCATTAATCAAAATGCACGTGTGGATCATAGTAAATTAGGGCCTGATGATGACTCAGGTAACTTTAAAAAGCCTTCATTTTGAGGCCAGCTAGTCGTACAGTTCTAGTGTTACTATTCACTTCTAACTTAATCTACCAGTGCTTATCTGTCTGTCTCCTAGGATATAATATATTGATTCATATTTGCCTTTATGCAGTAGTTTCTGTGTTAAGCAAGTTAAAACAACCAGAAACGTTTACCTAGGTATCCCATTTTTGTTGGAAAATTTTGACTTGGTGTCAGCACGCAGTTTTTTTCTTCACTTTCAACATTTTACTTTCTTGTCTCATTGATAACATAACAAGCAGCATTACGTTGCTCCACGACTTGCATGGTACTTTCTCATAAACCGTCTTATTTCATTCTCAGCCCTTCTGGCATATAAATATTATTTGCATTTTGCAGCTAAAAAAAATGAGCTTTAGAGGGTTCAGGTGACTTACCCAAGGCCACACAAGGAAATGGTGAAACCAGAGCTGGCAGCTGGGTGCTAACTGTGTTTAGGAGGATAGACTTGGGGTCAGACCCCCTCCTGTCATGCCCTGTGTCCTTGGTCGAGACATTTATGCCATGCAAGTCTCCACTTCCCATATTCATAGAGTACAAATAATATTAATATCTCCTTCACTGGGTTATTGTGGAAATTAGATGAGATATGAACGTAGAACTCTAATTCTAGTGCCCGACATAATAAGTTAAGTAAGCACTTGGTAAGTGTAAACTGTGGCTATTATTATTATTCCCATTATATGGTTAACTTAATAATCTGGGGCTATATTAACCGTAAGGTGTAGAATAACATGATCCAAGGCTGATGATGTATTCTTCACCTTCATTTGAAATTTTATTGTCTTTTTCTGGTGGGTTTTATGTTTGCTGTTTTTAGATTAAATCTAATCTTTGTTGCAATAATTTGCATAAACATAGAATTTATGAAGTCTATAAAGTATTTGATTTAGAAATATGACATTATAATATTCCAAATCACACTTTCCATTGTACTTTTTCTTATAGATATATACAATGTATCATATGCTAATTTCTTGATTGTCTAAAATACCTAAGTCTAAGAAAATCAATTTGTCCCTTCTTTATGCAATTTTAAATTAGACGTTACATATCAACTTTATAAATATTTTATACTTTGTATTACAAAATATTCTCACAAATTCATGTTAAAAATTGAATAAAAGTGGAATTAGTTATAATACTGGTTACTTATAGGCCAGATAGTTAAATTTCCATTTATTATAGCAGCACCTAGGTGCCGTTATAATTACAGTATCCAAAAGGTAATAAATTATATTAAAAATGATGTTGGGCCGTTTGCAACATGAGTGGTGTTTAATCTCATGCATATTTAATGAGAATGTGGTGACATATATGATTAATATAATGAATTGTTGAGAGCTGCTTACTGAAGATTTGGAGTCTGTGGGAAAGTTAATATTTCAAACGTCCCTGTCTGTTACAGCAGTAATTATGTGCAGTGACTCCATGGGCATTGTTAGCTAATGGAGATAATGAAGGGGGATTAACTCGGCAAATTCATCTCTATAGAACTGTTCTGATGACACTCACAGTGTTGAGCATTCAGCTCACACTGTATTTCTTTGCCAGAAGAGATTCAGAACCCTAATGATTCATTTGTGTCTTAAAGCCAAAGATAATTGTACTAGAAGAAAATGGCCATACTGTAATTTAGCTTGATTAATATTTGTCTACTCTTGGCTAGCTTTTAGTCCTGATTATTTAGGACATAAATCCTAGTTGTTTGGTGAGAAAGACCTTCTTTTAGTTCCTCAAGGGCTTGAAATATTTAAAGGACTGAGAATGTGCTAGAATCTTGAGGCAAAGGGTAGTGCTGATGCTCGACGGGTGCTGCAGGGAGATTGCCTTCTGCTGAGGACACGTCATCATGGGCTTTGTTGAGGACATGGCATTTGAGGCACTCTGTAGTTTATAGAGAGTAGGTGTGAGATGGTTCCTGTCTTTCAAGAGCTTACAGTCTTGGTGGTAAAGGGGGGGCGTGGATACAGAGGCACATGATATACAAGTATGGGTGTTTTAAATTATAAATATTCAATGGCACAAAATAAAAGTTGGCATCTCTAAGCAAACATTGCATTTGCTTTGGGAAGCCTGTTGTTAATTGAGGGGATGTAAAGATACTGACAATGCAGGATCTCTTCTCTTGAGCTCCACTGCTTATAAGGATGTTTGAGTGCCATTGTGACCACCAAGAGGACACTGTGTATTCTTTTAACTTCTTTGTATGTGGTAACCTACCCAGTTTCACCTTTTTTCAGAATGGAAACCAAATACCATTAGTCTCAGCCCAATGTGTTTATTTTTAGCTTTACCGTGAGGAAGCAAGAAAGAAGTTCTTCAGTTTCTCTAAAACAGAAGTTTCTTCAAGATAACGAAGTGCCATAATGACCAGGTGTTAAGATTATTAATTGTCACCAAAAGAATACAGAACCTGATTTTATTTCAAGTTTTTTTAGAGTGTCTTTCTGCATATTTTATATTCTTACATAGGACATCGCATCTAAACAGATTCCCCCCAAATGGCCAAGAGATGGAGTTACATGCTTCTCCTATAGCTGGAAGGTTGTGGTATCATTGCAGTTCCTGCAATGATGCAGGGGCTTTTTCTTTTTTAAAGATTTATTTATTTATTTGAGAGAGAGAGAGAGTGTGTGCATGTGTGCCTTAGTGGGGGGCAGGGGGGAGGGGCAGAGGGAGAAGGAGAGAGAGAATCCCAGGCAGACTCCCCACTGAATACAGAGCCCAACGTGGGGCTTGATCTCATGTCCCTGAGATCATGACCTGAGCCGAAATCAAGAGTTGGACGCTCAACCACCTGAGCCACCAGGCGCCCTGATGCAAGTACTTTTTCAAATAGCATTTTGAATAGGACAGCAACAAGCGGATTGTGCTTAGAGTTCTATGGGCTCAGGGATCTTCTTGATTTCACTCGGACAATATGCATTCAGTACTTAACTCTCTGTGAAACGCTGTGGGGAACAGTGGTAGAAAAGACTTAGTCCTCTGTTTCTGGAAGATAACAGTCCGCATCTGCTGAGTTCATCTTTGGACACTGTTTTCTCCAAACACTGCTTCTGCATTGGCGTTTGGCTTTTGAATTCAAGCTGCCCTTCTGCTGCACCTTTCTGTAAGTCAGGTAATTTTTATTCAAGGGGCATCCTATCTAAATGGAAAACCATAAGACATTTTGCCAAGAGAATGCCTCCTTTGCGAACATTGGCTCCAGGTGTGAAAACGAACACCTTTGCCAGACTGGGAGCATTCTCTCTCACCTACGGGAGGTGCTGTCAGGAGGTAACACAGGCAGTGCAACGTGATCTGAGTGGTATGTGGGATTAAGCTCAGCCCAGTGCTGGGTTGGGCCAGGCACTCTCGGGTTTCAAAGAGAGGAGCCAAATAGGAACGCCTAGGAACGCAGGAGTCATGCAGAGGCTCACGCCACAGGACTGAGACTTAGTCTTGCTGGCAGCAGAGTGGAGTGGGACGTTTGCTACCTCCATGGAATGAACCATTGTCAAACTGGGGCGGGGAGGATGGCAGGCATTTCGTCTCTGTTCCTCCCATCCCACTATCCCTAAGTTAGAAGGACCCATGGTAAGAGATTGGAGATGTTGTATCTTGGGATGCCTCTGTGTCGGTTAGATTTTACTGACTTCCAGCACTGAGTTTGCATAGTGGAAGCAATAGGAAATAAAATGATTGTTCTAGTCTCTTTTTCTAAGCTGAATAATAAGAGTACTGCTTACTTTTTTTTTAAGATTTTATTTTTTTGATTGAGAGCATGAGTGGGAGGGAAGGGCAGAGGGAGAGGGAGAAGTAGACTCCCCACTGAGCAGGGAGCCTGTGACGCAGGGCTCGATCCCAGGACCCCAGGATCATGACCTGAGCTGTAGTCAGACACTTAACTGACTGAGCCACCTGGGCACCCTGAATACTGCTTAATTTTTAATATCTCCTAAATTCAGCCAGCTCTTATCTGGAAAGCGCTGTACTTGGAAAATAGCATGTATTCTTACTTCAGACAGCTGGGACTATTACACTCTTGCAACTGACATTAAACGCTATTTAAAATTCAATGTGATGTCCAAATCTTTCTCTTTCCCCATGACCTCAGCGTACGAGGCATTTGTTTAATTACCAGCACAAAGCATTCCTTTTCTAGTGTCTGTAAGCCTGCGTGTCGGAGGTACCACTCGTAAGGTTATTGTGGGCTGCTCCACACTGCCTTTCAAAGGCACTCCTCCTGTCGCTTTCCTCCTGGGACCTGATGCCGGAGCTCCGTAGACTCCCGTACTGGTCTTCAAACATGCCATCTCTTCCACGCCTCCTTGCCCTCGTACACCCTGTTGCCTCGGCTTCCCACCTCTCACCTGCTCTTCCCCCCACCTCCCACCCATCTTTCCAGATGCAGCCCAAGTCTTCTGACTTTACACATGTTGTATATGCTGAGATTGCAATACTAACCCTCTCGCATGTTGATCATCTACCTCTTCTTCCCTACACACACAGCGAACGTGAACTTCTCAATGACAGATATGTGTCTGGCTTTTCGTATCTCCGAAATTATCACAGGACTGGGCACGTAGTCATGCAACCAGCCAGTCCATCAGTAAAAGTTCATTTAGTGTCTCCTATGTGCCAAGTACTGCGCTAGTATTGTAGAAGATGAGACTACAGGCTAGGAATTTAAAATAAAACATTGTCATTTATGGAAAAAAAATCTGTGTCTATTAAGAAGGGGAAGAGAGAGAGAGAGAAGTAGCTAGGTGCTTATCACACTCTAATTCCTTCATATTTTAATATTACAGGCATTTATATAAAAGTATAATTTAAGACTCCCCTCCCCCCAATAATCAGATCACAGGGGAGGAGAGTGGCTCATGACTGAAGGAGAGAGTAGATCCCAGGACACTGGGAACAGAGGGAGGGTACTACTGGGAGCATTAATTGAAAGAGGTCACAGTGTTTTTCCAGTAAAATTCTTAGGATTTATCCTTTTCTTTAGACTAACTTTTTTCCCCCTCAAGCTGCTGATAGATATTGCTGTCTTCTTACAGAGGGGCTGATTTCTTTGTCACTAAGGTGGGGAATACAATGGTGAAAAAAATCAGCTATTGCTCTGTCCTCCTTACAGTCGAGTAGAAAAGACAGCCATTAAACAGTGAGGTATGCATGATTAATCACCATAATCGTGCAAAGTGCTGCAAAAGAGAGGTAGAGCTTTCTATGATAGAGTTTAGCTATAGGAAGGAATAGTTTCTAATAACAGTTATATATGAATGTTATACCCTCCTATTGTCTACCTTCTGTTACTATTCTTCACTTCAGACCAAAAAATCCTACCTAATAGGCAAAAACAAAACTGTCTTCTACTGGAAATGATGAAAAATTCTGTCTACAGCTATACCACCCTGAACGCACCATTCAGATCTTGTCTGAAATTATTAAAAATTCCTAAAACCTGGAAGAAAAGATTTCACTCTCTACAAAATAAATAGTTCATACCATAAATGTAAATGATGATTTAGTGATTTAAAAAAAAATATGGGGCGCCTGGGTGGCACAGCGGTTAAGCGTCTGCCTTCGGCTCAGGGCGTGATCCCGACGTTACGGGATTGAGCCCCACATCAGGCTCCTCTGCTATGAGCCTGCTTCTTCCTCTCCCACTCCCCCTGCTTGTGTTCCCTCTCTCGCTAGCTGTCTCTATCTCTGTCAAATAAATAAATAAAATCTTTAAAAAAAAATAAATAAAGTCAGGAGCGCCTGGATGGGTCAGTTGGTTGAGCGTCCAACTCTTGGTTTTGGCTCAGGTCATGATCTCAGGGTCATGAGACTGAGCCCCTTCAGGCTCCGTGCTCAGTGAGGAGTCTGCATGAAGATCCTCTCTCTCCTCTCTCTTTACCCCTCCTCCCATGCACTCACTCTGCAAAATAAATAAATAAATCCATAAAAAAATAAATACAGTCAGTGCCAAGAGTGTTATTATATAAACGTACCAAATGTACTTAAATAGTGTGGGCTCTTGTCTGTTTGATCAGTAAGTATCTCTGAAGTGCTATTTTTTTTCTTCTTATAATTTGTTGCTCTTCTTATTCTGAGGTCTTTTTCTGTTTCCCATTGTGAGTATTTCTGCAGACTTTCAGGACTTCCCAGCACTGCTTCTCTTTGCCCCCTCCCTCATTGTTCTGTTTTAACCCCTCATCTGTCATCCTTCAGCCTCGCAGATAGGAGTGTTCCCTCTTACTCATTTATTATATGTCAGCTCAGCTATAACTTCTCGAGCAGGCTTCTCTGATAGCCTGTCCCACCCTCACACACACTGCCATGGACACACTGAAGAACTTTTCCTTCACATCATTTATCAGTTTGTGATTAGCATTTCTTAGTGTCATTATTTGATTAATATTTATCAGACTCACTGGACTATTAACCCCACAAAAGCAAAGACCACATCTGTTTATCTTCCCGGTTTATCTCCAGCACCTCACACAATTGCTGTCCAGAAGTCTTTGTTCAACAAATGAGTGGGTAAATTTACTTTACTTGTAGACCAAGAGGGTTTGATTTTTTTTTTTAAAGGGAGAGGAGTTGTTCAAATAAGTTTGGGAAATCTGGATTAAATAAAATCAAACTATAATTTGCCTGTGATATTTCTCGGAGACTTTAATATAGTAATATAGTATAGCCTTTAACATGGTAAGCACTGTGAAACTCTGAGAGGGTCATATTTAGTATTTTACTCCAGAAGTTGGTTTTGGTGCTTTGGTTTTTTCCCTAACAAAATACATATATTTGTATTTGTATTTGCTGTATTTGCATCTGGATATATGCTACGTTTGTACTAGCATACCCCCAGAGGTCTAGCTTTTTTCCACAGAGAGGATGAATAGAAGGGGAGTAAGCAGCACAGTGTTCTTCGAGATGTCTGCAAATTTCGCTCTCAAATGCAGGCAGAAACCTTGGGTATACTTATTTAGTATTCGTGTATGATCTTTTAAGCATGTTTGCAGAATCAGACATTGTAGAAAGGTCCTTGAGTTTATTTTCATCTGTTAATCTTGGAGAGTAGAAAATAAATGCAAAAATTATATAAAGCTGTAACAAACAGACCCCTCCCACCAGCACACACACACCCCTTCTAGCCAAAGCAACTAGAAAGGAAGAAACAATACTTTGGCTTATGTCAGCACCCCTTGTCCCGTGGCTAAGCTGGCTAGTTCATTTTGGCTAAGATTTGGAAGGGTCTGATTGCTTTAGTTAGCTTTTTATTGTTTAAAATCTGTTTCACAATCAGAAATTCTACCAATCCTGACTTGGCAATTTGGTACTATGGGGAATTTGGTCACCTGGGGAATTGATTCATGTCGATGACTCAAAACATTTCATTCCTATTTATAGGAAAATAGTCCTAGAAATATAAGGTTTCAAAGCCAAAATCTTATTTATGACTGCCATATTGTTCACACCATAGCTACAGTCTTGAATGGCGAAGATTGACTCCTGGAGCAGGAGAACCTAGTGTTAATGAGCATAGACTCTTTGGTCCTATTGCCTGAACACACATTCTGTTCCTGCACGTCCCTGTGAGATCAGGGTGTGCGCGGTTGTTGGGGGAATTAAGTGATACCTGTAAAGGATTTCGTAGTCACACGTGGTGAGTGTTGAGTACATGTTAGCTATTACATAAGTATACTTATTCTAAAAAGTATTTAAGGTGGGCCACAGCAGTATATGAAACACAATGCCAATGTGAAATAGTTAAAAGGGAGAAGCAAGGCCTAGAACTAAAACAGAGCCAAGAATAAGGCTATTACAAATAGGCATATCATTAAATCTTCCTGGATATATTACCACTGCCAAGCAGATTGCTTCTCATATACGAGGGCTAAATATATGTTTGGTGAATTTGTTTGAGTCCAAGCTATACTTTATGACTGGGTCACTAATTTCATCTTGAGAGCTCTTGAGTAGGAAAAAAATGATCGGTTACCCAATAAGGTGTCTTTAGGATTAAAAAATAAATACATGCTCAGGATAAATAAAACATTTTTTGGTGTTAAGACTGAAAAATGATTTCTCCTGAGGGTTCTTATAAGGAGGAAACTATGTAATGAACTGAGTAATATTCATAACTTGCTTTTTAATGTAATGAAATGGCCACATCGTATAGGGATATTTCTGTTACAGATTAAAGCTACCACTGGCATGCATTTCTTTTATTTCACTAGATGTTTCTTCTCGTTCTCTGTTTCTGGGTCATTCTCTTCTTCCCAGCTTCTAAACCAGTGGTTCTCAACCTTAGTTCCCCACTAAAATCATTGAGGGGCTTTTAAAAATATGGCTTACTGACCCCAACGTGGAACAATTGAATCAGAATCTTTCAAGTTGGACCTGAGTATCAGTATTTTTTAGAACGCGCCATAGAAGATTCTAATGTGGTCAAGGTTGAGGACAACTGCTCAAAACATTGGAATAAGCCCAGGGTTTCACTTCTTATTCCAGAGCCATTCCTAGGTCATCTTTTCTAGTCCCATAGCCTTAAATACCCTCAGTATTTCCTATGTGTCAAGACCCATGTGACCACTGTCCACTTGACGTGTCCATTTGGACAGCCAATAGCCACCTCAAACTTACTTTACTCAAACCTTCAATCTTAGTTTATTCCCCATAGTCTGTCTTGTCCTAGGAAGTAGCACTGTCTTCACCCTTGCTCAGTTGCTTACGCCACCCTTGACCTCTCTTTCTCACACCTCATGTCTTACCCATTAACAGTCTATTTAAAATATACCCATGATCACCTCCACCAAAAAGATCCTGGTCGAGACAGCCATTGTCTTTCGCTTGGAGTACTGTGAAATTTACAAACTAGTTTCTCTGCATCCACCCTTTTCCCCTCTCACATATGTTCCCCACGGTGGGTCTCAATCACCCATGGCTTCCCATAACACTCAGAACAACATTACATCAGAATAAAATCCAGATTCCTTCACGTGGTATGTAAAACCTTACAGGAGCTGGCCTGGGCTGTATCTTTTTACCCACTTCTTACCATTCTCACCCTCCATCACTGCCTTCCAGCCACAGCTGCCCTTTGCTTCCCTAGAACACACGTCATACATGCTCGTGTGTCAGGGTCTTTGACTTTGTTTTCCTTATTACTGGAATGCTCTTTTTTGAAGTTATTTACATTAATTATTTTTCTAATTTCCTTTGGGTTTCTCTCCGAATATTACCTCCTCAGGCTGTCCCTCGCCACCTTATCAAAATAGCAGCCGTGCTATTATTCTGTATTCACTTACTCTGCGTTCCTTTCTTCATAGCATTTATTACTATGTAGAATTTTATTGTATGTGTATTTTTTCACTTGTATATTCTCTTTGTTGAATAAATGAATCTGTGACTTCAATAATTTTGGCCAAATAAAGGGGCAGATTTTTTAAATATCTAGAGACACTGGTGGTGGACTCAGTCCTCCCTAATACTCCTTGTCTCAAAGGTACTTTGAGATAGTTGTTTAAAAGGAGTGGGCTTGAAATGGGATTTGACTGGTTAAAAGTGAAACCACATTCCTTAATTCTCATCCGCCTGGTGGCCCAAGGGTTTGGAAGATAACTGAAGGACTGATCCACAGAAAATCAGACCAGCCAGGTCTTGACCAGGGACAAGGACATTTAAAGCCTGGGCCATTTTAAGCATGAAAAGAAGGCTTATTAGCTCTGGGTGCTCTATAACTACCTCTAAAATTATTTAAGCGACTTAATCCAGAAAAAGCAGCTGAAGTTGAAATAGGAAACTTATAGGGGCATCTGGGTGGCTCAGTCGGTTAAGCATCTGTCTTTGGCTTAGATCATGTTACCAGTGTCCTGTGATCGAGTCCCGCATCGGGCTTCCTGCTCAGTAGGGAGTCTGCTTCTCCTTCTCCCTCTGCCACTCCCCCTGCTTGTGCTCTCAAATAAATAAATAAAATCTTAAAAAAAAAGAATAAAAAAAAATAGAAATAGAAACTTTACAGTAAATGGAATTCAGGAGTCAGGAGAATTCAGTACTATTTCAAGATCTGGGAAATGGCCTCTTGATCATTTTACAAGTGGTAAAAAATAAAGCTAAAACCTTTCTGTATTAGAGGCACATTTGTTTTCTGTCATTAGCTGGCCTCTTATCAGTACAACTGGTGCATGCCAGGTGGGGTCTGAAGGCAGAATTTATCCGGAAGGAGAAAGAAGTGTCATCCACGATCCCTCACTGGCTTCCTAAAAGAGGCGGGACAGTTGTCCAGAAATGCTATTCTGCCAGCTGACGTGTGGATGTCGTGGTTGCCAGCTCTGGTTTTCTAACTGTGAACCCGGTGCAGCGCTGCTTGTCTGCCCGGTGTGCACGGAGGCTGCGGAGAGCCGCGATTAGGAGCTTGGGCCCTAGAGCCAGGCTGAATTCGTTTGAATTCTGGCTCTTAATGTGGTTTGTATGACCCGGGACAAATTACTGGACTTCTTGCGTCTCCTCAGGTTCCTCATTTGTAAAAATACAAAAAACATTAGTTTCTACCTTATAAAAAATGCTCTCACAGTGTCTTGTGAAGATTGTGTGATAGGAAAACGTCTGATAATATGTGTAAGGTGCTAGAACAATGTTAGACGCATAGAGTTCTTACACAAGGGTCGTCTTAATCACGCATGTTTAGGCTCTGTCCAGTTAGCGGCTACAGAGAATTTCTTTGTAGAGAGGTTTTCGTTTGTTTTATGCTACAAGATGCAATCACAGCGTACAAAGAGAGTAAGAAGCACATATTCCACTCCAAAATCTTTAGATCTCTGAAGGCATTTGTCCAAAACCAGAATTCAGGCTGCTTTTCTCCTTTGGATGCTGTTCTGGTGATGAATACTGAGTTTTCCTGCCTGCAATTTTCAGTGTTTTGCCTTTATTTATTTTTATTTTTATTTTTATTTTTATTTTTATTTTTACTTTTTGAGAGGGAGAGGCAGTGAGGAGGGACAGAAGAAGAGGGAGAGTGAGAATCTTAAGACTCGGGACTCAGTCTCACAACCCTGAGATCATGACCTGAGCTGAAAACAAGAGTTGGAGGCTCAACTGACTGAGCCACCCAGGCGCCCCTCCTTTTAACCAGACCATGGTATGAGTTCATGTGTCGAGAATGACTCCGTTTACTCTTATCCAGAGAAATTGACAAAGCAAAAGCCTACATGTGAGATTCTAGCTCCTATTGGATTTGCAATTTTGCTTCATCCACCAAGGGAGGTTCAAGCTGGTATTTGAAGATTTGCCTCATGGAAAAGGAAGTTGGGCCTTGTTCTGTGTTGCTGTTGAAGACAGATCTAGAATTATGGTAAAAGTTGCAAAAAGGTAGACTTCGGCTCTTGTGAGGAAGAAGTTTCCAACTGTTTGGGCTAAATAACATGCCCTTCTCACGTTTTTATGGAAAATAATTTTTCAATGGGCAAGGATGTTGAAAGCATGGGGGATTAAAGCAGAAGCAAAATACATTCTACTCACATGAATAATCTGTCTTTTGTAAGACCTTTAACTGCCCCTGTGCTGTTCTCAGCTAGAGGAGATAGTGGCACTCTGTGCCGACACTGTAACTTATAGCCCTTTTTAACGTGGAACTTACCAGACTGTATTCTCATACTGATTTACATATCTGTTTCTCATGTGGGAGTGTGGAATTGTGTGTGTCCATTGCTTAGCATGGGTCTGGGATTATTTCTTGATTATTGAATAAATGAAGCCAGGGAATGACCTAGAAACGTCCAACAGAAATAAACTCCTCATTTTAAGTCATTTAAACCAAAAAAATGCTGCTCTAAAATGAAGCATATTGTGCTGTTTGTTCTAGCATCTTTTTAAGTAGCAAATATTTTCTTCCTCAAATTGGCACTCTGTGTTAGTTGCCAAAACTCTTTGCTACAATCTGCAATTTTGCATAAATTACAGTGTAATAATAGCCTAGAAAACTGCTCAGACAGCTCCCAGTAGACAGTTCTTGATTGACTGTGGACTTTTATACAGCAAGAAGCATATCTTGCCCAGCAGTTAATTATTAAGTTCTAACAGAACTCTCAGATTCCAGGAGATAGGTTCTAAGTTTTTTATTCTTGCTCTATCTTACAAACATGATGTAAAGCGCTGGGCACCATGAAGTTGCCTAAGACTCTGCTTATAAAAGCTTTTATCTGGGTCTGTGTGATAGTTAGAAAAATTAGGCCCTCGCCCAGGCTGATATCATATGCACAATAAGAGGATAAAACTGAGTGTGGGAAAAAGTCATCTGAGGGTCAGAGATATGCATCATTCTGCCGAGTAGCTGCTGTGACTTGTTAGTACTGGTAACCCCCCGGGAAGAGTTGAGGAGTTAGGAAGGATCAGGTGCAGCAAGCCAGAGGACTCGCTGGAGAAGACTAAGAGGGCACTAGACCTGAAAACAGGAATGACAAGAATCTTCCCAGGTTAACTAAGCAGATTTGCAGGATAGCTGGCTGGCCGCAGCAGGAACAGGAGCACATCAGCAAGGGGCAAAGGCAGAAGAGACCGAGGCGTGATTTTAACACATTTGCCTTTAACTCCCTCGATGTACCCCACTTTTGCTCTCATCTTCTGGTCGCCTGGATAGTAGGCTGAAAGCCTCTCCATGGGTTGATATCGTTATAATCAGAAACTCATCCATCAATGTCTAAATATGACTTTGATACTTCCCATGGATTTTGCTAGTCAGACTCACTCAGGAGTAATAACAAGTTAACTCGATATTGCAGGGAGGGTGGAGTTGCCTGAAGAGCTTTCTATGCTTATTGAAATTCATCTTAATATTTTTTTCTTTTGCTCAAAACTTTACAGGTTGTTATATGTATATACAGCTCTGCAGAGGATTATGTATCTCTCAGTTCCATGCTGAAATCATCAGTATTGATGAAGTGGGAGGTTTTTGTTTGGTCTTGGTTTTTGTGGGCGTTGATAGGCTGTCATGCAAGAGAACACACTGCATGGGTCGCCAATGTCTAAGGGGACCTTCCGGCATATGGGGGGAATGTACTAAGGTACAGATGGGAGGATGTTTCATAGTTTTGCCTTGGGGTGGTTCTAAAATATACTCTACATTTATTGACGGAGTATAGCAAGTGAAAGAAAGAGGAAGCACAGGGAGACTCATAGACTTCTGCTCTGTATAGCTGGGCGGGAGGTGGTGCCATTAACTGAAATAAGACTGCTATCAAGTACTACTGGGTGGGTTGCCTCTTGCTGTTCTTCCTTTGCAAAGCTGTCCTTGTCATTGTCTTTTATTTGTTCCATTAACTTTAGGATGAAATTATAGTCTTCCAAAAAAATGTGCAACTACCAGTTTTTATTGAAATTGTGTTAAATTTGTAATGAACATAGAATTGTTAATCTTTGTGATATGGAGTCTTTCATCCAAGAACATGGTTTACCTTTCTAGTTCTTCAGTCTTGCCTATGACTTTTGGTGTTGTTCTAGAGATTTTCTTTTTCTTTTTCTAATTTTATTTTATTTTTAAAGATTTTATTTTATTGTATTTATGTATTTATGTATGCATGTATGTATTTATTTGACGGAGAGAGAGAGAGCGAGCGCACAAGCAAGGGCAGCAGCAGAGTTTTCCTCTCTGCTGTATCTTTATTTTCTAGATCTAATATTTAGTAATTTTATTATAAATGTTTCTGGAAATTCTGCACTGTTATTTTCTGTTTTCTTTTTGACCCAGGAATTACTTTTTTTTTTCAAGATTTTATGTATTTATTTGAGACAGAGAGAGGCAGAGGGAGAGAGAGAGAGAAGCAGCCTCCCTGCTGAGTAGGAAGCCCAACGTGGGGCTCGATCCTAGGACCCTGGAATCATGATTTGAACTGCAGGCAGACGCTTAACCGGCTAAGCCACCCAGGCACCCAAGAATTATTCAAAATAGGGTTTTTTAAAAAGATTCCAGTGGATGAACCTTGTAATTTCTGATTTTTTTCAATAATCATAACTTTATTGATTTGTGATCAAAGAAAATATCTGAAGTTTATGTAGCTGTCTATTTTTTTGGTATTAATTAAAATTTTCTTTGTAGCTAAAATCATACCACTTAAAAATATTCTTTGGTCACATGCAAAGAAAATATATGTCCTACTTTCAAAATGTGATATAATCAGGCATATAACATTAATTATGTTATATACATTTTCTATATCTTTGATCTGTTATGCATTGAGAAAGGTGAATTAAATTCAGCAAATACAATGTGTTTCTTTTTCAATTTGTAGCCCCTGTAATTTATGCTGTATGAATTATATTTCTCTTTTATGTATTATATATTTCTCACTGTTGTGTGCTCATTTGAATCACGTCTTTGTATTATAATATGTACTTCTTTGTCCTATTTAATGCTAAATTTCTCTTTATTTGACAATAAGAACATCTTATCTTTTTTTGTCATTTTCCTACTGCACATTTGCCCATTTTTTATTTTTAACATTTCTAAACAGCTTTTAGGTGTGCCTTATGTAAAGTAATGAATTAGATTTTGTTTTTGCTTTGTGAGCAAATTTGTAAATATTATTCTTTTAAACAGGTAACTTAGGAAAATTTATTATGATGATAAGTATATATGATCTGAAGCATCATATTATTTTCTGTTCTGTTTGTTGTTTTCGTGGCTTTTATTCATTTTTTACATTTTCTCTTTTTTGTGTATGGTTCTTCTGATACTTAGGAAGGTTTGTTGTTACCCTAATAGTTTTAACTTTACACAGTACTCTTAGCTGTCTTTTCTTCATAGAGTATCTATTGATACTCTAAAAAAAAATGATAAAAATGCTTTCTTTTTCTTCCCTGATTCTATTTCTTTTGTCTCCAACTACTTGATATTTGCCAATAAAAATGATCTTTTAAGTTTTACCTTATACTTCTATATATACAAACTCAATACATGAGAAACAAATAAACAAATCAAAAAATGAGCAGAAGATATGAACAGACACTTTTCCAATGAAGACATACAAATGGAACAGACACATGAAAAAATGTTCAAAATCATTAGCCATCAGGGAAATTCAAATCAAAACCACACTGAGATACCACCTTACGCCAGTTAGAATGGCAAAGATAGACAAGGCAAGAAACAACAATTGTTGGAGAGGATGTGGAGAAAGGGGATCCCTCCTACATTGTTGGTGGGAATGCAAGTTGGTACAGCCACTCTGGAAAACAGTGTGGAGGTCCCTTAAAAAGTTAAAAATTGAACTACCCTATGACCCAGCCATTGCACTACTGGGTGTTTACCCCAAAGATACAGACGTAGTAAAGAGAAGGGCCATATGCACCCCAATGTTCATAGCTGCATTGTCCACAATAGCCAAATCATGGAAGGAGCCGAGATGCCCTTCAACAGATGACTGGATTAAGAAGCTGTGGTCCATATATACAATGGAATATTACTCAGCTATCAGAAAGAACGAATTCTCAACATTTGCTGCAACATGGACGGCACTGGAGGAGATAATGCTAAGTGAAATAAGTCAAGCAGAGAAAGACAATTATCATATGATTTCTCTCATCTATGGAACATAAGAACTAGGANGTATTGCATGGTGCACTGGGTGTTATACGCAACTAATGAAGCACCGAACTTTGCATCGGAATCCGGGGATGTACTGTATGGTGACTAACATAATATATATATAAAAAAAGTCTTACCTTATACTTCTAAATATTCTTATACTTCTATTATTTGATTGATCACCTTTAAATGTTTTCTGTTGATTCTAGTCATTAGAAAATAGGTGATCAGGGTCGCCTGGGTGGCACAGCGGTTAAGCGTCTGCCTTCGGCTCAGGGCGTGATCCCAGCGTTATGGGATCGAGCCCCACATCAGGCTCCTC
>NC_048228.1:52658909-52783712 GCF_002007445.2 Ailuropoda melanoleuca | reverse complement strand
TGCTTCTTCCTCTCCCACTCCCCCTGCTTGTGTTCCCTCTCTCGCTGGCTGTCTCTATCTCTGTCAAATAAATAAATAAAATCTTTAAAAAAAAAAAAAAAAAGAAAATAGGTGATCAGCAAACTTTCTCATCTTTGCCCTTCCCATTCTAATTTTGTTAGTTGTACCATTTCTCCATAATCAGAGCAAATAGCATTTACATTTTGTCTGTCACTCCAATCCTCATATTTTTTTAAGTCTTAGTTTTATGATTAAATATATCCCAAACTCTCCAATAGTCCTTTGCTATTTTCCTCAGGTATGTGATATTTAATTCATTAAAGTTAATGATTTAGCAAGTTCCTCAGGAAAAGCGCATGGGAACAATGTTGCCTGAGTTCTTACAATTTCAAAATTGTAACCTTTAATCTTGGAGGATGATTTGACTGGATGTAAAGTCCTTGCCTCCCAGTTTTCTTTACATGAATCTCTTGTAAATATTGCTCTGTTGTTTTCTGGAGTTGAATGTACAAATCTGAATTTTTTGCTCTAACCATTCTTTTCTTAATCTCTACAATCCAGCTATATTACTGAAATTTTTCTCAGTGTTGACCATTATGGGTCAATTTGTATGGATTCAAGTCTTTTTTCCTCAGGTTTTGTGACTTTACATTCTTAATTTTTAAATTTTTGGGATAATGTTTGGTCACAGTGTTCAACTTTTCCATTGCAACACTTTTTGTTGTTGTTGAGTGTATTGGTATGTTGGTAAATTCTTAAAAATTTGTTTTCCTTTTGTTTTTTCGTGGGCGGGCCATTTTAAAAATGTATTCTTTTATTTACTTAAAAATATAGTAAAATTCATTCTTTTGAGTGTATAGTTCCATGAATTTAGACAAATGCATATAGTCATGTTACTACCGCTGGAATTGGAACAGCTCCATCACACCCAGAATACTCCTGGGCTGGTTTTTAGATGGCATCCTTTTATTAATTCTGTGTCAAATCCTTTTTTTTTTTAAATTACTTATCATTGAATGAGTTGGATTTCTTGGATCTGCTATTCGCAGGGTCCTTCTGCTGAGGGTTGGGGAGGAGGTGCCGGGCAGTCCTCAGGTCCCTCCTTCACCACTGACACAGAGACTGCTTCCTGTTGAAATGGCTGCTCTGTGGCCATCTTATTCTCTGCATTTCTTTGCTGCCTTTCTTCCTCTGTGGTATATGCTAACTCTGCTGGTCCTGGGCAACTCTCACATATTTTTTGGAGTCTGTGGGAAATATGTCTTCTAGTTTTGCTAGAAATGGAGATCATGGGGTTTTTGTTCTTCTCATTAAATGTGTAGCATTTGTATGTTATCTAGGAGAAGAGAGAAGGCCGTGTCTCACACGGCTGTGTCCTCACCGGAAGTCCTTCCCCGACTCCCCTCCTCCCTGCCTCTTTCACTCCTCTTCCTTGGCTCACACTTGAAGCATGGCAAACCCCTCAGGCTGCTAACCTCTCTTATTCATACATCAGTTCCTTAAAGCCTGTATGAATACTTCCTATTATATCTTAGACTTCTTTGTCATTTCCTAAACATATAACTTCAAAATTAGTCCACTTTTTCCTGTTATTCTGTTGGCTCGGAATGCCCTTTCTTTCTTTCCCTGACTAGTATACCCTTGCTTATACTTTGAGACCTAAAAAAAGTATACTGCCTCCTTTAGGAACCCTTCCTAGAGACCCTCGAAAGAGGAAGCAGCTGTGCTCCCACAATACATTGCCCCATTTTGAGTGAACTTATCTTGCTGTTTTCAGTATTTATATACCTTCTTATCAGGCAAATAAGTATCCTCTGCATTTACACATTAATCTGTCCATACAGAACTTTCAAATGCTGCGTTTCTGGAACCTCACTTATAGCTCTCCTATGATGGTCAGCCCATACTTTCATTTGGTCTTAGTTGATTTTCTGCTGGTTAATTGAAGGTACAATATTCTGGGTCATCTAGGTTTTCTTATCTAGCTTTTGTTCTTAATTTCAAAGCAATTTCCCTACTCTTAGGATGTAACTGGATCTCCTCTAGAATTGAAGCGTTCATAAATTTTGAAGAAGCTCAGTAAGCATTAATGGAAGTTCTTTTCCATTCCAGGTGATGCAACGGTGACAATAGCTCACAGATACACTCCCAAAGAACAACTGAAGATCCATACTCAGCTGGCAGATGTTATCATAGTCGCTGCCGGTGAGTCTTTAGTGGCTGTTATTTGGTGGAATGTCCTCAGCACAGTAATTCCTGCCCTAATTGCTGACATGTCTGTAAAAACAGCTTCTTGGGAGAGTTAGGTGTACGTATGACTAACTTCCATCGACTGGATCCTGTCTCTTGGCAATTATTATATTGGCTTGTTGTGCCTACCTTAACATTTGTCACTTCATTATGGAAAACCCAAATAGCCTTTGGAATGACAGATTAAGCATAAGAACAAACATGCACATTGCCAGTTCCTTCACAGACGTGGTTGATTCTAAACCTGAATGACTTGCGGGGAGATGGGTAGGGAAATGCTCTTGAAAAGATAGCCAGGGGTAGCTCATGTAGGACCTTGGTAAGGACTTTGATATAAGCCAAGGACAGCTGAGAGCAGGAGATCAATGTGGCCTGGCTTATGGTTTTAAAAGAGTGCTTAAACTATGTCAGAGAGCCTGGACTCGAGAGGGGCGAGAGGAGCGAGAGGAGGAACAGAGAAGAGGTATTGGGTTTTCATTTACGGAATCTAGGATTTTTCCTAATTTGTTTTATATTCAAAATACAAAATAATTCTACCCTTTACTTCTCCCTTTACTCTTGCCATGTAGTATTTCTACATTGCAGACAATTCTGACTCTTCTTGCTTTATCCAAGGCTTGAATGAGAGCCCTTTTCATTTTGTTTATCAATTAGATGTTACTGGTAATTTCTAGACTTTACATTTGAATTGCTGGGTGGTTACAAGCTATAAAGGGAGAGTAGAAGTTCCAGAAGAAATTGAGTTTGATGAAGAGGATAATGATAGTCTAAATTAGTTTAGTTTACTTTCTTGTTCTGATATGGGCCCTTCTTGGTACTCAGAATATATATGGGATGACTCCAGGAAGAGTAATTTGCCTCCCGATAGAGTAAAAATACAAATATACCCTTTTCCAGAAATCTAGAGTAAGCTGGTACAGGTAACCACATTTCCAGTTTTTCTCAGAAGTTATATTCAGATGATATTAAATGCAAATTTTTAAATGGGATTGACAGAAGGAAGACAGGCGTGTTTAGAGAAGCAGTAAACTTTTTCAGACCCCAGATAACAGTAAGTGAAATACTGCTGCAGCAACTGATATATTTGCAGAAGACCGATATTAAACTGACTTCTTTTTAGAGACACTTGGATTCACATACGGAGTCAGAATTTGGTAAGTAGAGAGGTGTTTTTGATCCTCTTTGTTCATCTCAAACTTTAGACAGAATGAAATTTACATTATCTTTAAAAGGTGCTACTTGACTCTAATGTTAACAACTTGTAAAGAATATTTCTCCGCCGATCTTAGTTTCTATTTCTCAGTTATAATACTGAATGACTATTATCTTCTAGTGAGATAAAAATCCCTCAGTGTGCATTCATGCTTATGTTTTTCTTGTCGTGGGAAATGGCAGATAGGCGATCCTCTTTCAAGAACCACTGACATTCTCCTGTGATTAAAGCGAGCTTTCTGTCACAGTCATTATAGCCACCGCTGTCATCATCCTTCTGTGTCTCCTGTAGGCTCACTGTATGTAAAGGCCTAAATTGGCACAGAGTACTAAGTGTTAAAAAATAAGACGGGAAAAGAAAAAGGAAAACGAAGGTAGGGAATGGAAAGGAAGGACCGAGCTTTATGAAATTAACAGAATAGGAGCCAGGAAGTACTCAGGCCAGTGGGTGCAGAGCCAGTACTGAGGTTCTGTCTGGCAGCCATCCCAGTCAGGGCATCCTGTCACCACCAGAGGGCGCCAGGCAGGTGGCCGCTGTTGCAGACAGCCACACTCCATCCACACTCCAATGGAGTTTACCACACTCCATCCCGGTCCTGGCTGGAGGACATTTTGAATGACAGTAGTATGAACAGGCCTTGTGCCCTGCCTTGTATTCCAGCCCTGATGCCTGTAACTGGACACAAAGGTATGCTGAATGCTGGAAGACAGGCCGGTGGATGACCCTGCAGTGGTCCTGAAGAAATAAGTAAATATTTGGATAATGGGAAATTTGGGGGAAGAAAATTGAGAGTTTATAAGAAATAACTAAGGGTTTGGGGCGCCTGGGTGGCACAGCGGTTAAGCGTCTGCCTTCGGCTCAGGGCGTGACCCCGGCATTGTGGGATCGAGCCCCACATCAGGCTCCTGTGCTATGAGCCTGCTTCTTCCTCTCCCACTCCCCCTGCTTGTGTTCCCTCTCTCGCTGGCTGTCTCTATCTCTGTCAAATAAATAAATAAAATCTTAAAATAAAAAAAAAAGAAATAACTAAGGGTTGCTCATTTCCATGTCCTTACTAATCACCTAGAGAATTTAAGGGTAAAATATGTCGATATCGGTAAATAGCAGTGAAATTATAAAGAACGCATACATTAACATAAAAAAGAAATTCCATATCACCAGACAATAGGGCTGAAATCTTACTCAAATGAACCACATCTTGCATTCTGTGTGGGAAATAAACAAATACAATTAGCAGTGGGTATTAAAGAAGGAGATAGTGATCTAATGGCAGAGGTAGCTGGAACAGGGAGGGTTGGATCCTTGGCATAACTAGAATGTCAGCATATATGGAAGCAGTCCCATCAAGGAGTCAAGAAGAGTAGAAGGAGGAGTGGTGCGTGATGTATCAGAAAGATCGATAATGTCTGAGGTATGACAATGAAGAATGTAGTGATGAAATCCCGGAATGGGCTTGCAGAAGAAAAAAGTAAAAAAAGAAATCATTGTGTGAAGATCCTGAGGCATGAATAAAATTAGCTTATGTTAATATTCATTTTACCCCTCCAGTTTCTCAAATTCCCATGGTCCTATCCTTACAGGTTTAACTATGTATCGCTTCTTTTTTTTTTAAAACATCTCCCTGCACATTCAGGATTTAGATTAATTTAGAAGCTCAAAGCTGAAAATCTGATCCTGACAAACTATGCATTTAGAAATAAGAAACTTCAAGCCTCTCCTCAAAACTACTCTCTGAGCTCACAGAGAGAATTAATCTGTTTCTGGGGCGCTTTACTGTACCGTATATGGCCCTTAACATTTGTCCATCACCTTCACTAGACTGCTGCAGGGACGGGATTGGTGGTGTGTGTGTGTGTGTGTGTGTGTGTGTTTAACGTGGTATGTAAGTGCTTCAAACAACATCTGACACATAGTGAGTACTCAATTAATGTGTGTTGTATTCATTTTGAAATTACCACTGGAGCAAGGACTTCAAATTGATACAAATTTAGGTGATGAATTTTTAAGCATATAATTTTATAAAAATGGAATCGTTCTAGTTATTGGTTGATTCACATAGTGGTAGCATCTTTTGGTAACTACTAAACATTCCTAGTTTGTCATTGTAAAGTAAGTTGAAAAAGTCATAAAGGTGAAAGATTTGTTCATACAAGAGGAGTTTGTATCATTAAGTGGCTGATTGAACTGATTTGATTTGAAATAACAAGGTTAGGAAATTCTGAGCAGGGTGACGAAAGAGACTGTTACAGACATCTAAAATATAGTACGACTATTAAAGAGTTGAATTGAAAGCAGTGGTTTAAGGGAAGGCTGTGTTGGCTTCGTGTGAGGCTGGTGATAAAGAAGGGAAAGCTAGCCAGAATAGGGCACCAGTGCTAATGCTGTGGGAGAGCTAGGTTCTTGTCCCATGGAGTTGAAGAATGACTCCCAAGGAGAAAGGAGAGTGAGTAAAGCGACAGAGTTTTATTAAGCAAGGATACAGAAAAAGCTTTTTACAGTGAGGGGGTCCTGACAAGGTTGCCACTGAAGGCTTTTAGGGATGGTCTTTTATAGAAAGCTAACCAGGGAACTTAAATCTCTTTGACGTCTCTATTGATAGCGCCATTGAGTAAGGACTAGTGATAACACTTTCAATGGCTTACTTCCTTTTTAGGGTCCGGTCATTCTTGGTTGGTCACAAGTAGCTATTATATATAACAAACCCCCACCTCTGACACCTAGGGCAGCGGTCTGGTTTGTTCCCTTATCTCCGGTTTCCTTTCATCGCCTGCATTTTTGAATTTTGTGAGCCTGATCCCGTGGCCCCCTACCTATCTCTCCCTGCCTAGCCCCGGCTGTCCCATACTCACTAAGAGTGTAAGAAGACCCTTTGATTCACTTCTATCTCATGTTTCCAGGACACCGGGGGAAATCCTAAGTCTGTAAAAGTTCTAGGAATCTTCATTATTCAAGCAGGATTGGCAGGTTTTTTCCAGACACTGTCTGAAGACCCTCTGCCAGTATGAGTAAACTGTGGAACTAGCTTCATTCAGAAGATGAGCTGCTGAGTCAATGCCGCTTGCATATTAACCTGTGGATACAGAGTGTCATAGTTGGTGAAAGCTGGCATTCTGTCCACTAAGCCATCCCCTCCAGCAGGATGAACTTTACAGTCGTAACTCTAGCGTCTCTATTGCAACACTTTTAATGATAGACACTGTAATATAAAACAGGATAAATAGACAATTCAGTAGAGTAATTTGGAGTATTCATACTTACTCGTCATAAAATAAAGGTGACCAACCAACTTCTTTTCACGACTTCTCCCATCATATCATCAACTTTTGGGTACACTCCCATCAAACATCATCATAGGTTCTCAATAGAGTTTTCCTTCTGGTAGATTTCCTCTTCCTTGGAGTGGAATGCCAGGACATTGAGAAATACCCAGGGGTGGGGCCTGGAAATCGTCTGTTCCACCGTCCACAGCTCACGCAACTCGGGAGTGGAACTTACTCCCTTACAGCCCTGGGTGCTTCCCAAGTAGATGCCAGCACATTTCATGGTTTCACGAATGCTATTGTTCTTTGCATATCCTATTTCTTATTTTTCATCTTGCCCCTTTGGCCTCTGTTTCTCCACTTAGAAGTCCTTCCTGCCCTCCTAAATATGTCATTTGTCTCCATTTTATCCGTTATAGAGTAGCGTAAATGCATAGGCCTTGCTAGAGTCAGAGTCCCAGAATTTAAATTCCAAGTCTGCCACTCGCTCATTGTGTAACCTTGGTCAAGTCATCCCGTCTCTGAGCCTCAGTCTCTTTGATGTGAAGAGTAATAATCTCTAACATAGTATTGTTAAGCCAGCCAGTCTAGGCAAAGAACATGGTACAGTGCCTAGCATATTGCAAATACTCAATAAATGGTATATGCTAATATGTTATATGTTAGTCCTTAGGCCATTGCACCTGAATTTAAACAAAAATTTAGAAACAATAAACCAGTTGATTATTAACCTACATCTTCAATGTAACTAAAGGAATATATATAGTTTTGGTCACTTTTCTACTAACATAGTATCAAAGTCGACTGGTCATCATAAACATAAATAAATAAATAAAGGACGTGACTTACAGATAAGAGACCAACTTCATAAAAGCTTTATTTATTTATTTATTTTAAAGATTTTATTTATTTATTTGACAAAGATAGAGACAGCCACCGAGAGAGGGAACACAAGCAGGGGGAGTGGGAGAGGAAGAGGCAGGCTTCCAGTGGAGGAGCCCGATGCGGGGTTCGATCCCAGAACCCTGGGATCATGCCCTGAGCCGAAGGCAGACGCTTAATGACTGAGCCACCCGAGCGCCCCAGAAAGCTTTATTTTAACTTAAGATTTGTGGCTTCTCAGGATGACACCCGCTTTTGCTCACAGCTGTGTATTTTGTTGTCCCTGGATGAGTTCCTGGTTGCCTCTCTCTCTTTTGAAGCAATCTGACTTTGTGAGGGGTAGGGAAGGGAGAGGTACTTAGGTGAAGGGGTTTGTTCTCACAGCCCTTTTCTCACCGCCTCATTCTCCCTCTCCCTCTCTCTACCTCCTCCCCCTCTCCCAGTGTAGCCCCCACAGTCCATCCCCAGAGCCTCCCCAGATCTGTAACAAATAGGCTTCATCCGTGTATGAGAAGGTGCTTACCTGTTGGTTATTCTCCTGACTAACCCTACCGTAAAAACCTGGCAAACATGCACAGTAAGCCAGCCAAAGCCAACGACAGGTAACAGTTTGATCCTGGGCCTTCCACTATTTTATAATTACATGTAAATAGACATATTTACACATTTCTTTTCACCCTGCATGGACTCTTTGCGTTTTATGGCTCCATGCTGTGTACCTTTCCTCATAAAATGCATTCTTCTAAAGCGTGGTCTCTACTGACTTCGTAGTATTCTGTGCTGTATATATAATTTATTTATTCAGTTCCTGATGGTTGGACATTTAGGTTGTTCCCAGTTTTTTACTATTATAAACATTGCAGTAAACAACTGTGGACATCTTTGTAAACACCCATGATTATTTGCACAAGGAGCCTATAATATTTATTAGATTGGTCTTTAGTTCTTTATTTGCTGATGAAAACTTACTTATATTCTCAAAAACAAAACTGATATTTAAAGCTTTGTGCTTAACACATGTCGGGCTCCCTGCTTGTCAGTCTGCTTCTCCCTCGGCCCCTCCCCCCACTTGTTCTCTCTCCCTCTCTCTTTCTGTCTCTCAAATAAATAAAATCTTAAGAAAAAAAAAAGACTCTCTTTCTCCCTCCCTCTGGTCCTCCCCCCTCCCTCGGAATGAATAAAATCTTTAAAAAAATTTAAAAAGTAAGGAGGATCTGGGTGTAAATTGAGTGTTAATCTTAAAAATCACATTTAATTCTCTAGGCTGCATTTTCAACTATTGTAAAAAGGTACGGGCTGCTGTAAGAATTAAGAGCCTAGCACCTAATCTGTATGAAATAAATGTAGTTTCCCTTCCCTTCAGTCTGACATTGTATTGTGACTAAAATTACAATATGTTTTAAATGAAAATATATGAAAATTTGTCATCTAGCACCAAAAGGCTTATTCAAGTTGCCAATAATTGGGTATGTAGACTGTAAAATGTGTGTATGAACTTGTGCATTTGTCCTTGATTCGTGTTAACCTCAAATAAGCAAAAATATCCCCCCCCAGTTGAGCACCTAAGAAGCATCCCAGAGCTTTATTTCTTTTCCTTAACTTTACATATATATATATATTTTTTTCCTTTACTTGTTATGATTGCACGGGCTTGTGAAAAAGAGGTTCCAATCTTTTTGTCACCAAGTGTTTTTACTTGATATCATTATGTGGGAAGCAGAGACTGATTTTTTTCTTTGGAGTGTCTTCTCTTTGCACATATATCTATTTCCTTTCTTGAGTAGAACAAGTGTTCAACAGCAGTATCCAAGAGAACTTCAGTAAAGAGAAATTAGACCAAAGATCTCTCTTTTTATGGGGAAACATAGATTTCCTTTGAAATATATTTTAAATTGTTTAATGATATGTTAATTATGGCTAATTCTACTTGGTTGCATATGTGTGTATCACAGGGAGGAAGAACCCTTTCAAGATTATGTCTCTAGCCATTGGCATTATCTTTGCGATGTTTTTATGGCTAGGTCTTTAAAATTTTACATGACAAAATATTAAAAATGCACATAAAAGTGAGCCAAAGAATAATGTTACCACCTACACACCTACCAACCAGATTTGTCAAATCTGAATATCATTATAGATGTTTTTAATTTCTACATGCTGTACATCTCTGCAAACTTGTTTTGTACTGATTAACATTACATTTTAGAGATTTGTTTATGCAGATCCATTTAGCACTAGGTGTATGATACTCCGCTGACTGAGTGTCCATGTTCTGTTGATAGATGCACGTGTCATTTCTCATTTACTGCTATTATAAACAGTGTTGTAGTGTGAGTGATATTTCACCAGATATTAGTTTTGCTACTACTTATAGTAGGCCCTACATCAGGTGCTGGAAAACAAAGATACATAAAATATAGTTCCAGCTCTTGAGAAGTTCAGAGTCTAACAGAGAAGATGAGGTACAAACCAATTAGTGTAATATGGCTCACTAATAGTGTTAGAGGGGTGTGTGTGTGTGTGTGTGGCTATCTATCCATCATCTAGAAAAAGGGAAATTGAAAGAGAGACAGAGAGACAGAAACCAAGAAGGATGAAGACAGAGAAAGAGAAACAGAGACAGAGACCAAGAGAGAGGGAGACTGAGACCAAGAGAGATATATAGAGAGAGACCAAGAAGGATGGAGACACACCCAGGGGGAGAGAGAGAGGCAGACAGAGACGGAGACCAAGAGAGACAGAGAGCAAGCACCATGGAGGAGGGATGACCGTGTCATTGCTTCTGAAGATGAAATGGCAGAGCTGGGTCCCAACCCATAGAAGGGACAGAGAGTCACTGGGCAGAATCCAAAGGAAGGGGACTTCCAGCAGCTTTTAGTTGTAAAACACCATGCATGTATCAAAGAAAATATTAGACACCTGTCAAAGTGATCGATGCCGTCTGTGGGTGGTGAATGATGAAGCTGAGTCTTTAGGAAAGGCCAGACAGCAGAAGAAATGAAGAGATTTGGATTTTATCCTATAGGCCAGGGGCAACTTTTAAATAGTTTACAAGCATTGGAATAGCATATCATGTTTAAATTCTAGAAGGGCTACTCTGGCAGCCTCTGGGCAGGGATGACGCAGGAAGCAGGCCTGACATGGCACTAAATACAGGGGGAGCTGAAAGTGAGATGGAGAAACAGAAAGTAGACTGGAAAGACTTTCTGGCTTTGCATCCTGGGTGGGTGGTGTGAGCACGGACAAGGAAGAGCTCATAGAAAGGAAGCAGGTGTGGGAGGAGTCGAAGATGGGTGGGTACAAATTCTGAAGTGTAACAAAATAATAAAAGAGGAGACGTGGAATGGAAAAACAGGACCTACATGAGATATGTGATGGGTATGGAATAGTGAAAATTACAAGGACAGCATCGAGGGGACAGCGTTGAAGTGACTCCCATGGCACTGCGACCTCCAGTAGCCAGGACCATGTCTTATTTAGCTGTGTATTTTTGTAAGAACGTGGCACTGGGGACTAGAACACTCACTGCTGAATGAGTACGCG
The DNA here is from genome assembly GCF_002007445.2 of Ailuropoda melanoleuca. Taxonomy (NCBI): domain Eukaryota; kingdom Metazoa; phylum Chordata; class Mammalia; order Carnivora; family Ursidae; genus Ailuropoda; species Ailuropoda melanoleuca. The sequence continues at coordinate 52,772,564 of NC_048228.1, read as the reverse complement.
CCCTTCTTCAGAACGCAGGTGCTTATCTTGGTTTCAAGCTTATTTTCTAGAAGTTGAGGAGAGACTTCATAAAAGCAGATGATCTCTTTCACGTCCATTCAGCCTTAGACTCTCCTCCATACCTTGTTTGGGGCTGTTCCACTTCATGAAGGCTTAATATGGCATTGCGTCAACATCATTGACTCAGAGCTCGCACCTGCAGGGTTCGGAGGGAAGGCAGGGAGGCGGCAGAGAAACACCAGAGAGACGATGACTGTCTTCAGGGAAAGAACAGGAAAATAGCCTAGCTCTCCTTTCTAGTGTGGGTAAGAAGGTGAGCCGTCCTTTGGTGAAGTCATCATGCCTGCGGTGGACTCACAGCATGCGGTGCTTTGGGATGTCTCTCCCAAACGTGTGTTGACTGGCAGGAAGTGAGATGATTTCCTTAGATCTGTAGCCAGTCATTATTAGTTGTGGCCTTGCAATAACATCCCCTCATCTCGTTAAACTTCAGGAAAATTGAAAATTAAAAAAAGAAAATCCAAGGATCAAAATGTCCCATATCAACACTTGTGTAATAATCCGCACAGAGGCGGTGTTTGAAATGTGCGGTGGAGACTCTGCACCTGGCTACCTGCTTTAGGTGTGGCTCTGGCTGTGAAGGGGAGCGATGAGAAGTAAGGAACCAGTGTGTCGGCACAGATCTCCTCTGGCAGCTTTCTATGAAAGTCCTTTCTTTTTACCCCTTCATGTAGTCAGAGAAAGGGTTCTGGCTCTTCATCTTACACTTAAGTGCATTTCCCCCAAATGGATTCCTGATTTGGCTAATTAATAATTGCTTATTATAGAATGACTTACCTTTGTTACAAAACCCGAGGATTAATGACTACTCTGCATGAATGTGGGCTTTATGACTGTGGTTGGAACAAATTCAAATAAGTCATAGTTCTTCTCTGAGTGTAGATTGCAGGCAATTCAATCTTAGTAGCCTAATATGTGCCCTTTAAATTGAGATAGTGATCAATATCAGGTATCAGATATTTCACTGCAAAAAAAGGCAGGTGCACTTCAATAATCTTTCTATTGAGTTTCTATTGTATTTCATAATTCACACTTAGGCTTATTTTTAAAATAACCAGGATGATTCCTTTTCTTTAGAAAATAACACACACATACATGCGTGCATGCACACGGCGCATAGACACACACACAACAAAGGATATATTATTTTTTTAAAAAGATTTTACTTTTTTATTTGACAGAGAGGGAGAGAGAGAGGGGGAGGGAAGGAGAGAGAGCACAAGCAAGGGAGAAGCAGACTCCCCACTGAGCAGGGATCCCGACACGGCTAGATCCCAGAACCCTAGGATCATGACCTGAGCCGAAGGCAGACGTTTAACTGACTGAGCCACGCAGGCGCCCCCAAAGGATACATTATAATATACATTCTTCTCAGGGTAGTTGGTCAGGATATTTGTGATAAAATAACGTGGCATACCATGTCAGAATGAATGAGAATTGCTTCTTGTATGCTAACAGTTCTTTTAGGTCACTAAGATATCACTCCAAATTTACTTTATTTGAATAAAAAACTATTTGAAGGAGTTTCCCCTTCTATGATAAATTTTCCGACTTTTTAGTGGAAGCTCTGCGGAGTACTGGATGGCTTGAAGAGAATTCAGAAAATGGCATTAGTTTACTATGAGGACTAGATTAGATAGTAAACTGGAGTAAATTTCTTCAAATACAAGTAAATACATTTACAAACTTGTTTTGAATATAAGTTTGTGAACAGACATTATCTCAGTTCCTAAAATACTGCATGTAGGAATTTATCCTGAAGAGAATTGTAGGGGCACCTGGGTGGTTCAGTTGGTTAAGTATCTGACTTGGGCTCACATCATGATCCCAGGGTTCTGGGATTAGAGCCCCCACATCAGGCTTCCTGCTCAGTGGGGTGTCTGCTGCTTCCTCTCCCTTTCCCTCTGTCCCTCCCCCCACTCATGTGCACACAGTCTCTCTCTCAAACAAATAAATAACATCTTTAGAAAAAAAAGAATTGCAAGGAGGTTTACAGAGACGATATTCAAAGATATCCATCACTGATTCATTGATGATAGCAAAAAGGTGGGAACAGCCTGAACATCCAGCAACATGGGGACATTTACTGTGAACAATGGTGTAGTTCTAAAAAGGAGTTCTTATGGCCAGTCGTGTTTGAAAATAGTCATATTAGGTTGCGTCTCTGTTGGAAATCCAAATAGGAACACACACACACACACACACACACACACACACACACACACACACTGACAAACAGAAAAACAAAGAGGGAAGAAAAAATACAACTTGAGAGGAGTAGTTACTTCTGGCTAATGGGTAATAGATGATAGATAAATGTTGATTCCTTCTTCATCTTCCTCTGAATTCTCCAAGTAAATTCTCGAGAGGTATTTATTTCATAATTATGAAACGAAACAAAAAATATTAAGATGACTCATTCCCTATTCCTGGCAAGATTTGCCTGCTGTCCATTTGTCTTCTGAGGTTGTTGACCTTTTACTACGGAGGAGGAGCGAAGGAGCGAAGGAGCGTGGGAGAGGTTTACTAAATGGAGATGGCTCAGCTCCTATCAGGCGCTACATATACTAATTAAATGGCTTTTCTTGGGAGAAAAGACGGAATGAAAAGAGATGTGACTGGATGAATTATATGGGGTGTAAATTACATCTCCAGAAAACCTATTTTGAAAAGAAAGATGGGAAACGGGAAGACCTAGGGATGCCGAAACTGAGGGTAATTGTGGCTTTTGAGTTCATTTTGAAAAATAGAGTAGAAAGAAGTCATCTAGATTGCAGTTAGCACCAAGAGGACGGAGTGGGGCAAGAATATGAGGGAAAGAGATAGGAAAGGGAAATCTCTCCCTGCTCTCCTTTGAGTTCCTGGCCTCCACCTTTGCCCGTTTATCTGGAACATTCCTTGTTGCTGAAGCTCTTCTTGCCTCACGCCCCAGGGGCTGCACATGTGTCCTTAATGCCTCCTTCTGCTACAGTCAGCTGAGGGCAAATCCAGATTTGAATTGTGGCAAGCTTTGTAAGAAATAGGAGCACATTCAATTTTTTTTTGTCCTTACGTAAATATTTTAAACATTAGGAAAACCTATTTAATTTCAAATTTGTCTGATTTATCTCCAGCACTAGCTAGTTCTTGATGTCTCTTAAAAAGCATGTACAGGAATATTAACAAATTTTTTTTCTATAACATTAAATAATTAACACATTCTCATTTCTGAATATGAGATTTTTTTTAATGTAGTGATTATCAAACAGATTTAAAATAATCTTTGAATAGAGAGTTTTCGGGATAGGCACTTTGTTTTTTTATTTATTTAAATATCAGTGTTCCTAATATTTATTTTTATTACTTTTTTTAAGATTTTATTTTTAAGTCATCTCACCCAACAAATATACCCAACGTGGGGCTTGAACTTACAACCCCAAGATCAAGAGTCACGAGTTCTACCATCTGAACCAGCCACGTTCCCTAATATTCATAATATTTATCTTAATACTAATAATGACAAGTATTTATTAAGCATTTCTGAAACATTATGTTATTTAAATCTCACAGCATCCCTAGGAGGTCAGTAAGGTTACTATCCTTATATAATAGATGCATACAGTTAAGGCTGAAAGTGAATTGATTTGTCCGTGGTCATATAATGAAGGGCTGAACGAGGACTGCGAACCATATCTTACTCTAGAGCCTCCAATCTTGATTTTTCGTTCTGCTTTTGGCTGTTCCTGCCATGATTTTGGGAAGTGGGATGTGCTTTTATCTTGCTTATCGCTTTATCTTACGTGCAAGTGTTATAATAATTGAAAGAGCAGGCATCAAGCAGGCGTAACTGTTTCTCAAGAAGTTATGTTGGTCACACTCCACATTTTATTAGTAACACTTTTTAATAAACCAAAGGAACATATTTAAGGAAGACAAAAAACTAGCATGAGTTTAAATTTGCAAAGCTTGCAGAGTTGTGACTACCGGTCTCTAACTCTGCCAGTAAACAGCATTTCACATTGATGTATTCAGGTAGCACAAGAACTTGGCGTTGTCCTCAGCTGAGTACGGTATCACTCTGTCTTTATTCTAGTTCTGCTTGTCTAAAACACAGCCTACCATGTATGTCCTTCTCATAGTGTGTGGCCGTGACAAAGCGCATCTTGTCACACAGTGATGCTGACATTCTTGAGGAATTAATAATCTGTTTTAAAAAAGGCATAATTATCCCTTCATCTTCATTGTTTTTGGTCATAGACCCATAGTTGTTTCTAGCAAAATACGTGTTTCAGTTGGAAAAACTGAAGCTTCTGGGACATTTTTTAAATATGACTTTGATGGCTAACGATTTAATTTATAAATCAAATCAAGATTTTTTTTAGCCTATTGTTTATTTTTACATATTCATTAACTATTTTCTTATCATCAGATGTGTCTCATTAGGGATTCTGGTCTATAAACTCTAGATGGAAACTAGTTGGTACTCTGTTAACCCTGGAATAATTACATAAAGGAAAGAAAGCTCCCCCCCCAAACCCTCAAAAAGACAAAAAGATAATGATTCACTAATTATGACACTGGTTTCCCGGAATTAGCTGGAGATCATAGTCACATAACAGGTAAAATCAGGGCAATTTTAGTTCATTTATATGTGATCCCTTCAGCTCAATTTGTTTTTTACCTTACAGTAATAGCTAGAGGTATTCATAAATTAAATTGCTGAAATTGCCAAAAGGAGACTAACAATGACATTTACTTGTGAAAATTAATTATACCTTGGTTTTTGGGGGTTTTTTTTTTTGAGAAAGAAGAGGTTTGAAGTGACTGATACAAAAAGATGGACATTTTTGTTACATAGAAAGAAGGTCACTTGCAGTAACTTAATGTTAGTAAAACTGTGTATGATGCAAGATTCATACTGTGTTTGAGATCTTAATTAGAAAACTGAGAAGCCAAAGGCAATTGTCATTCATCAAATGCTACTATATGCCAATCACCATGCTCTGTGTCTTCCTCTATTTACTTTTACAGCAAACCTAGGCCAAGGGGTAGGAAGTGTTATTGTGTTTATTTTTGTAAATGTGGGATATAATCTTACGATTAGTGTAAGATCACACGATTTATAGTTGTCAAGTTGAAGATCCGTTTGCCTCCAGAGTCCAAGTTTTTTCCAGTGAGTCAGATTGCAAGCTTGTACAGACCAAATAGCAAAGCTGCCTACCCTATGGGGGAACTCCTAATTCCCAATGTAGAGTTGTCCATATCATTGTTTTCCCACGTGAAGAATTACTCAGACCTTACTCAGTCCTGTCATGCCACACAGAGCAGAATAAAACTGGTACACATCCATGCTTCCCCCTGGAATTTGGGATTTGGAACTCCTGGAATTTCTGTTCACTTCTCTTTGCTCCTGTTATCCTTGCTCCTGCGGCCAGGTCAGACACCCCAAGACCTGCAGAGGCACTTAGAGCTGTCTCGAACCTTCTTGGTCCTTCTCTGTAGCACTGCAGTGCCAGCCAAGCCAATTAAATTATAAGGCACAAATGAGAGGAACTACTCAGGGTTCACTGTCCTCTTGGAGGCTCTTTCTTCTGCACTAGCAAGAAAAAAGAAACTTATCTCACAAAGAATACTTCAAATTCATTGGTCAGAATACTAAGGATTTAACTGTTATCTGAAGATGTCCAATATGCTATTACTGAACTGGATTCAATTGCCTTCTCATATTAACTCCTCTTCACCAAGCACAAATATACAAGACAGAAGCCTTGATGATTCTCCTATTTTCCTATAGGACTCTTTTCCTTTTGTCTTTCTCCCAATTAGATTAATGTGCCACCTCTAAGGATTGACACATCAAGCTGGTCTAAAGCTACACTCTAACTCCCTTCCTTTCTCAACCCCACACCTTTGTTGAGCACCTGGTAGTGTCAGGAACTGTGTTAAGTGCTGGTTGTACAATGAGACTTACTTAGTTTTGACCCTCATGGAGCTTATGGTCTAAACAGCTATTAATCAAGTAACAACATGCAAATGTAATGGCGGAATTTGAAAATTGGTGAGGAAGTGCAGGGCCACAGATGCATATATAGAGAGAGACTTGACCTTCTATCAGGATTGGTGGGGCCCCAGAAGACCCCCCCAGAGGAAGTGGTTGTTTGCCTGCCATACGCTTTTCAAGGGTTTGTAAATAATCGGCAAGACCTTTGCAGTTTTCTTTCCCTTTACGACTTTTAACGAGACACCTTGCATATAGCTGGTATATTTTTATGACAGTGCATTTCAGTTTTACAAGTCTGTTTCACACAGTGCATTCGAGTTCCCTGAAGACAGGGGCTCCGTCAGTGATCCTTGAACTTGAAAATGTCAGCGGACTGCCTCCTGACACTCCTGTGAGACCTCGTGGGGAGGGTTCGTGATGGCAGGACACGAACTCTACCAGAAAGTCGAAGCTTTCTCAAACCTACTTTTGTGGATTTTGTTCACTTTTTAAAAATATGCATTGGCCTTTTTGGGTATTTAGTGTTATTTTGTTTGCTTTTAATGAGCATTTTTTTTTTAAACATAAAAGCTATTCCTGTGATTTCCCTGCTTTCATTTCAGGCCTCTTCAGAGTTCCATGCCCTGCATATTTTTGGTGTTTCCCAATGAATATGAGTGTGTTGCCCTTATTTTTTGTTTGGTTCTTAGATTGCAAAGCATGTTATAAACAACTAGCAATCCTCCCAAAACAAAGCTGTAGGCAAGGTAACAGCCACGCATTAAATCCCTGAGAGAACAGAGAACTTTCTTCACTCTCTCAGAGTGCCCCTTCTTTCCTGACTTTGGCTTGTACACTGAGCTCATCTATGGAGGTGGACTCAGTGAGGTTTGGCCTTAATCATTGTTTAATAATATTGTTTTTATGCTTTATGGAGGACCGAAATTAGAAATAACACCATTCAGTTTGTTGATAGGTGTGACAGAACAATCTTCTTGTTACTATTTGTTCCAACGGTTGTTATGTGATTATATGTTCAAGGCCACTCCTTATTTGTGGGGGGTGGGGTCTCAAGTGAAGAGTGAGTTCATTCATTATATTTATCACAGTCTTTCCAATCTGCTGGGAAGTGGTATGATCTTTAGACCAGAAAGATGGATGAGTGGGGAGGTCTGTGCCAACTAGTAGAGATAGATCCTTCTATTGGCTTTTGAAGGAAATGAATCAGAGTGCTCAATGGTCTGCTTTCATCAGTGGGAAGGAAGATACCAAAGCAAAGACTGGTAGTGGGTAAAAAAGGCACCTGGGTGCGTTGTGGTAGATATGTGCTAGCTCTCTGGGTTAGGCTATAGTTTGATTGTAGTCAAACTTAGAATATTGCAGAAGCAATGTTTTCACTATAAGCTTTGACAGCTTCCCAGTACTAACTTTTTTTTGTCTCATGAGATCAATGGTGATATTAACAGATATGATTTTTTAAATTATATTATGATAGGTGGTAGCATTTGGAACATCTGCATAACTCAGTGAAGAGATGTTTTCCAAATAAGCAATGCATGATGCCACCAAATCCATTCAAAATGTAAGATAGACCAATATTGGACTTTACTATTACAGAATATGGACAGCTTATTGAAATGGCTTCAGATTCCACGTTGCAGCTAATCTTTGAGATATTATTGCTTGTCGAGTTTTTGTGTAGATACAGAGAAAGATAACCACAATTATCTTCAAAGGCTGTTACAACACTTCTTCCTTTTCCAACTACATATGTGTATGCTGCTGGAGGCAGAAGCAGAGATGAGAATCCAACTGTCTTCTACTGGCTGAACATTAAAAGATTATCAAAATTATAAAACAGTGCCTCTCTTCCTACTAATTTTTTTGTTTTGTTATTTTAATTTTTTTGTATAGTTATTTTAATTAAATTGTTTTTTATTTTAACATGTAATAGGTTTTTAATTTTTTTTCCAAAGAATTAAATAGATATTTAAACAATCTATCAGTTTTAATTGTTTATATGATAAAATCAGTGGATATAAGTTGCATAAGCAAAGCTGTTTTGGGTCTTCAATAATTTTTAAGAACGTAAAGTGGTCTTGAAACCAAAACGTTTCTTAAATGACCTATTTGCATAGTAACACTCTTTTTCATTCATGTCTCTACTCAAATGGCATATGTTTAGAGAGGCCTATCTAAAAATAGCAGCCTTTTATTTTTCTTTCTGGCACTTACCATTATCAGACATTGTATTATGTATCTATTTTTTTTATTAGCTATCTTCTCAATGAAAATGTAGGCTCTGTTAAGAAAGAGATTGTTGTCTGTTTGGCCCATTACCTTATTTCCTTCACATAGTGACTATTCAGCGAAGAGTTGGAATAATGAAAATATTTCCTATGTGGATATTTTCTCTGCAGTGCTAAAGCTTTAGAGATTCCGTGTGGAATTCTTTTTAATTATGCCTCACACTTTGGCTATTATTTTTGAGTCTCTCATGGGTTTTCATACCACCCAACACAGCCTGTGAGCTTTCACACGGTGTTCCCCAGCACCCTCTCCCCATAACACATTCATATGGGTTTCAGGTTCCATATTTCCTGCCACGAACAGCTGTCACCATGGCTGGACACAGTCTCTTCACTACACACCCCATCCTAGGTGTGCTGGAGCCCTCAGGTAGAACTGCATGAAGTCCTATTGCAAAATGGGAAAGAACGCCCCTTTGCGGTATTCTCTCTTAAAGGAGCATAAAACATGCTCTAGAATTTTTAAGGAAAGAGCCCTTGGCGTTGTTTATTTGTGACTTCTCCCTCTCCAGTGACCCTGAATGGACCCTGTGGGGGAATGTGGACCCCAATCTGAGTTAAGAACACTCACATCTATTTAGACTCTCTCTCCCCTAACAATAAGTACTGTGCTGGTGTAAGCTTGTCACATACACCTGACTTCCTTCTTTAGAGCAGGATCTCAACCTTGGCTACATGTTTGAATCAGTTGAGGAACTTCAAAATGCCGGTGCCTAATGTCCCACCCACAGAAGTTCCCAATTAGTTGATCTGGGATGCAGCCTAATCAGTGAGAGTATTCAAGCTTCCCCAATGATTCTAATGTGCAGACCTAGGTGTTGTCCCTCAGAGACTCCTCAGTCCTCCCCACAGGGACTTCTGTCATGCCCGTCCTTCCAGATCATGGCATACACCCCACCGTAATTTTTTCCAAGAATTGAATGTCCCGTAAAACTATGCTCTTTCTGATTTTTTCAATGAAGGAATAAGTCTCTCGTAAATTCAGGATGTGTCTGAACTGGAATGTGATCAATTGAATGAAAATCAGCCTTTCTCCTCTCCTAAGTGCACAGTGGGAAATAAAATATCTTCTCTATCGTTTGGTGGTTGTACTTAGACTCCTGCTCTGTCTCTAGTTGTTGCCCTCAGTTTGCTTCCTAGACTGACAATCTCAAACTCTTTTCAGTTTCCTTAAACCTATGAAGTTACTTGGAAGTCCATATTTGTTTGTAGAGTTGGGTTCCAGTGTTTAGAACAGCTTTTCTTACCCTTTTACCTTACACATTTCAAGGCCCCTCAGAATCATCAGAAACAAGCCTTCACCACCACAAGCCGGGTTAGTCGTGCCCTCCCTGATTGATACCCCTCCTCATCCTATACATTTCTACATCACGGGCCATATTCTGTTATAATTGTCTGACTCTCTTGTTTGATCATGAACTCCCAAAAACAGACCATGTATTTTTTTTAATTTTTGCACTGTCAATACCCACACAGAGCATAAAGCATAATAGACCATCAATAAATGTCTGTTAGAGGGAAGCACCTTGTTAGTGCTGCCAAGCTTACCCTTTGTGGTTTTTCTCTCCCCTCTCTCAAGCCTCATTTCTCAACTAAAAGATGAGGATTAAGGGTAATAAGTAGGGGGATGTGAAAAAAATTTTATGATATTATCTAAAATAAAGAATAGTTTCTTGAAAAAAAAATAAGTGCCTGTTAAGCAGATGAATGGACAGATGGATAAGTGTATTATATGTTGGGAAAAGTTAGTTAGTGAATATTTTATGAACTATTTATATTTGAAGTGTTCTTAAGGGGTAGATATCTGTAACTTTTACTTTACATGTGATGTCCAGTCGCATGATTTATCTTGAATCATACTCCTAGTTGTTGTGTACCTAGTCCTAGAACTAAGAAGTCTTAACTTTAATTCAGTGTCCTTGCTGTTTAGAATTTTCTGTAGGTTTTTTATTGTAGGTTGTGTTGCTTGGCTTCAATTTTGATTGATTAAGAATGGTTTAGGGGCTGCTATGTGAGAAAGCACTTTCCTGAGTATAAGTCAGATATTTGGGGGGAGTGCTTAAATTCCTAAGCTGTTCAATTACCACAGCTCATGCTCTGCTCTAATGGTTGAAACCATGGCCGTTGACATCCCATGGTAAATGCTCAGATATTCCCTTTGAAATACATGAGATCATTAATACATCACAGCATATGGTAATATGAATTGCATAGTACTTGCACTTAACCTAGATCAATTTTTCAAGCAACAGTAAGAGTGAAAAACAAGAATGAGAAATAGTATTTTAAATAATGCAGGCCATGTTACTTGACATTCTATTTAATTAGGTATGCCCAAGAGTGAACATAAAATAGAAATATGAATATGCTCTACCTTCAGACAGTCTCAGTTCCTACTTGTCTCTTAGAACTCGCATATCATGCTGCATTGTGTGTGAGTCTGGAGATGAAAGATACGATTTATTTTTCATTCAGCATGGCCTGTAACCCTGAGCCAGCTACCACCTCTGGTGTCAACCAGAGAAACTGATCTGATCAAGTAATGGAGAGAAGACCAGCCATGTTGGATTCCCTGAGAGGCAGTAGGTTGTTCTCCAGCATGGTACCTTCAAGAGCGATTTTCACAGACTTTAAAACTTATTACCCCATTAGGTAGGATTTTTCTATTTCTATATGTATGGGGAAAAAGGTATGTCTGCATATTTTATGATATATATTGTATATCATATATGCTGTATATATTATATTATTGATAAAAAGAACATTTTATAAAGAAATTATTTGTTTGACTTTCTGGTCAATAATGATGAATTGTACACATGTTGAGATATACCCCATCCTATCTGCTACAAATTCAGACATCAGAGCAAAACATTGTTAAAATTAATAAACATAGTTGTTCTAGAAAACAAGAAAGAGAGATCTCTGTAGACTGGAGTAAGGATATTTCCTTAAAAGAAAAAAACAATGGGGGAGCAAATAAAGTTCAGAACAGTCTGAGCTGTGAAGTCGGTCCATAGGCAGGAAAGGGTTGGGACCCAGGTATATGCTTGGAAAAAGGTACTGGCATCTTTATGCCCACACAAGTTGTGTACGTAGCTCAGGGCCACATCTGTACAACTTGTGTAAAATTGGGTGCTGGCAAAGATGCTACTTCTTTCTATCCTCAGCTGAGCTAAAGACAGCAGTATCTCCTGCCATTTCACTTGGGGCTCCTGCAGCACAGCTTGTACAATTATGGGAGTCTGGAGCTGAGCCTTAGCAGAAGCAAATCTGGAAATGGAACTGTGAGGAGTGCAGCCCTTAGTGCCAGGATTGCACAGGAGCCAGACTGCCAGTGGAGCCTATGCAGAGGCCACCACAAACTTGCTGTAAGAGATCAGGATGCCCTCAGAGGAGATACCCTGTGGAAAATGACTACACAGGCACCTCACAAAGACAATCAAGGACAAACAACAAAGCTTGGTAAACAGAAAAGCTGACAGTGAGGAAAAAAAAAGAAAAGCTGACAGTGAGGAAGATAGACATACTAGTACAATCAGAAAAGAACTTCAAAATAAGCACTTTTGATGCCATTAGCAAGATAAGAGATTACAGCCATGAGAGAAGAATGAAAGTTTAAAAACAAAAATATGGGGTTATGCCACAAGAGTGGATAATTATGAAAAATAAGTAGTTAGAAACATTGGCCATAAAAATATAGGTATTGAAATTAAAAAATAAAATTTAAAAGCAAACTGAATAGCAGTGAGCACAGCAGAAAAATAAACCCATTGGAGTAATAAAATGAACTTATCTCAGATATAAAGAGCTAGAAAATATGGCTTGAGATATTTTACGATAATTTAAGAAACTCCTCCAGGAGAGGATAGTAGGTATATTGTAGGTAGAACCTTAAAGGAGCATCACTAATAATTTTATGAAACTAAAGAGAGATAGGAGTTTGAAAAAATTCGCTGTGATGAGAAATGTTAAAGCAAAATAATTATATTAGACACATAATATATACTAACATTTATAAAGGTAAAAGAAAGTATCTGCAGAAGAACAAGAATCAGAGTGAAGACTGATTACTTATCAATGGTTTTGGATGCCAGAGGACAATGGAATAATGTCTTCAAAAATTGGAGGAAAAAAATTTAATTTAGAAGTTCATACGTAGCCAAACTATCACTCAGAAGTGATGGTGAAACAAAGAAATTTCCAGATATATAAGGACTCAGGAAGTTTATCTCCTTTCGAATGAGTCCCTAAAACAGTAGAGTAGAAGGCAAGATGGAAAAGTGAGCTCTCCCCAAAAATATATGTCTGTCTGAGTGCAGACTATAAAATAACATTAATAATTCAATCCAACATGATTGATAAGTTGGAAATAAAATTTTCAATCGACAATACTATAGGAACTATGTGAAGAAAGATTGTGGAGGGGGAGTAAAAGTGTGGGACAAAGAAAACTGCATCAGTTCAAATCTTCAGAGTGTCTGGCTCTTCTTTGAAACTCATTAAAGCTGTTGAACACTGTCCCACCCTGGCTCAGAGCTTTCCCCTAGGGGGACAGACAGGCTGTAGGAACCGAGAGCAATGTAGCTCTTTCTAAAGCAAATGACTTTATTTGGAGAGATTGGAGGGCAGTTCAAGCCTAAAGGCACTTTTAGAAATAATGGAGATTTCGGGCTAGACAACTAAGGAGGTTTGAGAGCAACATGCTAAACCACAGATCAGCTGTATGTTTAACAGAGAGAAACAAGGAAAAATAGAGCTAAGAAAATACCTTCTTGGGAGTGGAACAGAAGACTGGGCTCAAACACTATCCCTGTAAAGCAGCTTACATCTGATTCAGCCTGCAGAGCAATTTATTCCCCAAGGTACTGTTGAAACAATAGAGCGATCAATTGACAATTAGTGGAAACTAAAAGCTGGGTATGATACCAATAGAGGAAGAGATGTTGTCATTAGGAGCAAATTTAGGGCGGGTGGGGGGGAAGGGGATGGAAAAAAGGAGAGATGGCACAAAAAGTAACATCAGAAAAATTTTAATTGCATGTAACCATGAGATTGTGGAACATTTTATAATAAAAAAATATATAAATTATATAAATAAATTTATGCCACTAAATTTTAAAAACTAGATATTTTTATATATTATATATATAATATATAAAAATATTTTTAAAAATAATATTTAAAAAACTAGATAATATTCCTAAGGGGAAAAAAAATGACCAAAACTAACCCAAGAAGTAGGAAATCTGATTAAGATATTAAATATAAAATAAATCAAAATGGTGGGGTTCTTCATATTTAAAAAATATAAGTAATAAATGGTTTTGAGATAATTTCTATTAATTCTTTAAATAATAAATAATGGTGTCTTATACAAACTGATTTGTGGGAAGAGAAGAAAGAGAGAGAAGGGGGGGAGGAAATTTGAAAACCCAGAAACACATACATATGTATGTATGAAATAAGGTGTTGTCATTAGATATTGAAGGAAATAACAATTCAATGTATAGTGTTAGAACAATTGACTTCTCGGGGCGCCTGGGTGGCACAGCGGTAAAGCGTCTGCCTTCGGCTCAGGGCATGATTCTGGAGTTCTGGGATCGAGCCCCACATCAGGTTCCTCTGCTATGAGCCTGCTTCTTCCTCTCCCACTCCCCCTGCTTGTGTTCCCTTTCTTGCTGGCTGTCTCTATCTCTGTCAAATAAATAAATAAAATCTAAAAAAAAAAAAAGAACAATTGACTTCTCATTTAGGAAAAAAAAATTCCAGTTAGATTCCTACCTCACACCATACATAAAAATTAATTACAGATGGAATAAAGAGAATAAAGTAAAAATAATAATAATAAATAAAATTTAAATTATTGAAGAATTTAACGGAAAAATATCTTCCTGAATTTAGAGCAGGTAAAGCTTTCTGAAAAGATACAAACACAGAGATACAAGCACAAGTGAAAAATCAACAAAAATCTTGACACAATTCAACACATCAAATATATTTATTATTTTAGAGAGAGGGAGCATGAGCAGAGGGCAGGGGGGAGGGGCAGCAGGAGAGGGGGAGAGAGAGAATCTTAAGTGGGCTCCATGCTCAGTGTGGAGTCCTATGCCGGGCTCAGTCTCACAACCCTGAGATCATGACCTGAGCCAAAATCAAGTGTCAGAAACCCAACCAACTGAGCCACACAAGCACCCCTGGCGTATCAAATTTTTAAAAACCTATAAACAAGGTGCCCATTAAAGTTAAAATAAAAGCATTATATAGGGACAAAATGTTTTTATTATATCCAGTATATATAAATACATTTTTTAAAAAGATTTTATTTATATATTCAACAGAGATAGAGACAGCCAGCGAGAGAGGGAACACAAGCAGGGGGAGAGGGAGAGGAAGAAGCAGGCTCATAGCAGAAGAGCCTGATGTGGGGCTCGATCCCATAACGCCAGGATCACGCCCTGAGCCGAAGGCAGACACTTAACCTCTGTGCCACCCAGGCGCCACTGTAAATACATTTTTTATTTTATTTATTATGCAAACAAAAGGTCTCACATATTTACCACTGAAGCAACTTACTAGTGCAGAAGCATAGAAAGGGAGGAGAACCGTTTTCCCAGTAAAACATGGCTATTGTTCAGGCAGCATGATGGTACAGCGTGAGGTGGTGGGAGCAAGGGTGCAGCACAAATACAAGTGCCATCTCATGTGTGGTTCCTCCTAGATCCAGCCTGGCTCTTCTCCCAGGTCTCTGGGAGTGGCACCTGATTATATCACTAATTTCCATCCAAATGCACTATGGAATGCGAAGATTTTGCTTTTATTCCTTGGCCAGGAATCACGTGACCCTGTAAGTCCTATGAGAAGACAATGTAGTGGGAAGGGCCAATGAGCTTGAGCAGACCTCAGGACTTGGGGGAAGGCACCCTGGGGCGGATTGTCCCATCTGACTGGCTTGAGGGTTTCAAGGACTTTCTGAGCTGAGGAGAAGGAGCTGTGAGTCTGGGAAGACCATAATGGCTGAAGTTCACAGGACACAATACAGAAGAGGAGAGGCTGCACAGAGAAGAGACTCAGGTTGCGGCGGGGGAGGGGGGCACTCTCAAGTACTCGGGTGCCTAAGGAGACTATCCATGGCAGAGAAAGAACCACCTGAAAGGAATGGAGATAACAGTGCCCAGCACCTACACAGTGCCAGGAATAGTTCCTATTTCTACTATGCAGACCGGAAAGGCTCAAGATTCACAGGCCTTTGGGTAGAATACATAGAAAAAGTATGTACTTGACATACCTCTAGCTAGACTGATTAGGGGGAAAAAAATATAAAACACAAATTACCAATATCAAGAATGAGAGAGTGAATATAATTACACATTCTACAGATGTGAAAAGGATAATAAAGGAGTATGATTAAAAAATTTATGCCAATAAATTTAACAAGGTAGATGAAGTGGATGAATATTTTTGAAAGATACGAAGTACCAAAGCTCAGGCAAGAAAAAATCTAGAACCTAAATAGCCCTATATCGATCAAAGGAATTATATTTAAAAGTTTCCTCCCACAAAGAAATCTCAATGTGCAAATGGCTTCACTGGTGAATTTTACCTAGCATTTAAGGAAGAACTGTTACCAGTTCTACACCAACTCTAGAAAATTGAAAAAGAAGGAGCACTTCCCAATTGGCCAGCATTACTCTGATACCAAAACTAGACAAAGATATTACAAGAATACAAAACTATAGGGGCACCTGGGTGGCTCGTTGGTTAAGCATCTGCTTTTGGCTCAGGTCATGATCTTAGGGTCCTGGGATCGAGCCCCGCACCGGGCTCCCTGCTTGGCGGGGAATTTGCTTCTCCCTCTCCCTCTGCTGGTCCCTTCCCCCATTCATGTTCTTTCTCAAATAAATAAATAAAATCTTAAAAAAAAAAAAAAGGAAAACTATAGACTGCTATCTGTTGTGAATATAGATGCAAATATTCTGACTGAAACTTATCGAAATTTAATATATTGAAAGGATAATGTATCATGACCAAATGGAGTTTACCAAAGGATGCAAGATTGGCCCAACTTTACAAAATCAATCCATGTAACTCAGCATTTTAACAAACTAAAACCAACCAAACAAAAATAATAATTTTTTTTAAAATCGCAATAGTCCCAGAAATCACATTTGACCAAATCCATCATTCATCCCACCAAAAACTCACAGCAGAGTGAGAAAGGGACTCCCTCAACCTGATAAATAACATTTATGAAAACCTTACAGCTAACATCGTACTTCACCCCCTAAGATCAGGAATAAGACAAAGACGACCCTCTGAGCACTTCTATCTAACACTGTACTGGATGTTCTATCCAGTGTAATCAGGTAAGGAAAGTGATAAAATATATCCGGGTTGGGAAGGAAGAAGTAAAATGGTCTTTATTTTCAGACAACATGAATATTTGAAAATCCAGTGGAATCTACAAAATAACTGCTAGAATTTATGAATCAATTTAGTAAGCTTACAAAATGTATGGTCAGTGTAATAATATAATCGTGAATACCTATGTACTTAGCCCTTCCCAAGAAGTAGAATATTACCAGTAACTGACATCTAGTATGTGCCTCTTATTCCGTCCCTGTGTTCTAAAAACCCCTTGGTGTTAAATGCATCGTTTATATGCATGAGTGCATAAATGTAGACAAAGGAATGAGAAAAAGGTTAGAAGATTAGGAGAATATGCACCAGTCTAGCAAGAAGATGAGAATGGGGATTAAGTTTGAGTGATACTTTACCTATACCTACAGTTCTAATATTTTAAAGGGCAAAAAAGTATAAACTTAGAAAAAACACTCCAAGTATATATGCCAAGTGTTGATACTTGCTGAGTCTGAGTGGTGGCTGGATGGGGGGATTTTCTTTTTTTTTCCCTACATTCTGTGTAGTTTCTTTGTTATTTTTATATCTTTCTATGTTACTTCTCTATGTTTTTTAAATTTCCAGGAATAAAAAGGAGGCGATTTTTATATAACATCATAAATGACAAATTCTGACGTACAGTGATTTGAGGGAGTAATAAAAGACCTTTTGCATTATCGTACGTGGAGATGTCAGGGATCCACTGGAAAACAAATTCAGTGCCCATTATAATGGTAGAATATATGTCAATTTCTAGCCTGCATCTTTCAAGTATTTTAGTTATGACCAATTTGTTTGTTTTACTACAAGCTGTGGCGGTAGCACAAACCACGCCAAAACTGTGGCTGAAAACAACAGTCATTATTATAACTCACAAGTCTCGTTTGCTGAGAGATCGATCCACTGGGCTAGGCTGGGCTGATCTCAGATTGATTTATTCATGTATTTATAAGCTGACTGCCTTACTTATGCGTCTGTGGGTCGGCGGGGGCTGTACTCCGCTCCGGGTTTGAGTGATCCACCGTAGCTGTTCCCTGTGTGTCTCTGTCACCTGGGACCAGCAAACAGGCCCCGATGTGACCTTATCATGATTGCAGGATTGCCAAAGGCAAGGGAAAAGATGCAAGACCTTTTGAGGGGAGGTTTTGAACTGGCATATTGTCATTTCTGCCTTATTGTATTGGCCAGATTGATTCCCACGGCCAGGTTCAGGTTCAAAGCATGGAAAATAGACTCCATCTCTTAAAGGAACTGCAAAGTCACATGGTAAGGAGTTTGAATACAGAGGGAATGGTGATGAAGAATTAGGGCGGATAATGCAATATAGCATACATTTCTTGACTTAATGTGTACTTACATATGCATACATAAAGTAAGACGAATATTTGCGAAGGATTTTTTACTATGTGTCTTGCTCTTTGATTTATGCCGTGCTACGTCATGCTATGCTATTCCTTAAAAAAAATGCTGATTGCCACTGGATTGTTTCATGAGTTGTTAATGGGTTACAACTCACAGTTTGAAAAATACTATAACCGGTGGGAGAGAACTGCATTGTGTGAATGGAGGTTTCAGTTCCTGGATTCCGCTGGAAAAAATTAGAAGAGGATTTGTGCTCCCATAAAGACAGCCAAAGGGAGAGTAGCGAGCACAAAGCAGTCTCTTAAGCACACTCTCAAGATGGGAGAGCTGGCAGCCCAGAGGTGGCCATGCCCTGAGGCCACAGGAATCCTTTTCCTTTTATGTGAGCAGGGTCTTGGATCCTGGATGGATAGTCTCCAATGAAGGCTGCTTCCGGTCATTTGGGGGCGTCCTCCCACAGGTTGGGAAGGGAAGTTTTTGATCCTGCAAGGTTTGTCCCAGAACCATCATGTCAGCCTTCCCCCATGGGGGTCGGGGGAGAGACACTAAAACCGCAATGCAAATGTGTTATAATGAGTCTAGGGGTTACCTTGGGGAGAGTTGAAAGAGGAGAGCACGTGTTCTGCCCCTGTGGCTCTTGATCCGTTAGCCTTGGGGTCTTGGAAGCCACAAGGCCAGGATGTTATGCTCCCAGGCTTCTAAGGCGTGATGTTGTGCTTCCTGTATGTAACCTGTTTATCACCGCCCTTGCCTCTAGCTCCTGTCTAACTCACTGCCTGCTCTATCAATACATTATAACATAACAGATGTAGGTACAGTAACTTTCTCTTCTCCCAATTTTTTTCTCCAGGGTAATATGTGAATGACTCTGGCATATCCTGAGCAGGTACTGGGTATTTTCTAGATGCCAGGCAATGTGCTAACCACTTTATATACATCATTTCATTTACTTCTCTAGCCATGTTTATGAAGTTGTTATTATTCTAGATATATAAGTAAAAAAACTGAGACTGAAATAGGCATTTCTCCAAGGTTTCCCAGGTTTTAACTGTACAGCCTGAGGTTTGAACCGGAGTCTTAGATATTGACCAAGGAACAGAGGATGATAGACAAGCACTTAAAATTTGCCATGGCTAGTATTTTTGTCATGGATAATCCTAAACATATAGGTTAATAAAATAGTAATTTGATATATCGTACAACCTGCCGAGTTTAATCTTCTCTTTACCAACATTTGTCTAGCAGCAAGATTTCTAGAGCAGCCCTTGTCTAGTAGAAATCTAGACAGGATTTCTAGTCTTGTGTGGTAGATGAAAAAGAAATGCAATTTACCTAATTTGCACATGTGGAGGCTTTATTATTTTCTTTTCTTTTAAGAAGCAAAACACTGTTAAATTGTCTTTCCAACATACTTTAAACATGATAGGTTAAAGTCAGTTATGTCTGGGGTGCCTGGTGGCTCAGTCGGTTAAAGAGGCTGCCTTTGGCTCAGGTCATGATCCCAGGGTCCTGGGATCGAACCCCGCTTCTGGCTCCCTGCTCAGGGGAAGCCTGCTTCTCCCTCTCCAACTCCCCCTGCTTGTGCACTCTCTCTCCCTCTATCAAATAAATAAATAAAATCTTTAAAAAAATTTTTTTTAATTAAAAATAAATAAATAAAATCAGTTATCTCTGCTTGAGATTCTGGTAGTTGTAGATCTGATTTAATTCCTAAAACATTTCAGTTATTTGGTGACCAATTATCTAGACCATTGTATCCTTAAACATCTGTTAGCCTCCCCCCTCCCAATCTTTATTGACTTTTTCATTAATATCTTTGAGAAGTTAATTTGAAGCAGTAGAAACTCAAGCTTCATCTATTTGGACTCTCCTTGCATCTTCTCTGAGGGTGCATGTAAGTACTCGGGCGTGGTGGGGCGGTAGTTCTCCCTATTACAGGTTCCCAACCTGGCATCCAATCGCATATCCTTCATCTCAGCTGGTCCTTGGCCAGCTGTCTACGCATGCACTGGCCATTTTGTTTCCAGTGGTTTTATCACTCTGTGATGGGAAACTCTAAGAAAGTGTCTAAGGCATCTGCCTAGGCTCTCCTTATATCCATTTAATTATTTGGAGCCATGACACCTTCTCAATCTCCACCCGGACTATGAGGAAAAGGTCCCTTTGTTTTTGAACACCCCAAACCAATGCTAGGTTTTTGCCAACTCTCCAAGACACAGCCCAAAGCACATTGACTAGCAACCTCTCCCCGGGAGCCTCTCAAGTCTAAGCTCCCACCACCGCTTCCAATGTCCTGACTTTATATTTAGCCCTTCCATTTTCTAGCTTGAGTCCCTCTGTCTTTCCTAAGTGTTTGTCTTTTGAAATCCAGGAGCCAGGGAGTAAGTTCCTTCTTCTCTGTTCTCTCTTGTCTGTATCACTTCTCTGAGTCAATAAGCACAGCCTGGTCTCAGCCGCTGCTTGAATGCTTGAAGGAGGTGTGTGGCATAAGCCCTGATAGCTGGCTTTCCTTTTTGTAATACAAGTGCATAGTAAGTTGGGCCTAAGAGCTTTGATTGCCGGGGCACCCACTTCAAAGAGGCATCCATTTCAAAGATGGCTATCTCCAGTAAACACCTCTCCAACTGCTAGATAAAGAACCAGGCCACCACTCCCTGCCAGACTTCTTTGTTTTAGAGATCTTGGTTGGTTTTGGTAACTGAGCACTTGGGCTGCTTGTGTTTTCTCTGCCTGACCCTTAAATTCCCACCCTGAACAGCAATGAAAGCAAATTCTCAGGCCTGTGCACTCTCTCCCTACCGGTGACCTCACTGGGTGCCCCTAGTGTGCTGTGTAATTTCCTGGTCATATAAATAATAAACTTTTCTGGGCACCTGGGTAGCTCAGTCGTTAAGCCTCTGCCTTCGGCTCAGGTCATGATCTCAGGGTCCTGGGATTGAGCCCCGCATCGGGCTCCCTGCTCGGGGGGAAGCCTGCTTTTCTCTCTCTCCCACTCCCCCTGCTTGTTCCCTCTCTCGCTGGCTGTGTGTCAAATAAATAAATAAAATCTTAAAAAAAAAATAATAATAATAATAAACTTTTCTTTTTCTCAAAGTTTCCTGGTGTTCATTGCTGACGCCGTCTTACAGTCATAATAAAAACCACAAGGGCCGGTCCAGCCACAATATTGGTTACCAATAGGCTGAGACCAGCACACAATGAGGCGGGAGAAGGGAAGATCTAGGACTATAGACAAAGGGAATTACAGGGATTATCAAAAAATGGTTTGTGTTTCCTGAATATCGGGTCTCGTTTGTATGCATTATCTAGACTAGCTGGCCTTTAGGAGCTACGTCCTTAAAGCAAAAGAATTGCACTCTCTAGTTTTCAGATTTGACCCTGGGGAACCTAAGGGGCTGTTGGCTGGCTGTAGAACCCCCCACCCCCAACCCCATCTTCTCTTTGCAGCTAGTACATTTCTCCTTGCTTTGATCATGTTACATAGAGAGCTTGGTAAACATTTTTCCTTTAAAGAAAGGCTTAAAAAATGTTTGACACCCATTCCACTTGACCTTAATACTCTGTATATAGAATGGTGGTTAATGAAATAGACCCTTGCCTCTTACCTCCACTGACCTCCAACCCCAGATGCACCAATGTCTATTTGAAGGGATCAAGGTTTGGTTGATGAGAGGAAGGAAAGAGAAGCATACATCCAGCCCCCAGGTTCACTGGATTTTGCAGAGAAAAGATTCAAGGCAGAAACTGATGGAACTACTCAAGAGTGATCCCGCGAATTTCTGAGAACAAAGGGATTCCATACTCCTAAATAATCAAATATGGCACAGAGCAGGACCCTGTTGGCCCTCAGTTCTGTAAGGAACCTGGCACTGTTCTGACACCCCGGGGATTAGAAGCTTTGGAGGCATCCAGAGATTGTCCTTGGTATGGACAATATATTCTAACGATATGCATCACAGCCAAACAAATACCCGATAGGAACCAAAGAAGCCAGAGAAAAAGAAGATATGCTCTGTAGTCATTGCCACTGACCCACTGGTTTATAAGTACTTCTTGAGGATCCCTAGAAATAACAGGGGGACTTTTGGGGGAAGACACTGAAATATAGGTTCTATTTAGCCGGGATACATTTAGCCATCATATGACTGTCTCCAAAGCAAATAATGCTGAAGAACGTTTTTCTAATCTAGAAAAAAACGTATACATTCATACAAATTCCACTGCAATTACTCTTGTTATTTATGTAGTAGGACAACTTCCAGCTGAAGGAGTGATCCACCTGAATAAGCATTTCCATGGTGTTACTTTTATATCTGAACAAGAGTTCTGGTTTTGTTCCCAGCCTCACCTCTGACTCATCATTGTGAAACTAAGAAATCATTTAGCCTCTCAGCACCTCAAAATCTCTCTTCTGTGAATGAGGATAATGGGTATACCTTCTCTTGCTTCACTGAATTGTTGTGAAGTTTAATTAGATAATGTTTGCACAGCCCTTTGAACTCTACTAATTAAATTGATGTGTAAATATGGTGCTTCCTTTTATCAGGATGCCTTGACTGAGCCATTTCATAAAGACTTAAAGATGACCATGATAGGAGGATTCATAGGGAAAGGATTTTTTTTTTAATTCATGTGAACTCAATTCTGAGATTGTCGAATAGGCTTCTGAAAATACCCAGTGAAGTTCTAATTAATAGGAGTAAGGATATAGCCTCATACTTGCTCAAGGGGTAATGGTTACACCTTCACATCAGGGTAAACTTAGCACTTAGGCTGTACTACTGTGCTGTGTGTGCTTTAGGTATTGGCATTATTTTTTTTAAAGATTTTATTTATTAGAGCGAGAGAGAGCGAGTACAAGCGGGGGAGGGGCAGAAGGACGAGCAGGCTCCCCACTGAGCAAGAACACTGCTGTGGGGCTCCATCCTAGGACCCAGAGATCATGACCTGAACCAAAGTCAGATGCTTAACTGAGTGGGCCACCCAGGCGCCCCATATTGGCATTGTTTTTAAGGTGTTATGTTCATTCATTATATTTTACTAAGACAACACTGGTGATTTATTTCATACCTGTCATATAAGGAATCACCCAATAACAAATTTGCAGTCACCTAAAAAGAAAGTCATGACGTTTGAAGTAGCGTGATTCAATGTAGCTCACCCATGGGTTAGCCTACTTATCAGTCAGAGATTTCCATCCACAACAGAGAAGTCTTAGATAAATCAGAAATACTCTTACTAAAGTTTCTGATGAGAATAGCTCACCCTAAAATAATTACCCCAATTATTTCTGAAAATGTGTTTTAATAATAGGTCTTTTTTTTCTGTCAGAAATAAATTCATAGATGAATTAATTGGCTTGGGGAAAAAAAAAACACTAGCATTCCTCTATAAGCCTGCCTTGGGCTTTAGTGTGTAATTATATTTGTAAACTAGAATTTTTTAATGATGATATCATATGTATGTAGCAATTAAATTTCATATGTTACTGAGTATCCCAGAATACAGAATTGAAATGTTTTATCAGGACCTTAGACAACTGCTATGAGAGTTTTGAAAACTATTAAATATCAAGGTGGGAGTTCACAACGGCAAATGCTTCTGTAAAATCTAACAGCTAGTTTATAATACTTGTATTGTTTCTTCTGTCGTATATACTTCAGGAATATATCTGCTGATGGATCAGCATAATGTAAAAGCACTTTGAACTGTTAGAAACTTCAAATTCAGCTTCTGATTCCTATCTTCTGAAATGGGTATTCTGCCCTGAATCCTCATCTGAATGAAAGAGTAGAATTCTAGGGATTCTTCAGGTCCTGGTTGAGGGCTTGTGAAAAGTGTGAAGTGCCTTAGTAAACTCTGGGCATAATGGCCCAGGTAAGTATAATGTTGATATTTTCAGAAGAAGGCAAATAAGTATTGATTATTATGATCTAAAGAGACACGAAAGAAAACAAACTACAGATCTGAAACCAAAATATATTGCCTCAGGAGGCACAAAGACAAAATAGAATTTGAGCGTGCTACTATAGAGAACAGGGAATGAATATTCTATTTATGGCTCTAAAATTCTGAATGAATCTATATCCTCACCCATTGGGGTTTTTAACTAGGAGGATGAATGTTTTAAGAATCAATCAGTTCTCTGTTAGTTTTAGTCTAACTTTAGCTTATTTTGGAAAACAAACCTTTCTAGGTTTTGGAAAATCTTTAACACTGGCTTTCAGCTCAGAAAAAGACTAGCTCTTAAAACCAAAGCAGTTTTCCCTGTTCTGAGGGGGATTCAGCTTTTCGAGGTAGCTGCACTCTGGAGGTTTCTGGCCAGCCAGGAGGCAAAGGAACAATTCAGAAGGAAATGGTGGAAATAGCTGAGGGATGAGGAATAATAGGATGAAGGCTATTAGGGTTGTGCTAAGGTTTGGAGGAATCTAGAAGAGAGGCCATTTTTTGGTTTTTATCTTTTGTTTGCCATGGCCAAGACATCTTTCAAGGGAGCAGTTTTGGAATCTGAATAACTTTGAGTACTTCCTCAAAAACATTAAAAAACGCAGACCACTGGATGGGTGGAATTTTATTCCTTTAGGTTCTAAGATATCTCTCCAACAAACACTTTTGTTCACCTCAAAAGTTCTTCAGAATGGCTATTATAATTCTAAATTATAGAACAGTGAAATGATGCAATCTAGAAAGGTAGTTACAAGAATTTGGGATATGGTATAAACATGCGTAAGAAGCAGGAGTCTATCAGAGGGGAGAATGGTGTTGGTTTTAGACTGAGGCAAATCCCAGAGAGTCTGGGACTGGTCAGTTCAAAGTGCTGTTTGTATACCTTGTGCCTCACACCCCCACGTCTAATGGCTGGCCCTTCTCTAGTTGCAAACCTGACCAATTTGCGGTTCTCCCCAGACAGGAGGGTTTGGGGAGATTTCACAAACAAAACAAGTCTCTTGTTTTATGAAGAAAGTTCTCATAAAATTTTACTTAGTGGCTTGAGGCACAGTTTTTCCACAGGATTTCCCAAAGTTCAGAGGACACTCTCTGAATTTCTCAGTTCTTAGGGCCAGTTTGAAGAATGGATTTATCCAGGTTACTCACATGTCCTCCCTGTGAACTTCTCCCATATAGATATACAACCAAAATGACAGGGACATAGACAAGTTTCATAGTAAGTAGTGAGACTGATGTCTACTAAGGATAAAAGATTTTTAATTGATTGAGTAATCAAAGGATTCCTAAAAAGGGTTCCTTATTCTTGGAGACAAAATAAATTCAGCATTTGGGGAGCTTTGATAAAAGAAACCAAAGTTCAGACTCAATACAAGACTTACCTCGTCATTCCAGTCAAAGAGACCAAAAGCTCCCTATCCCAGCAAAAGGCTCAAGGGGCCACAGAGGTACCCATGGTTTCTGAGTTGAGATCTTGAATCATGGCCAAGAGTGGTTATTGATGAGATCTTCATGGATCTCCAATACTGTTAAATACTGGCTGTCCCTAAATACCCGAACAATCCGTTGATACAACGATCTGAGCTTATGGTTACAGAAGCATGGGAAAACACTGTCCTGGCAGTCTTTTAGGAGGAATGGTATCCTAGAGCTTCCTGCAGTCATCAAGCCTGTGAAGGTTGATGGGAGCATCTCTTTCTAATTCTAAAGCACACACACAGCATAGTAGTACAGCCTAAGTGCTAAGTCGATGTCACTTGCTATCTTGAAGTCCCATGGTCGGAGTATATATGCCATAGAATAGTATTTATATCACAGAAATCATCAAATCCCACAAATCAGGGATTCCCCCCCATCCCCAGAGAGCCCGTTTACCTTGGTAGTGTCTTGGGGTGTAGAAGCAAAGTTGGGATATTTAGAGTGTGAAATTTGTTTTAAGGCAAGTCTTTTAATGTGGAGGCTTGCTTAGGATTGGGTAAGGAGCATAATATAAAAGTTTAGGATGGGTGGGTAGAACAAGGAGAGGATTTTGAAGCAAGGATTTTCAAGGGTCTTAGAGAACAGTCATTTGATACTATCTACTGAAAAGTCAAACAATTAGATGTTAATTAAAATGAATTTTTTAATAACTTCCCAAGACAGTGAAATTATTTGCAACTTCTATCTTTCTGAGCAAGAGTTTCCTGAAATAATAGTCATGTTGATAAAGACATAAGTCATATTAATGTATACAGTAAGCTATGTGGGTGTGGATGGTTTCGGTTCTCACATACAATGCTTGAGCCTTCAAATTATATAAGAATTAAGGATAGGTTTCCATGGAATTATCACAGCAAAAAATAATTTAAAAATAAATAAGTAAAGCTCATAGGAAATAGTTATTTGAAATCACTATTCATTTTTAATTTTAACAAAACAAAAAAAACTCTGACTCCACATCCTAATAGCTTTTAAAACCTATTGGTGTTTAAATATTTACCAAATATTTAAATAGCTTTTAATTCTATTCCATTGTTATCAAACGATAAAAATTTAAATATACCGCATTTGTATACTTGGGAAACTAAATACATCATGTCTAAGAAATTTATTTTTAGTGTCCTTAAAAATATAATTAATAAACAACTTTATACTTCTAATCATTTGCCTCTACAAGACAGCAGTGTAGATGGATGACTTAGAGTATTTAAGATATCTGAAACAGATTTTGTATGTCCATTTGTTATCATTTCAGCATTAAATACAGTTTGTATTATTTATTTCTTTTCTTCAGTAGAATGACAAGATCAGAAGTGTGCAAGAATCAGAAATGAATTAGTTGAGAGAGAAAGAAAAGAACATTTAATTTAACTATACAAAAGATAATGTTTAAATCTTAGAAATGGAAGGCATTACTAACCTTCCCAGATCAATTCCTTCTTTACCCAATTGTGAATATTTCTTGTGAGGAATAAGGACGGTATATGGTTTCTCTTTCTGGAGCATTTTGTTATTCTTAAAATATTCTCTGTAATGAGCTGAAAGCTATTTCCTGTGTTCCCTCCTTCTTTCATTCTTCCTTCTGAAAACATTTAGAGTAAATCTACTCTCTATTCAGTTTAGCATATTAATGACACTTCCACAATTACTGGGTTTTGCTTTTGTTTTCAGTTGTTTTGTTTGTTTGTTTGTTTTGTTTTTCCTAAGATAGGCAGCCTGAGTTTATGCAACATTCTCTATTTCAGAGGTATTCAGTGTGTGGACCAGTACTGATCCATGACTCTTTCTTATCCTCTGAGAACCATGGGTCCACAAAGAGATAAGGTGCTGAGCAGGAGTATAAATCAACATACTGCTTCCTTCACTAAAAAAGCCTTGCTGTGAAAAAAGAAAGCGAGCTAAGTTAAACAGTGTGTTTAGTGAGATAGTTGTTTTTCATTGGGCATGAGCTTGCTTACCCTGTTGCAGACTGGTAGTAAACAGTTAAACCAACTAGTGTGATAGCACTTGCTCCATATGACATGAGTTCTAGAACCGTTCTAATCATTCTTCTGTAGTCGAGCCACTAAAATACAACCAGTGCTTCCAGAGAGACTCTGCTGAAAATATAGTGGAAAACATCATATCTTTATATCTGGACACTGTTTGTCTTAGAGTAGCCTAATGAATTTATCTATCTATCTATCTATCTATCTATCTATCTATCTTTTATAGAAGGAAGGGGGAGGGGCAGAAGGAGAGGGAGAGAGAGAATCTCAAGTAGGCTCTATGCCCAGGGCAGCACCTGACACAGGGCTGGATCCCACAACCTTGAGATCACGACTTGAGCCAAAATCAAGAGTAGGATCCCCCACTGACTGAGCTACCCAGACGCCCCTAGTTTTTAATGAATTTTTAATCAAGTACAATACCTGGTCAGAATTATACATTTATCTCCTCTTAAATTCTTTTTGCTACTTATAGTCCACCATTCCAAAGTGGGCTACCTATTAACTATTGTATCTGATTTTGTTCATTTACACATATAAGCTATGCAGCTACTGCTGTGTTAAAAACCAATACCAAAACATCTCAGTCACTTTAAACAGCCGCCTTTTTTTTTTTTTTTAATTTCTCATGAGTTTGTGTTCAGCTGGTCTGTTATGGTGACCTTGGCTCATTTCTTCCAATTTTGACTTGGGCTCGTGCAAGCATCTGCCTTCAGCTGGTGGTTAGCTAGAATCTAGTCTAGGATGGCCTCAGCTGAAATGACTCAGCTTTCCTCCACAGGATTTGTATCCTCCAGTAGTCTAGCTTGAGCTTGTTCTCATGGCTGTCACAGGGTCCCAAGAGCTATAAGAAGAACACAAGACCCCTGTAAGGAATAGCCCCAGTGTAGAGTAGATCAGAGAAAGGCAGAAAATAGACCTGGAGGAGAACAAAGATGAAATAACCATCACAGTGCCAGTGTGTTCTTCCAAGTTCTTTATCAAAAATTTAGAAAATGGCACCAACAAATACTTTTCATGGAAGACCTCAATAGACCTTCTTAGAGATGCATTGATCAACAGTTTTGGAAAACATTATTTAACTATCCGTGACTGTACCAATAGGAACTTTTATCCAACCCATGTTTTTCCATCATGTTAATAAGGGTTTAGTGAAAAATTCTGTCAAATTTGATGCTGCAATGAAGAAATTTCTAATTTTCTGAACATAAATGATCATCACTGCATTTAATTATAATAGCAAAATATTAGAAAGAGTTCAGGACTGTACAACTTATGGTAATCCATATAATAAATTATTTCTTTTGGGTCTTAAATTTCAAATAATTGATAAGATAGGGAAATGCTCACAATTTAATTTTAATGACAAAATGGTAGGATTCATAAACACAATATTGGTAAAGTTATAGGTATCATATTTTATATCCAATATATAAATATTAAAATCTTAGAAAAACAATAAAAATATACTTACTATCATTGAATGGCATGATTATAGTGATTTTTATTTTCGTTTTAAACTTAAGATATTTTCTAGATTTTCTAAAATGGAAAATAAACATGTATTTAAGATTTTTCCATTTTGTAATTTTCCTGAGAATTAAAATCAAGCACACATTTCTCTCTATTTTGAAAATTGTGCATTTGTTTATTGCCAGTCTCATAGTCTCTGAGAAAACAAAATGAACAACTACAATTGGGAGGGAAATTTGGATCTTTCTCAAAAGCATAGTAGCTGGATTTTAATAACTTTCATCAACATTTTCATCTTAAAGATATTTCCTGCAGGGATGCCTGGGTGGCGCAGTCCTTAAGCGTCTGCCTTCGGCTCAGGGCGTGATCCCGGCGTTCTGGGATTGAGCCCCACGTCAGGCTCTTCCGCTGGGAGCCTGCTTCTTCCTCTCCCACTCCCCCTGCTTGTGTTCCCTCTCTCGCTGGCTATCTCTCTCTCTGTCAAATAAATAAATAAAATCTTTAAAAAAAAAAAGATATTTCCTGCAGCTATAATCAATGTATGCTTCCTTTTCTTTTTTTAAGAAAAGATTTCCCTTTATTAACCATCTATAAAACTCCCATCTAGATCACTACCCTTTCGGAGCTCTTTAGTAACTAAGAGCAATGGATAAAATCTGTACAACAGTTCAGAAAAGTTCACATCACACCAGTTCAGAACATCTGATTCACTAAGATTAGATTATTTAAAAAGAATGATTAGAAATTAAACACCACAAATAAGATTTTTTATTTGTTATCGTTAAAAGTCTGAATTTTAAACAGATTCTTGGACTGGTGGCTCACTCATATCCATCAGCTTGTTCAACTTCAGCACTGGTCTCATCCCAGTCACTTTTCCAGAATGAGCTTTCCCAGTTCAAACCTGGGCTTCTTCAGCATTTTTACTTTTCTAACAAAGAAAGACATCATGGAGTGAATAAATAGACTGACAAGGCTTTTCTATGTCTTTTCTGAGGCCATCTGGAATCAATTTATTGGCCACTTCTTTCAAGTCATTTGTCTGCACCTCTCAGGTCATGATTTCCATCTTTTTCTAAATTTGGTGTACCTATTGATGGTGAGCATAAGAGGTCTTCTGAATCCGATTGTTGTGTTTTTTAGTAAAACCAATACAAAATAGACAAAGCAAATAATCATCGGGAGTCTTGACGTCAACATGAGCTTCAATCATGGTCTGCCAGTTTTTGACCATGGAGCACACTTTGTCATGGGTAAGATCCATGTCATGGAAATTTTGCCCTGAACATCCTCAGTAATTAACTTGAATTTTCTAAATGCAGTTTCATCATTCTACAGATCAGCAAGGCTCTCTTCAAATACATGACGCTTGTGGGCCTCAGATCATATTTTGGTTCTTTGAGTTATTGTAACTTATGTTTTTTCCAAAATTTCTGGTGTTAAACATAGCTGGTGCTTTCACATCATACCAATCTTTCTTTGAAAATGGATCAACCACTTTCTTCTTGGCTCCCTTTTGCCTCCTTTCATAAGGTGCTTGTTCTTGCCGACTGCCATGGTGCTGCTCAGGGAGCCAAAAAGCTATGTTTTCTTTTTCTATTAGATTCCAAGAAGAAACAGGACTTACGACTATCTTTAGAACAGTACTCAATATCTATGCTAGACCTGATAAAAAAGGAAGAAGTTCTATGGGCTAGGATAAGAAAGCAAGAGAAAAAACACATTTCAAACATTGATGCCTCATTGGTTATAGTATTATGTGGCTGAGGAACCTATCAGATAGCTGCATCTATTTTAGCACTGACCATTTCTTTATAGCCTTTAAATTCTTACTTGTACTAAAAATCATATGTCAGGAAGATGACATTTAAGCCATCTGGAATGCTTAAATGGGTAGTTTAAATATAGAAGAAAGCCTCTAACAACACAACATGTGTATTTTTCTTGCAAGGGATGCAGAATGTGAAAATGAGTAAATCACCTGCTAGACACGGTGGTGGTAAAGATGGCCACAAAATCTTTGATTTTCCTCTGTCCTCTTAAATCCAAGTGGATTCTGTCACTGCTTAGTGGATAGAATATGACAGAAGTGATATTGTGCCAGCTTCCAGGTTCCAGCCTTAAGCTTCTGGCAACCTTTGCTCCCTGTTTCTTGAAACACTCATTCTTGGAAGCCAGCTGCCAGGAAGCCCAAGTCATAGGAGAGGCCACACCTATGTGGTCCAGTTGCTAGCCCCAGCTGAGCTGCAACAACCATGAACAGCAGCTGCAGCCATGTGAGGGAGCCATCTTGGACAATCAGCCCAGTCACATCTTGGGATGACTACAGCCTCAGCTACTGTCGGATTCCAACTATATGAAAGACCCCAAGGAAGATCCATCCACCGAGCTCAGTCAACCCACAGAGCCACGAAATGTAATAATGAAGTGTTGTTTTAAGACTCTAAGGTTGGGGATGGTATCTTAATTATTAATAAAAATAATTGGAACATTAACCATTGTTAGCTGGTACTGTCGTATTTGAAATAAAGTTTGAAAATAGTTATAGAAAGTGAATGGTGACATAAGATCGCTGTAGAGTTACCTTTCAAACTGCAGTGGAGAAATAGTGACTAGAGCTTAGCATATCTTACACCTTTCCAAGTCATATATAAGCATAATGAATCAAAGAAACCAAGAAAAAATTTAAAAAAAAAAGCCCAAGATAACACTTCATGTTTAGAGTTGATGTGATATCACCAGGTGTATGGTACTTTGCCATTTACCACAACCCTGAGAATTTGAATTATTATTGTCTCATTGTTTTCTTTTTCACTCATCCTCCCTCCACCCCACCCCACCCTTCCTTCTCTTTACCTCCAATTTCCAAATAGTTTTCACTCTGCCAAACGTCAACACTAGCCTGTTTCATATCCCTAATGTCCCCATGTTATTTACAGCGCATGAAGTACAAAAGGGCGCTACTCCACTGGGGGCCCACCTGGAGAAATCTGGTAGCGATCTCTGAGATGAAAGGGTAAATCCAGGAAGGCTTTGAGGCACAGAGGTCACCATGTGCTGCCTTTGTTCTTCTGCTTGATTGGAAATGATCAAGTGCAGTGGGTCTCTTCCTAGAAACAGCATATTTTGTACATTTTTAAAACCATGACAACAGAACATTAGATATGTCCACCTTTGTTATGCTCAAGGATGAAGTTGAAGTATTTGCCAACTCCGTTTTGCTTTCAGGTATTCCAAAGTTGATTACCTCTGATATGGTTAAAGAAGGCGCTGCTGTAATTGATGTGGGTATCAACTACGTCCATGACCCAGTGACGGGAAAGACAAAACTGGTTGGAGATGTGGACTTCGAAGGTAATGAACTCTATCTCTTTTGATGAGTGAAGACAATGAAAGATTCTACTTTGCATGTTTTGATGGTAGAAAGAGAGACTTTGTGTTTGATGCAGGCATTATTAAGTTATTAATCATTACACCTCTTTCTTCTGAGGGAAAAGAGTTTAATCACTCACATATTTCTAACTCCCCTTCCTCCCTCTCTCCCTCTCTCCCTTCCTTCCTTCCATTGTTCCTTCCTTCCCTCCTTTTCTCCTCTCTCTTCTTGGGAGGAACATGTAATTATACCATTAATATTTGGTTTTAAGATTAAATTCCTTATAAAGCAGGTTTTTAGTGAAAGAATTCAGCTGACCTTCTTACCAGGCATTATTTTGATTTTTTGAAGTGTGTCTCTGTACTTCGCCATCCTTGCTATATATTCAGCCATTCACTCTTAAAGCCAGAAGGCATCTTGGGGCATGTTTGCTAATCCTAACAATATTTCAGATCTAGAGAGTTACTGGATTAATTCAAGTCAACATTCTTCACTTGTGTTTTAAAGAGGACGAGGAAGAGGACCTAGATTAACATTTCTATGGCCATCGAAGGAGATAAGGCAGCAAATGTGTAGTAACAATTCTCACTCAACGCCTTATCTCTACTGAGCCCCTCCCTGCACAGAGAGTTTTGGATGACTCATCCCTAATCCAATTTTCGTTCCAATATCTTGTCAGATACTTAGAGGCATTCAGGTTTTCAGTAGAATCTTGGAATCTTAGATGTCCAGTAAGATATGAACTTAGTAAAGATATTTTCATATTAGAATTATTATATATATTAGATTAACCATCTGGCAAAAAAAGCAAGGCCATGTCAAGGACTTTATCAGCTATAGATGTGTCTTTATAGACAAACTGAAAGGAATAACAGATGATGCTCTTTTTAAAATAATTCCAAATTTTACACTTCCTCTTGGAATCTGGTCATCAGCCGATGATTTACCCAACTCCTAGCGTGGTATTGAATGAAACCAAACACGCAGGCACCCAAGTGTTCTAGGGTATTGGCCCTATGTTTGTGAGATTCCGGGGTGCATAAGGTAGGCAACCTGAACCTGGTGCTAAAAAAAAAAAAAAGAAGAAAAGAAAAAAGGAAACCCTGAGGACGCTTGTGCAGCAATACATCGTGCCGACAGGAGGGCAGATAAGAGCAAAGTCGGGCGAGCACACCGCTGCACTGGCAGGCTGTCAATCCCACGGTCCCTGCCAGGGATGGAACTCCCAGAGAAGGAGCATGGCTCTGCACGTAACCGTGGGTGTCTGTCTGTACATATGTGTGTGTCACGTGTGTGTGCCGAACTCTTTAGGAAGTGACCTCGTTTCTTTATTTCATTTGTCATGTCCAATCCGTAGGGTCAGGCAGCGATACTTTATTTGAATTTCTCAATACGAAAGAGTAAGGAAACATTTCATTTTAAAACCTGCCCTTATTTTATTTCTTATCCTTGCACTGTCATTCTGCTTCTTGATAACATTACAGTTTCCGTGCGTTTCTTGCAAAATCACCACACGCTCACGACGCACCCAGATGGCATAGGCAGAACCCAGCTCGAGGCAAGAAAAGCAGAGATTTTTGCAGTTGACAACCTTGACGGTGCTGACAGGGCAAGCTTCCCCAGCAGTTCAACACATCTTTTAAGACCCTTCTCTCATATGATTGTCCATGGGTCTCAAACCATTTCCATGCATTCTTAGGTGGAGCTAAGAACGTTTCTTTGCTTGTTCCGGGTTTTCTTAAAACATTGAAAAAGGTGAGCATTTTGGTCAGTCACACACAGATACCGTACCTCAGATTGCACCACTCGGCAGAGTCTATTAAATCGAATTGCAGTTATGTGTATCTAAGCATATAATGAAATTTAAGAAAAGGAAGTGGCAAAAAGAAACAGAGATACAAGATAAACAGGAAAGGGCATTGGGCTGGGAGACAGAGAGGTTCTTTTAGACCTAGCACCGTAGCCCAGTAACTTAGCAGCCTCTCTGGCCATTGGTGGTGTCATCAGTTAAATGGCAGCAGTGATGGCAAGGACTCTTTCCAGCCCTAATGCTTGGTGCGTCTTGGACGTTTAGCTGAGTACTACCAAATGATTACGTAAAAACACAGACACTTGTGGAAGGTCAGGGCTGTCTGATCCTGTCATAAGGTAAGCCCATCTGATGGCTTATATTATTCCTGCTGCCCCCTGGTTCGTAGACCCAGGACCCTAAGGAAGAGCCGGACTTGGTAACGGAGGCCTTGCCAGTGAGGCCATGACTCAGCCGCCCAGAGGAGCAGGCAGGTGATAGGTTTTGACATGTTGCTCTTCAGGTTGTTCATCGGGACTTAACCTGAGGTGAGGGATGATCCTGGGCTGAGCGGGAGGAACTTGAACTTGGGTTATGCTGCAGAACTTAGAGGTAGCACTTGGCTACAAAGTGCCATGGGGAAAGTGTGGCTGCTCTGTGAGTATCGACGAGCGTTTCGCTCTAACCGAACAGCCAACAGAAACAAATGGATGCCAGTAAAATCAAATGCTAAAATAAATTGTTCTTGCAGAAGTGTTCGGCTCTCTAATAAAGGAAAACAGGATGGCCTTTGGTGGGAACGTTTTTTAAAGAATAATTTCATCAACTGACCCCCTTTGGGAAATAGCAGAAATAGGTAAATAATTGCAAATTCAATGATTTGTAAAACCAGGAGGCAGTTTATCTGTTTTCTTTCTAAGAAAATGTGGATGCCTAGTAATCTTTACTATTAGATATTTGGCCTCAGTTTTGAATCGGGCTCCTCATTTATGGGTGATATTTTATATCAGACACAGCATGAGAGTTCCCTCACCCCTTACGATAGTTCTTGACAAAAGGTAACATAAATCACCCTAAATATTTCTTTTTGATGTTCACATCAGGGTTTTGTTTTGATTCAGATATGATTTGTTCCAGACCACATCTTCCTTCATCTACAATGGTTTCTCGTTCTCATCTTTTTCTCTGCTCCTTCTTGGATTCCTTCTTTCTTCATTCTTCTCTGGAGCCGAGAATAGAATCCAATAGCTCTTCTTGAGCTTGTGGCCTGGTATGGGGGCCAGGACTCAAGATGGCCTAGAGAGAAAGGAGTGTCCCTCCCTTCACCACTCCTCCAACAATTCCCTGCCGCCTCAGCCATAAAATTGCTAATATTCCTAGAGAGGAGGTGGGCAGATCTGGTAGAAAATTATATCGAGGGTAAGGAAGGTGGGAGAAGCTTTCTGACACGGGGACACCCTCTTCTCAGGTCATTTGGAATTATTCTTCATTTGGTAATAATAGTAGTTCGTGTTTGAGAGGCACTTAGTGTCCTCAGCCTTCTACCTGAATTATTCGTGTAATCTTTATGATAGCCCCCGAAGGCTTTGTTATCATCCCTCATTTCACAGAGGCACACAGAGCCTGGGCATCCTCCCTGAGATCACGCGTGATGGGGCGCTGCGGGTTCGTAGCCAGGCACTTGGAATTTCTACCCTGCGTCGTCTTCACTATCCTGTATTTCACTCGGTTAATACTTTCCTTTTGAGACACAGAGTTATTTCTTTTATGTTCCCCCCAGGATATGTATAATAGCAAGTTCTAAAAGTGCCTAGACAGCAGTATCCACGTGCGTCCGGCCTCACTCTATGCGGTCCGATATGCGCAGATGTGAGTTAGCGCGGTTTAGGGAAATAACACCAGCCCTGCGACAGAGTAGTTCCGATTTCAGTGAGCACGCTATTGTAACTGTAGCCGCGTCAAGTGCGAACTTCTCCGCTAGCTCTTCCATCCACAACTCATGGAGCAACAACGAACGCGCTCTGCGATCTGCAGCCAATGACATCACTTCCTTCAAAGTCCGTTCGAAGTTGGTCGTGGCACACGTCACTCAGTTCAAACGGCTAAGTGTGTAGTTCTGTCGACTCCGTGTTTTCCACTAGCAAACCATGTGACATTTTGCAAAAACAGATCACAGACAGAGGGGAGTGCCCGCAGAGAAATGCGAAGCGCTAATGCTGAAAGTAGAATTTGCGGTAGCTGACAAGGGGATGTCGGGAGCGCCACCACTTGCCTTTTGAGAGATTCCGGATATGCGTCCGGAGGAACTTAGAGACAGCGAACTTACCCAAGTAAACAAGGAAAGTGGTTACTCCTAAAACGAGGCAGTGTCCCAGAGGAAGTGACACCGGCATAAAACTTCACATTGAAAGAGCTGTCTTTCATGGCATTGAGAAAGGGCAAACACAAAATGTTGGAAGCCATTACAAGTTTGGAAAGGAATCCGAAATTCACCAAGGCGTAGGAAAGATGCTTCCCCCATATTGTGTGGTATATGAGCAGAGGAACACAAAACACTGTTCAAACTACACTTGATAAGTTTTTGCAAATAAATAAAATACTTTAATTCTCAATGTTTCTAATGTTTTAAATAAATTATGGCATACTAAATACATGCTTTCCTACTATTTTCAATTCCCTATACATCTATAAACCATGGAAAGAGTTTTTAATGTTTTGACAAACATTTTTAAAGGCCATTGAACAAACATAGTAATGTTCTCCGTTGATTATTAAAATGGCTTTGCACATGTCAGCTTGCACAGTGGTTTGTATGGTCTTTTCTGCTACTGTGGAAAGTGAGCACTGCCCGTTTTTATCTCTGTGTCCGGTGCAATTAGTGGGCAATGAGTCATAGAGTTCAAACTCACATCCAATGCCATGATCACTTCTACTATGTGATTATTCAGTTGTGTTTGCTTAGCACCTTGCCCAGGGAATCCACACTGGTGTTTTTCCTCAATACAGATCCAAGTTAGGTGTTCCCTACAACACCTTTCCTCTCTGGGTGCCTGGAGGAGTTAATAGGGCCTTAGAGTTATTACTAAATTGAAATGCTACTTTGGTTTGAATTGATCCTTGATTATAGAATTCAAGGTAGTTCATTATTGCTTCCAGCCTCTTATAAATGCTTACTATTCCCTTCAATTACCTGGTCATGCCTCAACCCTCTAATTTAAGGCATTGCAAGAAGAAACAGTATTTAAAAGCATCTGTGATAAAATTATTTTGCATGTCTAAGAATTGTTTTTCCTTACTAACAAGCACACAATAAATAATCTATCTTGAAAAATTTATATTTGCTATACAGATTTAAAAAACAAACAACAGGGGCACCTGGGTGGCACAGCGGTTAAGCGTCTGTTCAGCTCAGGGCGTGATCCCGGCGTTATGGGATCGAGCC
Organism: Ailuropoda melanoleuca; assembly: GCF_002007445.2. Classification (NCBI taxonomy): domain Eukaryota; kingdom Metazoa; phylum Chordata; class Mammalia; order Carnivora; family Ursidae; genus Ailuropoda; species Ailuropoda melanoleuca. The sequence goes on along the minus strand of NC_048228.1, from coordinate 52,734,984 downwards.
CCACATCAGGCTCCTCTGCTGTGAGCCTGCTTCTTCCTCTCCCACTCCCCCTGCTTGTGTTCCCTCTCTCGCTGGCTGTCTCTATCTCTGTCAAATAAATAAATAAAANAAACTCTTTAAAAAAATAAATAAATAAATAAAAAATAAAAAACAAACAACAAAAACAATGGGACCTATCTACTTTCACCTGGTCATTTTCTATTAGTNAATAAATAAATAAAAAATAAAAAACAAACAACAAAAACAATGGGACCTATCTACTTTCACCTGGTCATTTTCTATTAGTAGCTTTGAAAGAAACTTCATACATTTCTAACAAAGAAGAATGTATCCTCGTAAGGTAGAAACGAGATTTTTGTGGCATGAGTTGTAAATCGCTTCTGACTGGAAAGCCGTCTGCAGCTGAACAAGCTCATAATTGTACTGCTTTTATGACAGCAATTCACTGAATGGATTTGGTGAGCCGAACAATCTAATTAATGACTTCCCGGGCTGTTAATTCAGCTGACCTCATTCACATTGGCGAATTCTCAGGCCTCATTTGCACCTCGTCGCTACCACACAGATGTTTCTATAATCCTTTGCAGCTTTTAATAGCTTGGCTTCAGTTTTATGATGAATTCCTCAGGGATTGTGGTGGAATGAAAGGAACTGGAATGTCTTGCTCCTTATTCCCTCCCATCTCTCCTCCCTGTGTTCCGTCCCCGAGCGTGCCTCTCCACTCCTTGGTCTGTACCAAAACAGGGAATAAAATAATGCTGGGAAGAACTGCTGAACAGGAAATGAAGAGGTAGGAACAACGTGTAGGCGCTTTTCTCAAAGTCAAAATAGGTGGGGCTAATGTCTAACTAAGAGTGATTCTCTGCGCTGACTTTAAGTTACAGGAATACATGGAAATTACTGGGATAAGTCTAAAGGTACATTATTACAGTGTTGGTGGAACTGATTTAAATTATAAAAGTAGAGAAGCCCCATTATTTGGAAAAGAATGTCTACTCTGATGCAACCAAAATTTTTTTTAACTGTAGTTGCTTCCAGATGTTTCGTGTATGCCTATTTTATGTCGTTTGAGGAATATGTGCCTTAGATTTTTATCAGCTATTTTCCATGCTGAAGCTCTGGTTCATTGTTATGTTTAGTGAATGCATCCTAGTTTGCCTCACTGTCTCTTTTGTTAAATGTTGTTTCTGTTTTTCACCCAAGTATTATACTAGAGTATAGGTTAAGCTGCTGTAACAAAGGGAGCCCAAAAGACATGAACTCCAACAAGGTAGTTCAGCTGTCTCCTACCAACATCCGGAGTTAGACAGCTCTTCCTCCTTCACGGATAACGCTGTCATCTGTTTGTATTAGTTTGATAAAACTGCCATAACTAAGTACTAAACACTGTGTGGCTTAAACAACAGAAACTTATTTCTCACAATTCTAGAGGCTAGAAGTCAGAGATCAAAGTGTCACCGGGTTACTTCTCCTTGACCTGGAGATGGCCGACTTCTCCTTGTCTTCACATTGTCTTTTCTCTGTACATGTCTATGTCCAATTTTCCTCCTCTTACAAGGACACTAGCCAGATTGAATGAGGGTCCACCCTCATGGCATCATCTTAATTACCAAATATAGTGACATTCTGAGGTACTGATGGTTAGGACTTCAGCATATGAATTTGGGGGAGATGCAATTCAGCCCACAACACTGTTCCACTTGAGCGTCCTTCTTATCCACACAGTTGAAGTTGAATTGCCTCCTCATCCATATTTTCTTCCATTGAAAGGTGAAAGAGAGATGAGCACAAATGACTTCCGTTTAAGAAGATTGAACTGGAGAATGTATGCATCACTCCCGCTAGCATCCTGTTGACCTGAACATAGCCAAATGGCCACTCTATATGGGAGTGAAAAGGGTGTGGAATCCACAGTCTCTAGAGGGGAAGCCATGCTTGGATGTAGAATGATCCATTCTGTACATAAGAACTTGAAAACTGATCTCTTGGAATAGAGAGAGAGATTTCTTCATCCAGCCCCCACATACCATTCAATCTGCCCTTAATTCATTCAGCTCTGAAAACCTCATTATACAATCTCATTGCTTGCTTTTTAGTCAGTTTCAAAGCCTGATCCACTTACTAACTCTTTCCTGTGGGATCAGTAGATGCCTAATGTCAGTGAAGTCATATCTTGGCTCAGATCTTACAGTATTAACCCTGAACTCTGTAGATAAAATGTATGTAGATTTGCAATGTGTAGACGGTAAATCTCATCAAAATGTGTCTTCAGTTCTAACTACACTCATTTTTATTATTCAATCATTGGTAGAGACTAGACACTTTTATTTTTTACTAATTTATTTTTTGAGAGAGAGAGAGTGTGTGCAATATGCACACAATATGCAAGCGGAGTTGGCGGTGGGTGAGCAGAGGAAAAGAGAGAGAACCCCAAGCAGGCTCCGTGCCCAGCATGGACCTGACATGGGGCTCAGTCGCACCACCCTGAGATCATGACCTGAGCCGAAATCAAGAATTGGACGCTTACCCAAATGAGCCACGCAGGTGCCTGAAGACTAGACACTTTTTGACAACTTCATGCAATGTTAAAAATTATATCAAGTCCATTTGTGGTTTCCATTTTTCATGTCACTTTACTGACCTTACTTTTGATCTCTTGATCATTACTGATGTTTTCTGTGTACCCCTTCAAATTCACTAAGCCATGCTTTTACTGAAAGGCATGTCATGCAGTATATTCAGGAGTTGGGAAAATAGCAAGGGGAACAGATCTACATCTCAGCCTTGACTCAGCCACCATCTGCAACCGGTCCTGAATAGGATGGGCATATGAATTACCACCGATTGTGTCCAGACAAGAAAGAGAAACCACACATTGAGATGTGTCAGGAGAGCATGAGGTCTGCTTAGGGCCAGCTGCTGGGAGGGGAGCCATCTGGGGTGGTCCCTGAGCTTCCTTCTGCCCCTGCTTGTCTTACTGTAGCACCAACTGACCCCAAGTGACCTGCCTCTTAAGAAAGGGTTCCCAGAGTGTCCAAGGATAGATCAGAGTGGGTAAGGTGAGGATCCCAGATACGTAGAATAACAACAGAGGACAGGCCAGCTTTGACTGAATTGGTCATTTAGCCAAGAAGTGGGCTGGAGGCCTCAGGACGGGAGTCTGCAGTGGATGCAGGGCCCCCAGCCTCAAGAGATGGGGCTATTGCTGCTGCCATGAGGCTCTGCTGGAGACCAAAGGCCTGGGTCAGGCATACCCCAGAGAGACTCCAGAAGTGAGGACAGTGGTACTTTTAGGCAGCTTTAGGTGAGTAAGCTCTGGTCAAGCCTGCAGGAACTAGGGACAAACCTATGAGAAAGCCCCATCTGCTGGTCCTGAGCACAGGGCCCACACAGACTCTGCACGTCTCCTGGTTCAAGTCTTGAGGTTTTTGTGTGTATGCCCTGCCAGGCATTTCCCAGATGACGAGTGATGTTGAGAATCTTTTCATGTACTAGTTGGCCATTTAGATGTCTTCTTTGGAAAAATGTCTATGTCTTCTGTCCATTTTTTAATTGGATTTTTTTTGTTGTTAATTAGTTGTTTTAATTCTAAAGGTATTTTTTGTAAGGTATTTTGGTTAGTTACCCCTTATGTGATATATGATTTGCAAATATTTTCTCCTATTCATTTTGTTAACTGTTTCTTTTGCTGTGCAGAGACTTTTTTGTTTGATGTAGTCCCACTTGTTGATTTTGCTTTTGTTTCTTTAGCTGCTGGTGTCATATACAAAAAATCATTTCCAAGACCATGTCAAGGAGCTTTCCTCCTGTTTTCTTCTAGAAATTTTATGGTATCAGATTTTAGGTTTAAGTTTTTAATCCATTTGGACTTAATTTTTGTAAATAGTCTAAGAGAGGGGCTCCAATTTCATTTTTCTATGTGTTGGTATTCGGTTTTCCCAGCACCATTTACTGAAGGCGGTATCCTTTCCCCAATAAGTGTTCTTGGTTCCCTTGTCAAACAATAGTGAACCGTACATGCAGTGGTTTATTTCTGGGCTTTCTACTTTGTTCCATTGGTCTGTGTGTCTGTTTTTTGGCCAGTATAGTAATTAATGTCTTAATTACTATAGCTTTGTAGTATAGTTTGAAATCAGGAAGTGTGATGCCTCTAGCTTTGTTCTTCCTCAGGATTGCTATGACTATTCAGGGTCTTTAATGGTTTCATACAATTTTTTTTTCTATTTCTGTTAAAAGTGAATTTTGGTAGGAATTGCATTCAATCTATAGATGGCTTTGAGTAATATGGACACTTTAACACTATTAATTCTTCCAGTCCATGAACATGGGCTATCATTCCACTTTTCTGTGTGTCCTCTTCAATTTTCTTCATTAAAGTCATATAGCTTCCATTGTACAGATCCTTCATTTCCTTAGTTAAATTTATTCCTAAGTGTTTTATTGTTTTGGATACTGTTGTGATGGGATAGTTTTATTTCTTTTCATTTATTTCATTGTTAGTGTATAGAAACAAAACTCATTTCTGAATGTTGATTTTATGATTCAGCAACCTCACTTCTGGGTATGTATCCAAAGGAAATGAGAACAGGATATCAAAAAGATATCTGTATAATCATATTTATTGCAGCATTATTCACAATAGCCAAGATATGGAAACAAAAGTGTCAGTCAGTGTATGAAGGGGTAAAGAAGATGTAGTATCTATATTCAATTGAATTTTTTCAGTCATGAGATAGAAGAAAATCCTGCCATTTGTGACAACATGGATGGACCTTGAGGGCATTATGGTTAATGAGATAAGTCAGACAAAGACAAATGCTGTGTGGTATTATTTATATGTGGAATCTGAAAAAGCTGAACTTGTAGAAGCAGAGTAGAATGGCAGTTACTGGGGGTTGGGGGGTGGGGGAAGTGGGAAGATGTCAAAGGGTACAAATTGGCAACTAGAAAGTGAATAAGTTCTGGAGCTCTAATGCACAGCATAGTGATTATGGCCAACAATGTCATATTATATGTTTCAAAATTGCTAAAAAAACTAGCTCTTAAATGTCTTCCCACAAAAAAGAAATTACAATTATGTGGGGTGATAGAGGTATTAAATAAAGCTGGGATGGTAATCATATTATAATATATAAATATATCATATCACCAGGTTGTACATTTTAAGCTTAAACAATGTTTTATGTAAATTATATCTCAATTAAAGACTTAAAAAAATACAGTGTGAGGGATCTAGGTTCAAGCTGGGACACAGTAGGTACAGGGGCGTGGGTAGGGCCTTTCCCTCCTAGTGTTTTTGTTTGCACTCTGCTCATCAATGCTCTGCTTGCTCTTCGGAGCCTCCTGTGGGGTCCTGTGTGCACCCTCCCATGGATAGGCTGGGAGAGCAATGGGGTCAAGTGCCCTCCTGGAGCTAAGTTACTACACCCTCTAGGCTGCAGAGGGATGACACAGAACCAACAGCAGTTCGCTGAACTACTGGAAAGAACAATTTTCACGAGAGTCTGTGCTTAAACGTGGAAAGGAATGTGTGGATGGGGAGAGGATGGTCCTACGGAGGGAAGGAAAGGGAACCCTTAGGCCAACTGCCCTGGACAGTAAGGGAGAAGAGAAGGCCCAGTTCCTGGGCTAATTCATTCATCTATCTTACAATATGCTCTTCTCTTTAACTACACCAAGTGTGGTCTATGCCAGCCTTGCAGGGGTCACAACAGCTGAGCCCATCTCCTGCCAGTGATTTTCTTCCTGGCCCACGATTCCCAGCACTGTAGAGTCAGAGGGGCTTCTCTGGCCCCTCACAACAGCCCTTTGCAAACAGAGTTGAGGAACACAGTGGAAAGGGAAGGAGCCTCCCTTGGCCCTCTCAGGAATTCCTTGAGGCCAGAACGAGGCTGAGGCTGGGATGCAGGAGGGTTTGGAACAGTGGTATGTGACAGGCATTGTGATAGACACTGGAGGCGTGGCAGTGATCTGAATAGGCAAAGTCCTAGCCACAGGTAACTTACATCTGGTGGGAGAAAACAGGTAATAAACAAACACATACATATCCATGTGATATGTTAGGCAGTGTTTGCTGTTACAATGATAAAACAAGATGAGGGAGGCTAGAGAATTATAGAGTAAGGTCGCTTAAAAAGGTTGTTCAGGGAAGGCGCACTGCTCACCTGAACAAAGTGAGGGAGAGAGCCATGTGGATATATGGAAGAGGAAGGGTCCATACACACAGAGCAGCAAGTGTGAGGGCCTTGGGGATCAGCATGCCTGCTGGCTGTCATGAGCTGCCAGAAGGCCGTTGTAATGGGCACAGAGTAAATAAGGGGAAGGAGTGTGAGGAATAAAGTCAAAGAGGCAGCAGCAGGGGTGCCACATCATGGAGGCTGTGGGAAGAAATTTGGATTTCACATGAAGTGCAGTGGAAAGCTATGAGAGGATTTGGGGCAAAGAAATGACATTTGACCTGCATTTTAACAGGATCACTCTGGCTACTGATGGCAAATAGACCTTAGAGAGGTTAGGATATAAATAGGGTACCTGTTAAGAGCTATTGTAATTATCCAAGTAAGAAATTATCCAAGATGGGGTGTGGGCCAGCACGGTAATGGGTGAAGGTGTTAACAGGTGGTTAGATGGTAGATATAATTTAAAGGAACAGTTGGGGGGCGCCTGGGTGGCACAGCGGTTAAGCGTCTGCCTTCGGCTCAGGGCGTGGTCCCGGCGTTATGGGATCGAGCCACATCAGGCTCCTCTGCTATGAGCCTGCTTCTTCCTCTCCCACTCCCCCTGCTTGTGTTCCCTCTCTCGCTGGCTGTCTCTATCTCTGTCGAATAAATAAAAATAATATCTTTAAAAAAAAAAATAAATTAAAGGAACAGTTGGAAGGATTGGCTGAATGATTAGATATAAAAGAAAGAGAAGAATCAATTATGACTCTACGAGTTTTCAAATAAGCAAGAGTGCAGTTGCCAGTTCTAGAATCCTTTTGAGATGAATCTGAACAGATCAATTTTACCTAAGTGTGTGTATATAGGGTAGAGAGCGGACAGAGAGAGAGAAGAAGGGGCTCTTTCCAGGTGAGAAATAGCAGATCAAAGGCAAAAAAGAAAAATTGCAAAAGGTCTTTTGTACCCCATAGTAGGCTCACCATTGTTGAACAAGAGAAATAAGACATTGTAACTTGTGCCTCGAGTAGCTGGAGGCTTACTTGGCATTCTTCAAAGCATCTCTACTTGACATGAAATCCCTCCCACAACAAAAGGGACTCTATAATTTGGGACTCTCTCTGGTCAGAATTATTCTTCAAAATTCTAACCCAGTAGTCAAAATATGAGGACAAAAGGGGTGTAGAATTATTACAGAAGCCCAGTACCATTTTCAAGAAACTACGAGATGTGGAGCTCAAACCTGTGGAATGCTTTTAAAGCAGCTTTTCAACTCTATTTTCTCTTCTTTTACTATAGTCACTTCCAGATGGCTTGTGTATGCTCAGTATTTCACTTTTGAAATCTGAGAGTTACCTTGTCACTCCATGCTCCTTGTATATTTTGTCCAATCTTTCTTAAAAGATTGTGACTTGCAGTCAGGCTGACTTAGGTTTGAATCCTAGTTCTGTTGCATAAGACAATTATGATCTCAGGCAAATCACTTCACCTCTCTGAGACTTGATTTTATCATCTGAAAAACTGAGATAATAATGGCTATCTTATAAAGTTGTTATGAAGATTAAGTGAAATAATCACCTCACATGAGCTAATGTATGTGACTTGCTGAGCACAGTGCCCAGCAGAAGACAGTCTGTGTGTGTGTGTGTGTGTGTGTGTGAACGCACACACGGCTCACCTCCCTCTCCATGCTCACTTCGGTACTAATCCAGAAATATGTAACTTTGCATTGCGGTTACCACCCTGTCCCTCATTGCTTTTTTGGCCTCGACTCTCTTCTGCTCTTCACCCAAAACTCCTATGAATCCACTTTAAAGCACTCATGCTTATCCCCCCCCTTCTCCAGGCTCCTACAGCTGGTCCCGTCTGCCTTGTTCACTTTGCTTTTAATCCTATACTGCCTTCACTCCTCCTCAGTTGTGGTCTACTGAACTGCATGCCTCTGTAAGGTGAGCTTCTTGTCCTACATTTCTTTTGTCGCTCCATCCCACAGCAGGTCTCAGCCTTCTTAGTCATACCATGGGTCAGCTGTGTGATCATCCTCAGTACTTAGAAATCTCCAATGTGACTCTTACATTACAGAAGTAATTCCTTAAAGTTGCCTTAATGGGAACAAAAGCTGCCACTCAAGGTAGCATCAAACATATTATTAACCTACAACAATCCAGATCCAGTACTAATACATCCATTGAGTCATTCGTTGATTTACTTAACACATATTGCTCATTCCACATACCTTCAAGGTACTAGGGATATAGCCGTGTACAGGATGAATATAGCCGTGTTCAAGGATGAAGTTCCTGCTCTCATGGAATTTATATTCTCCAGATTACATGTTAAAGTAAGCTTCTTCTTCTTTTTTAATGCTTCAAGCTTTTATTTAAAATCTAATTAGTTAACATATAGTGTAATACTAGTTTCAGGAGTAGAATTTAGTGATTCATCACTTACAGGTAACACCCAGTGCTCATCACAAGTGTCCTTCTTAATGCCCATCACCCATTGAGCTCATCCCTCTGTTCACCTCCCCTCCAGCAACCCTCAGTGTGTTCTCTATAGTTAAGAGTCTTTTTTATGGCTTGCCTTCCTCTTACTTTGTTTTTTTTTTCCCTTTGTTCATCTGCTTTGATTTAAAGTAACCTTCTTTTGGAGGTGATTTTGGCACTATTTACTTCCAAGTATGTGTTCCACAAGATGGGAAAGTAAGAGAGTATTGCCAGTTTATAAGGAAATGGTACTATCTTTGAAGTAGATCACTTATACAGAACTATTAATCTATGATATTGTAAAACAAACAAAACAAAAGAAGTTAAAGTGACTCCCCACCAACTCAGTGTTTAGTGTTAATCATTTAGTTTGATGGTATGTGTCTTAGTTCAGGCTGCTATAACAAATTACCACAAACTGGGCAGCTTAAATAATAAGCATTTATTTCTTATAGTTCTGAATGCTGGAAGTCCAAGATCACAGTGCCAACAATAGTCGGATTCTGATGAGGCCCCTCTTCTGGGTTACAGACAGCTAACTTCTCCTTGTATCCTCATATAATGCAAAGAATGAGAGAGCTCTATAGGGTCTCTTTAATAAAAGCATTAATCCCATTCCTGAGGGCTCCACCCTCATGACCTAATAAACTCCCCAAAGCCGCACCTCCTAATACCATCACATCCTAGGTTAGCATTTCAACGTACAGATTTTGGAGGGACAAACATTCGGTTCATAATAATATGGCCAATCTGACTCAAAATACCAATTTTTTATGGTAGATGATTATAAGGTAACCCAAAAGTCCAGCTTTAGGATAAGGGAGGACCTAACACTTTAACCCAGAGATGATTTCTTCCAATCATTTTTTTTTAAGATTTATTTATTTATTTGAGAGAGAGAGACAGTGAGCAAGAGGGGGAGAGGAAGAGGAAGAGAGACGCTGAAGCCAACTCCATTCAGCACAGAGCCTGATGCAGGGCTGGATCTCACGACCCTGAGATCATGACCTGAGCCAAAACCAAGAGTCAGACACTTAACCAACTGAATCACCCGGGCTCCCCTCTTCCAATCATTTTTTTAAAGTGGATGGGAATTTGCAAAAGTCTCTGTTAAAGAGACTGCTACAAACACCGTGGTCATAGTGCCTCTACAGGTCATTTAGTAAAACAGGTAGTCATGGTCACTATGCGATCCTTATCAGTGAGCCAGCTACCCCCACTGTGGCTCACCTCACACTTACATTTTGCTCATTGTAAAGTCTAGGTCTTTGAAATCAGGTCAGCTTTAAAGACGTTCTTTGTAGAAGAATGTATTTGGCAATTGAGCAATCTACCTTCATAGAGGAGTTAAAAGTTGAAGCACAGAAAGGACATCCACAGGAACAAGAGAAGGGCTGGTGCCTCTGGAAATCTTGCTGCTTCTTTTACACCTAACGATGAGATTTTCTTTTGTAGTTGTTTCTCAGGGCTCCATACTAAAGTACAAATATCTCTGGAAGGAGATTTTATCTCCTAGCATCTTGTGTTGATGATGGCAGGCTACCGACGTCGAGGCCCTGCCAAGAGATTGGAGGACACTCCAAACAGCCTATCTAGTTTACAGATTTCTCACTGTATGATAGGAGTGTTCAGTGGCTTGAGGAAAAAGGACTGGGGGGAATGAGAGGAGTACTTGATGATTATGTTTCTTCTCAAGTAATGAAAGGGAGATAGTGTTAGTCCTTTTGGTAGAGTACTAGAAAAACACATGGCGGTAATCCTTACTCCCACCTACTGAAATGGAAACTGGCACTGGTAGCTGATACCATCCGTGGTCAGGAAGGAGGTTCCATGGATGGATCATAGACAGAGTTCACAGAAAGCAATTTCAGGTTTTCACTTGCTGGTTGATTTGCTATTTGGCTCCATTGAACGCGTTCTGAGTGGTATGAGCAGGATCCATGGTATTCACGTCTATGAGGCAGGTAGCTGGATATATGGAGATTTGATTTAATGTAAGGAGAAAAGTAAGGGAAAAATAAAAGGCTTAACCACCTTGCACACACAGATAGCATAGTGAATAGGTGAGGGATGCATGTATAAGTGCAACTTACACAGCTAATGAAGCCAGCACAGTCCATCAAGAAATGCGGATCAGAGTTTCACTCTTTTACTCCATTAGGGCATTATCCTATCTGCCCCATTACTACCCCAAAGGGTGCTGAGTTAATGAATGTCCTAATATATGTAGAAATCTTGTAGAAACCCCAGAATCAGGCAACCAGACAAATGCAAGAGGACACATAGTCAATTGCCTTTGGGGTATCTGATTCCTTGTTGCGTTGCAAGAGTTCAGTGGTGAGCCATTCATTCGCCAAGGAGCCCTTTACTCTCTCTGGCTCATCATGCTCTTGAGTGTCATTTTTCTGTCAACCATATGAGAAAGTGGAGTGTTTTCCATATTACCTCCTGAGTCATACTATTTCTCCAGTCCTATGCCAGTCAGGTTTTTCTGGTTGTTATTCATGTACTTCATTTTCCTGAAGCTTGTCTCCCCTTCATTATAGTGGATGTGTTTGAGAGGTCATGTCTAAATGGCCTGTATTTAGAAGCATGGGAAAATTCTCCGAGCATTTAATTTAGACAATTACACATGTATACTAGAAGGCTGAAATTCATATGAGAAAAACAGGAAATTTTCATCTGCCGTTTTGCCACACGTAAGGAATCATTCCTTTTCCTTTTGGGAAGGGAAGTTGGTTTTAAAAATTCATTGTAGCCTTGTTGCAAATCTGACATGGGTCATGGAGTACTTCCTTAAAAGAGGCAGAGAACTGGACAAAATACAAAGAGAAATACAACAATATTACAGGGACTTGAGACATGAGTTCCTCATCCTCCACCCAAAACTACATTTATAAAACACAAATATATCCTTTGACTCTGCCAGGATATACAACTTCCAAGCCATACCAGCAAAATCAATTGTTTAGGTACATCTGGAAATTCCATTATTTGGAAACTTTGGAGTAGTATATAATGTACCAAAGCAGAAATTCACTATTGCCAAAGAATCATTGAGTCTTCCTAACAAAGTATCTTAGGCGAGAGTTTGGATTATTAAGTCCAGACCCTAGGAACCTGGGAATATAAAGTTTCCAGAGGAAATAATGACATAGAACATACCAACCATTGATACCCTCTTGTGAAGCATGGTTTGCTGGTACCAAAGATTAATGGTCACATATGTTTTCTTTCATTCTCTCCTAAGTTGCTAAAGGACATTTTGATGTCTCTTATGTTGCTGTTAGTATCCTTCATGAGTAATCTTTCCACACCTTGTGATCACATGTCACCCCTGGATTTTTTGAGACACGTAGACTGGACACCTCATTTCTTCCATCATCCCTGTCATCACCTCAAATTTTAAACATGAAATAACCTAATAACCTCTGCTCTGTACTTCTTGTTCTAATCCTGATCTTGAAACGTGGTTGTCTTCAAGTAAGAATAATGGAAAAGATGTCAAGCCACGCCCATCTGAATTCTTTATTTTAGAAATCTGAAGCTAATAACCAAAAAAAAAAGTAATCATCTACAGAGGGATAAAAAGGGAACATGACAGATTAGCTTCCAGATTTCAGGGTAAAAAAGAATTTCTTGGATAGTAATTTCATAACATTCAAGGACCTGAAACTTTGTGAAAATACAACATGAATTTCTCTGTCATTTTCTGAAAATTATTAAGTAGTATACATTTTTCACTCCCAGCTTCTCATTTTGCAAAACTGGCTATTCCTACAGATAGAAATAGCCAAGTTTATTTACAAAAGACTTTCTTAAGAGTGTATTCACCAGGACACTGTAACTACAGCTGCCATCACCCAACCTAAATGTCCTGCCCCCTCCCCTGGGGGTCATGTAGTGCACAGCCACTCCCCCCTCCATCTTGTTCTACTGTTTTCCTCACGTACTTTGGTCATAATGAACTTCTGTCAGCTCCTATGTTACCTTGAACTCATTGTCAGATCGAACCTCCTTTGCTTTTACCTTTTCCTCATGTCTGCATTGTATTCTGTCCTTTATCTTACCCCTCTAACATCCATCAGATCTGAAACCTTTTCTGGAACTTTGCACATCTTTCTCTGATGCCCATATCTGATTGCTGAGGGCCTTGAGTCGCTCACACAAGAACCAGAATTTATTACCGTCTTAGCACATACCTTATGTTCTCACTTTTTTTTTCTCCCTTTCCTCTGCCCTGGATGATGAACTCATTTCATGAGAGAAATATGCCAACACAAAACAGACAGTTTCCCCATTTGATCTTATCTTGCCCCAGAATTCGTATATTTTTCCCCCAAATTTTAGAAATACTTTAACCATTGCTCTTAGGTTAATATCCAGAATTGTTAACATTATCTTCTGGGCTCTACACAAGCAGGACCCTTCCCCTTCATTCCTGCACAGACCTTGTTGTTCCCCCTACCAAGACACTGGCTGCTCCCCACCTCTTCATTTCACATGGAAAAGTTGAATTTATCCTTCATATTTCTGGGCTTGGCCTAGACAAACACCACCGATGTATGCGGGGCTCGGTGAGGGCCTCCTCACATTCACACGTGTGGCACATTCATAGCCCGAGTTCAATTATCCTTTGGGTGACTATCTTTTTAATATGCATCTCCTAGCTACACTATCAGCTCCAAGGGACAGTGGCTCTGGCTGTCGTCCTCAAGAAACATTTGTGGTGAATCAATCTGAGCCAAACTGGAGCCGGTGTGGGAACAATGAATAAGATAGGAAAATATGCAAGGGTTAGGAAATAATGCCAGACCCGGGTAGAGGGCCAGATCCTAAAAGACCTTAATTGCCACAAGTATAAACAATTTCTACTTTATCCCGAGGACAGTGAAGATTCATCAGATGTTTCAAAGCTGAAGTGATCTAATAATCTGTGTTTGAGAGAATGAATCTGGCGGGAGGTTAGAGATTTCATCTCTAAACCAAAAAACTATTATAGATTTAAAAAAAAAAAACCACCAAAAAAACCCTACTAGGTATTTCTTCTGTCCCCTGTGTGCATCCATTTGGCAGTGTGGCTTTACCATTCTTCTTATCCCAAGTCTTTCAAGGTGAGTTTGACCACGTGACTTGCTTTGACTGATGGGGCATTAGCGACTGTGACTCAAGCATTTGCATGCTGGGGTTTGCCTGGGGCCTGACTGGGAAACCAGAAATCCCCAAGTGAGGTAGCTTAATGAAGCAGTGAATTTCAACCATGTCTTAAACTTCCTCTTCACCGCTGTTGACACGAATAACCCCCTCCCCCTCACACCACCACTATTAGGAATCTCACTTTAGCAAATGATTCTCAGCAGTGTGCACTAGAATCTTGAGGTGGGAGGAGGCCTATGTCATGTGACTACATGTCTCAGGAGGCTGGTTCCAGCATATGTTATGGCTGCAAATTGAAAATCACTCTGCTAAGTTTCATGGATGGGTGAGTGAACAGTTAACTCAGCCTGGGGAGTTAATGAGCACCACGAAGGAAGTGACATGTAGCCAGATCTGCGAAGAAGAATAAATATTCATCAGGTGGAAAAGTGCAGGAAAGTATGTCAAACAAAGAGTAGAATTGCAAAGGCAAGTCTTGCATCCCAAATGACTGATTTTAAATGGTCATCTCTTTTCTTTCCATACAACTGAACATGCTCTCTGATATTCCAGATCATGCTGGCAGAACCCTATCACCCTCAAGGAAATCTACAGAATTCACTTTGCAGTGTCTACGGTTTATAGAGAGGTCATTGAAATAAGTTGTCATGATAATCGTTGACTTTCCTCAAAATAATCTTTATTTTCAGAAACCTGCTCGAAGCATGACCAAGTCATTTTCCTCTGCATCTCATTCCCCGGAGCAGGTTCCGTGCACATAGCAATAGGATCTGTGACCATTGTTTTATTTGCGTTCACAGTCAGTTTCAATAACTCTAGAATCATGTTAACTTCATGATTGAATCTCTTCCTGATTGTGCAATCCCCGTTCACGGTCCTCTCATGAAAATCCTGATATCGATCAAAAGCTAATGCATGTCCCCCTGCTTTTTGAAAGTTCATGGTGCCACTTTACTTTTATCAAAAAACAAGCAAACAAACAAAACAAAACAAAACCTACATTAGTATCTGTTTTCTCTAAGCGAAAGAAATCCAATGAGGATTTTCGCTTTTCTGAAAAAAAAAAAAAGAGAAAGAAACAAAAGGTGCAAAGCAAAAAGCATTCAGCATTTGCTTGGCAGGGAGCATTGGAGAGGCGGTGTGCACCCCAAGCGGAGAGAGGGGCCCCGCTGCGCTCCTTCCCCGGGAACTGCACTCAGCATCTCACCATGTAGCCGCCAGAGCTGTGAACGGTGTCTGGGAGCATCTATGCTTAGCCCCATTTATTCTGTGCATCTGTTAGCGAGAGATGTCGTCAGATGTCAGAAAAGCCAAAGAGGTTATTTTTTAGGTCTGGGCATGCTCAACATTTTTTCCGTATAAATTAATGGTATGTGCTTCTTAGCTTACACCATTTCGGCTTATGGAAGGTTTCCTAGGACTGCTTTACTTTTGGATAGCAGGGGGATCTCTGTACCTGGTTCTCATCCATACAGAATTGTTGGCATTTTTCTTAACACATACACATACTCCCTCAGACCTAAACGCAGAGTAAGTAAGTCTCTGAAGGAAATGATTGCCTTCAAGTGCTTCTGTAATTCATTTCAGTAGAGCATACAGAACACTTTTTTCCCCACACATATTAGGATTAATCTTTAAAAGCATCATCTTCTACAAGCAGGTGCAAACCTTTGTCTGCCCTCAGGGAAAGACCAGCCAATGAGAGATTGTTCTGGTGATGTAATGCTTGTTAACTTACTCTCTTGCAGGCACAATTGGGGAAGATGCTCTTCAGAGCATCAAACGTATTGGATTTTTTTTTTTTTGACTTTAAATGATTTTTTATTATATTATGTTAGTCACCTTACAGTACATCCCCGGATTCCGATATAAAGTTCGATGCTCCATTAGTTGCATATAACACCCAGTGCGCCATGCAATACGTGCCCTCCTTACAACCCATCACCAGTCTATCCCATTCCCCCACCCCCCTCCCCTCTGAAGTCCTCAGTTTGTTTCTCAGAGTCCATAGTCTCTCATGTTTCATTCCCCCTTCTGATTACCCCCCCCTTTCTTTATCCCTTTCTTCCCCTACCGATCATCCTAGTTCTTATGTTCCATAGATGAGAGAAATCATATGATAATTGTCTTTCTCTGCTTGACTTATTTCACTTAGCATTATCTCCTCCAGTGCCGTCCATGTTGCAGCAAATGTTGAGAATTCGTTCTTTCTGATAGCTGAGTAATATTCCATTGTATATATGGACCACAGCTTCTTAATCCAGTCATCTGTTGAAGGGCATCTCGGCTCCTTCCATGATTTGGCTATTGTGGACAATGCAGCTATGAACATTGGGGTGCATATGGCCCTTCTCTTTACTACGTCTGTATCTTTGGGGTAAACACCCAGTAGTGCAATGGCTGGGTCATAGGGTAGTTCAATTTTTAACTTTTTAAGGGACCTCCACACTGTTTTCCAGAGTGGCTGTACCAACTTGCATTCCCACCAACAATGTAGGAGGGATCCCCTTTCTCCACATCCTCTCCAACAATTGTTGTTTCTTGCCTTGTCTATCTTTGCCATTCTAACTGGCGTAAGGTGGTATCTCAGTGTGGTTTTGATTTGAATTTCCCTGATGGCTAATGATTTTGAACATTTTTTCATGTGTCTGTTAGCCATTTGTATGTCTTCATTGGAAAAGTGTCTGTTCATATCTTCTGCCCATTTTATGATTTGTTTATTTGTTTCTCGTGTATTGAGTTTGAGAAGTTCTTTGTAGATCTTGGATACCAGTCCTTTATCTGTGGTGTCCTTTGCAAATATATTCTCCCATTCCGTGGGCTGTCTCTTAGTTTTTTTGACTGTTTCCTTGGCTGTGCAGAAGCTCTTTATCCTGATAAAGTCCCATAAGTTCATTTTATCTTTTATTTCTCTTGCCTTTGGCGATGTGTCGTGAAAAAGGTTGCTCTGGCCGATGTCATAGAAGTTGTTGCCTATGTTCTCCTCTAGAATTTTGATGGATTCCTGTCTCACATTGAGGTCTTTCATCCATTTGGAGTTTATTTTTGTGTATGGTGTGAGAGAGTGGTCAAGTTTCATTCTTTTGCATGTAGCTGTCCAATTTTCCCAGCACCATTTATTGAAGAGACTGTCTTTTTTCCACCGGATGTTTTTTCCTGCTTTATCAAAGATTAGTTGCCCAAAGAGCCGAGGGTCCATTTCTGGGTTCTCTATTCTGTTCCATTGGTCGATGTGTCTGTTTTTGTGCCAGTACCATGCTGTCTTTGTGATCACAGCTTTGTAGTACAGCTCGAAATCCGGCATTGTGATGCCCCCAGCTTTGTTTTTCCTTTTCAACAGTTCCTTGGAGATTCGGGGCCTTTTCTGGTTCCATACAAATTTAAGGACTATTTGTTCCAGTTCTTTGAAAAATGTCCTCGGTATTTTGATCGGGATAGCATTGAAAGTGTAGATTGCTCTGGGTAGTATGGACATTTTAAC
This sequence comes from Ailuropoda melanoleuca, assembly GCF_002007445.2. Classification (NCBI taxonomy): domain Eukaryota; kingdom Metazoa; phylum Chordata; class Mammalia; order Carnivora; family Ursidae; genus Ailuropoda; species Ailuropoda melanoleuca. Next base: position 52,717,702 of record NC_048228.1, on the reverse strand, counting down.
TATGTTAATTCTTCCAATCCATGAGCATGGAATATTTTTCCATCTTTTTATGTCTTCCTCAATATCTTTCAAAAGTGATCTATAGTTTCTAGGATATAGGTCCTTTACGTCTCTGGTTAAGTTAATTCCAAGGTAACGTATGGTTTTTGGTGTTATTGTAAATGGGATGGATTCCCTAATTTCTCTTTCTTCAGTCTCGTTATTCGTGTATAGAAATGCAACTGATTTCTGGGCATTGATTTTGTATCCTGCCACCTTACTGAATTGTTCTATAACTTCTAATAGTTTGGGAGTGGATTCCTTTGGGTTTTCCATATAGAGTATCATGTCATCTGCAAAGAGAGACAGTTTGACTTCTTCTTTGCCGATTTGGATACCTTTGATCCCTTTTTGTCTTCTGATTGCTGTTGCAAGGACTTCTAGTACTATGTTGAATAATAGTGGCGAGAGTGGGCATCCTTGTCGTGTTCCTGATCTTAAGGGAAAGGCTTCCAGCTTTTCCCCATTGAGAATAATGCTTGCAGTAGGCTTTTCATAGATGGCTTTTATGAGATTGAGAAATGTACCCTCTATTCCTACACTCTGAAGGGTTTTAATCAGGAAAGGATGCTGTATTTTGTCAAATGCTTTTTCTGCATCAATTGAGAGGATCATATGGTTCTTGAGTCTTTTCTTGTTGATATGATGTATCACATTGATTGATTTGCGAGTGTTGAACCATGCTTGCATCCCAGGTATGAATCCCACTTGGTCATGATGGATAATCCTTTTAATGTACTGTTGGATTCTATTAGCAAGGATCTTGTTGAGGATTTTGGCATCCATATTCATTAGAGAAATCGGTCTGTAATTCTCCTTTTTGAGGGGGTCTTTGCCTGGTTTGGGGATCAAGGTAATATTAGCCTCATAGAATGAGTTTGGTAGCTTTCCTTCTGTTTCTATTTTTTGAAATAGCTTTAGGAGAATAGGTATTATTTCTTCTTTGAATGTTTGGTAGAATTCCCCAGGAAAACCGTCTGGGCCTGGAGTTTTATTATTTGGAAGGTTGTTTATCACTGACTCAATTTCTTCATAGTTAATTGGCCTATTTAAGAAATCTATTTCTTCCTGTTTCAGTCTTGGTAGTTTATAGGTTTCCAGGAAGGCCTCCATCTCTTCCAGATTGTTTAGTTTTTTGGCATATAGCTGTTGATAAAAGTTTCTAATAATCCTTGCAATTTCAATGGTGCTGGTCGTGACCTCTCCCTTTTCAGTCATAATTTTAATAATCTCAGTCCTTTCTCTTTGTTTTTGGACAAGTTTTGCCAGTGGTCTATCAATTTTATGGATTCTCTCAAAGAACCAGCTTCTAGTCCTGTTGATCTGCTCTACTGTGCTTCTGGTTTCTAATTCATTGATTTCTGCTCTAATCTTGGTCAACTCCTTCCTTGTCAGTGGGTTAGGCCTGTCCCTCTGTTGCTGTTCCAGTTTCTTGAGGTGAGAATATAGAAACTGCATTTTAGATTTTTCTATTCTTTTGAGTGAGGCTTGGATGGCTATGTATTTCCCCCTTAGGACTGCCTTTGCAGTATCCCATAGGTTTTGGACCGTTGTGTATTCATTCTCGTTGGTCTCCATAAATTGTTTAATTTGTTTTTTGATTTCCTGGTTTATCGAGTCATTCTTGAGCAGGATGGTTCTTAGCCTCCAAGTGTTTGAGTTTCTTCCAGGTTTTTCCTTGTGGTTGAGTTCCAATTTCAGAGCGTTGTGGTCTGAGAATATGCAGGGGATAATTTCAATCTTTTGGTATTGGCTGAGACCTGTTTTGTGTCCCAGAGCATGATCTATTCTTGAGAATGTTCCATGGGCATTTGAATAGAATGAGTATTCTTTGGTTCTGGGGTGTAGTGTTCTATATATATCTATGAGGTCCAACTCGTCGAGTATGGCATTCAAAGCCTTTGATTCTTTGCTTAGTTTTTGCCAGGGTGTTCTGTCTATTTCTGATAGTGGGGTGTTGAGGTCCCCTACTATTACTGTGTTCTTATCTATATGTCTCTTTATTTTGGTTAAGAGTTGGCTTGTGTATCTTGCTGCTCCCCTGTTGGGGGCATATATATTAATAATTGTCATATCCACTTGTTGAATACTTCCTTTAAGAATAATATAGTGCCCTTCTGTATCTCTCTCTATGGCCTCTAGTTTAAAATCCAGTCTATCTGATATGAGAATTGCTACTCCAGCTTTCTTTTGAGGTCCATTTGCGTGGAAGATGGTACTCCATCCCCTTACTCTAAGTCTGAATGCATCTTTGGGTTCAAAATGAGTCTCTTGTAGACAGCAAATGGATGGGTCATGTCTTTTTATCCAATCTGCAACCCTGTGGCGTTTTATGGGAGAGTTTAAGCCATTTAGATTGATAGAGATTATTGACAGATATGATTTTAATGATGCCATTTCTCTTTAAAGTCTTTGTATCGGTTGTGACTTGCTGCTCTGTATCACTCTTGGGGCCTTTTTACCTTTATAGAGCCCCCCTTAATATCTCCTGTAGGGCTGGTTTCGTGGTTACGAAATTGGTTAATGATTGGCGATTTTGGAACGTCTTTATTTCTCCATCAATTCTGAATGACAGCTTTGCTGGATAAAGGATCCTTGGCTGCATGTTTTTCTCTGAAAGAGCTTTAAAAATGCCCCCCCAAGCCTTTCTCTCATTCCAGGTCTCTGTAGACAGGTCTGACGTAATCCTGATACCTTTGCCTTGGTACGTGAGAAATTTCTTTGCCCTGGCCGCTTTCAATACTGTATCCTTGGATCTAATATTTGCGAATTGCACTATGACATGCCGTGGCGTAGGTTTGTCCTGGTTGAGCTTGGATGGGGTCCTCTCTGCCTCTTGGACACGAATGCTTGTTTCCCTTGCTAGATTAGGGAAGTTTTCAGCTACAATTTGTTCAAATATCTCTTCTAGACCTCTGTTTTTCTCCACCCCTTCAGGGATGCCGATGATTCTGACATTGGATCGTTTCATAGAGTCAGTAATCTCCCGTAATCTACATTCGTGGGCGTGGATTTTTTTAAGACCAGCTTCTATTTTCGTTTTTTCTTCTACTAACCCATCCTCCAATTCGCTAACGCGTTCCTCTGCCTCGGTGACCCTGGCCGTCAGAGCCTCTAGTTTTGACTGCATTTGGCTCATAGAATTTTTAATTTCTGTCAGATTCGCTCTCATTTCTGCCCTTAGGGATTCTATATTCTCAGCAACGCTTTCTCTGATGCTTTTTTCAAGTTTACTCATCATCTTGACCATTGTTGCTCTGAATTCCATTTCTGATAATTGGGATACATCCATATGTATTAATTCTGTGGCCGAGGCCAATTCTGTGGCAGAGGCCACAGACTCATTATCTTTTCTTTGCTGGGGGGGACTTCTCCTTCTCGTCATTCTGATGAAGAGAGATTGCAGGGTTGTCCAGAGCCCAAGTGTTGACTGGGACCCAGGCCGTGCGCCCTTGTTTTATAGAGATCTTAGGGATGTGGGCTTCTTCCTTAAAGAGTTTATTTATTTATTTGAGAGAGAGAGAGACAGTCAGCAAGAAAGGGAACCCAAGCAGAGGAGTGGGAGAGGAAGAAGCAGGTTCCCGGTGGAGAAGCCCGATGAGGGACTCCTTTCCGGAACGTTGTGATCACACCCTAATCCGAAGACAGGCGCTTAATGACTGTGCCACCCAGGTGCCCCGGAATGTGGGCTTCTTGATTTTTCAGCCTGCCTTCTGGGGGAGTGACCTGCCGCGCCGATACTCAGGCAACCTTGTTTGGGTGGAGTCTCCGTGTCCCCTGCGATGGGTGATGGGGATGGGCACCCTGTGAGCCGGTATTTCCAGGCTTTTGTTCTCTGGCGGCTTTCCCTGGCGGTCTGCTCTGCCTCTTCTGAGAGCCAGAGCAGCAGCGGCCGAAATTCAGCCTGTCTCAGAACAGAGGGATCGCGGACCATTCTCCACTGATGTTCTGGCCACTTTAACTCTGTTTCTGTTGGTGCTGCTCAACCCTGCAGCATCCCGGGCTGTGCGCCCCACACCCGGCGTCCCAGCCCTCACTTCCAGGGCTGGCGCGTCTCTGTCCTTTGTGTTTCTAACCCTGCCAGCCGCCAGCTGCCCCGCGGGCTCCCGAGCTCCCGAGCTCCCTGTTTCAGTATGGTTCGCCTGTGCTCTGGAGCACCAGTTTTCAGTCTGGTCGCACTTGCACTCCTGGGCTCTCGGTTTCACTCTAGTTCGAGTGTGCGGTCGGGAGCTCCTGTTTTCAGTTTGGACACGGGCGTTCCCGTGCTCACTGTCTCAGTCCGCTCTCTTGCGGGTGCTGGTCTGAGAGTCCAGCTTGCTCCCCAGCACAAGGGGCTATTGCTTCCCAGGGCCTGAGCGCAGAGGCTCCCTCCCCCTTCCCTTTATCTTCCTATATCTGTGCTCGGATTCACAGCTCCCCACTTCGTACCTCAATACTCAGCACTGGAGATGTTCATTTGTAGAGATCCAGATGTATCTTCCTGCGTCTCAGGCTGATTCTGTGGGTGTTCAGAATGGTCTGGTAGATATCCAGCTCGACTCGGACCAGCTGAGAAAGGGTCGCCTACTCCTCCTCCATCTTTTCTCCTCCTTGCAGAAAGTGGTTGCCTTTCTGTTCATAGAGTTTCTGCTACTCTTTTCTTCATTCTCCAGTTGCATTCATAGGTATTCGGAATGGTTTGGTAGCTCTCTCGCTGAATTCCTGGGACCAGACGAACTTTAGGTCTCCTGCTTCTCCGCCATCTTGGACTCCTCAAACGTGTTGGATTTAACTCCTCTCACGTGACTAATTTTAGCTCACAAGCCACTTCTGATGCTTCATAAACATGTCATGTAGGACAGCCGCGAGATAGTTATGCAAAATCATGAGACGAGAGAATTTCTTTTGAACACTGGCACCTGTACCCGCTGGCATTTGCCAATGATAATTCCCTACCTTTCTTGAGACATCAGTACTTCTATACCCTGGTTCTTATGTGAATAGACGATACATAAACCTAGCCAGCAGCAGATAAACTTATTTCTTTCTCAGATATAGATTCTCATGAAAATCAAATCAAAAGGGATAGAGACCTTCCATGGTTTTTTTTCCCCCCATCAAACTCATAATGGTTGACCTCTCATGACTGTGTACAAACTTAATTTTCATATTCATCCACTTTATTTCAAAGATTAAAAAAACTTGAAAACAGTATTTGAATAGCCAGGTATGTTCAGAGTGATACAATCTTCTGCTTAGTGAGTAATGGACGGGGTGCCGTTGATGCAGCTGAATGCTTATGAATGTCCAGAGAAGCCCTAGCAGGGCCGGGTGGAGGCCCACTACCTATCACATAGCGTACTTCTCTGAACAGTGGGCAAGACAAGATAAATGTGGGTTACTTTCTACCAGGAAAGTGTGCAAAAAAGCAGACACAAGCTACAGATATCAGGCAGGTGTGATCTCCTGCAACAGCTCTTCCCCATCCCTCTCCCTCCACCCCAAACCTCACTTTTTTGAGCCAAAGAATGCAATGGTAAGCATATTGGGAACACATAATTTGGAAGAGGAGTGTCATGATCCCTGAGCAGACCAGTGGTTTATCTGATCTGACGCCCAGGAAGAAAGCAACTCAGACGGCTCAGCCAGCTGTGTAATTCGAAGTGCTGGATGGAATTCAGAGATGACGAGCTGCGAGTGCTCAGAGTAAAAATGTAGGAAAGTCCCTTTATTCGAACTTTCCTCCTTGTTTCTTTTTTCAGACTCTCCTCCAAACCCGTGAGAAAGATGAGTTAATTTTTGGCACATGAGACTTTCTTGGGACTTTTCTACTTATTCAGGTCATGGTAATACAGTTGCATTGGGATGGGGTGGGATTCTGGAGCCGTAGAATGCTTCAAACCCGGCTCTAAATAGCGTCTGTACCATATAAGGGAGTGGTAAGTCACTCTCACTTCAGGGAGACACACTTTCTCAATCTATTAAAATGAAATAATAATTCCATAGGAATTATTAAATAATATTTATAAAGTTCTTGGCAGAGAGCAGGTATTCAATTGATTGGTTATTTCTATTTTCTATTTCTATTATGGTTATTTCTATTTTTTATACATGCATAATTCCAAGCCACTTTACCTTTCAAAGTTGAAAACCACATTATATAAAATGACTATTTACCCACAGCAGATTCCCTAACATGATGATTTTATCTACCTTTTGATTGTGAAATGAACCATTTTGTTTTCCATTAAAGATTTAATTTGTACATATCATTCAGTAGTCTTTTATTTTTAGCCATTAATATTTCAGAGTCAGTACTTCATAAATACATGATTTTAAATATTATCAGAATAAAGAGTAGTAGCATAGTACATTTTTCTAGAGATCCATTGATATTTTAAGGGCATGGCTTTTCCAATTCTATATTAAAGGTCCTGGAAGGGACTGGTAAATTAGTAGCTTGAGGTTTTCAGTAAATTAACTTGAATTAAATTGTTTGTATCCACTGACATATTCCTGCAAATTGATTTTAGATTTTAAATTTCAAGGGCTTGGGATGCCTGGGTAGCTCAGTCGGTTAAGCGTCTGCCTTCAGTTCAGGTCATAATCCCAGGGTCCTGGGATCTAGTCCCACATCAGGCCCCTTGCTCAGCGGGGAGCCTATTTCTTCCTCTGCCTGCCACTCCTGTTTGTGGGTGCTCTCTATCTCTCTCTGACAAATTAATAAAGAAAATCTTTAAAAAATAAAAAAATAAATAAATTTCAAGGGCTATTTAGTTCACTTTATCCGAATTTACTGAATGCCTGACCTATATGTGGAGAGACCCTTAGATTAAACCCAGTGGTGACAGCACCAGCTGTGAAGGCTGGGCTGCTACCATCCAGCTGCTCGAGCCTGGTGAAGGGGCAGACAGCACAGGGTGTTAATTTCCATAACAGAGTTATGTATAAAGTTACTGGAAACATAGGTGATGGGGCTTTTAATTCAACATTGAAGGGGTGAGGGGCGCCTGGGTGGCTCAGTCGTTAAGCGTCTACCTTTGGCTCAGGGCGTGATCCCAGGGTCCTGGGATTGGGCCCCGCATCGGGCTCCCTGCTCTGCTGGGAGCCTGCTTCTTCCTCTCCCACTCCCCCTGCTTGTGTTCCCTCTCTCCCTGGCTGTCTCTCTATCAAATAAATAAATAAATCTTTAAAAAAAAAACAAAAACCAAAAACCAAAAAACAAAGAAAAAAACATTGAAGGGGTGAGTTTTTGAGAAAAATTATAGCCAGGTAACATTTTATTGGCTTTTAAAGAATAATAAGGAGATTCTTATTTAGATAAAGTAGAAAAGTATTCCAGGTGGAAGGACTAGCTGGAGCAAAGGAGGAAAGTGTTGGTAATTCATAGCTCTCTCTGAAATGGCTATTGACCTAGCCTAGTGTTTGACACTGGATGCAAGTGCGGCGAGGGAAAAGGAACGTTCATGTGTAGAGGGGCTGTTTGGGAAACTAATCTATTACCTTCCAAATCATAAGTATTTGTATCTTGTCTTTGTTACATACCATGAGAAAATTGACAATACATAGTAGCTGGATTTTTTTCTTTTTTGTGATGTCTTTAAGCCTATTTGTATTTAAGCAAAAGAATACTATTCCTGGGGCGCCTGGGTGGTTCAGTCGTTGAACGTCTGCCTTCGGCTCAGGGCGTGATCCCGGGGTCCTGGGATCGAGCCCCGCATCAGGCTCCCTGCTCTGCTGGGAGCCTGCTTCTTTCTCTCCCACTCCCCCTGCTTGTGTTCCCTCTCTCGCTGGCCATCTCTCTCTCTGTCAAATAAATAAATAAAATCTTAAAAAAAAAAAAGAATACTATTGCTTTGCTCTTCCTCTGATTAAAAACAAAATTCTAACGTACTATTAAACTTCAAATAAGGTAAGTGTAAATTTTACAAACCCTATTTTGAGAAGGCAATATAAATTGTACAAAAATAATACCTGAGATCTAGAAAACGTCTGTTCGTTTTGATTCCTATAGAAGCATATGTGAGCAAACTTGTAAAGGGCCATATGTCTAAGTACCATGTGACTAATAATGTCAGAGTATGCATTAAAGAAGTATTGTCTACGCTAACTTTGTGAAAGAGTTATCTGGGAAAACTTCATTGTTCATCTTCACATGGCGAAGCATAAAACCAGCAGGTCAAAGCATGGGGTCATTCACGTGTAATAATGTGGGTGTGAAAACATTCTTAAATAAAACTTGCTGAAAGTTCTTGGTCATCTTCTTGAGTCTATTCACTGAATAAGAAGTCTACATAACTTAGAACAGGACTATGTGTATATGCTCAGTAATTCAAATATGTTTGGTGATTTTTATTAGACGTGCACTGGGATGTATTATCCACACATTAATGACGCTGTTGTTAGAATAGGAATTTATCAATTTAACAAATGCTGTGTGCTGAACTGTCTGTATCCTGTTCCCCCTTTGTGACCAATATCACGTATCTTAGAAGTAGTTAACTAGCGTTATGGGTAGTTGGATCTCTCGTGGGTTATAGATTTTCATCATGTAAAACCAGCTAGCCTAGAGATTCAACCTACTGTCTTCAGCTGATGAGATCACATACACAGGGTTGTTTGTCTAAGTGTGTGAGTGTATATAGGCTACCTCATTCTAAAAATGTTTCAAGGTTGTCAGAGTTATATGTGCAATGCAGGAAAATCCACTCTATTCCCTTAAATTCATTAGACAAGGAAGCTGTTAGACCCCTGTGGCTCTAATGCCATGGCGGCCTATGTAAGCAAACCAAAATCTAAGCCTGTAAATGCCTCAGGGTTACAAAATCAAAACTTGAGGACAACCAGTCACAAACAGCCAATTAGGCTTCAGGTGATAGCCGATCAACGATGACCTTGCTTTGCTTCCACCTCTTAAGAGTCTCTCACCAGCTCCCTGTTGGTTGCTTCCAGTTTGCAGCTGTCCAATGCAGATTGATAAATGCTCAAATAAACTCCTAAAAACTTTTGGGTGCCTGGCTGGCTCAGTCGGTAGAGCACGCAGCCCTTTTTTTTTTTTTTAAAGATTTTATTTATTTATTTGAGAGAGAGAGAGAGAGAGAGAGATGAAGAGGGGCAGAGGGAGAGGGAGAAGCAGACTCCCCGCTAAACAAGGAGCCTGATGTGGGACTCAATCCCAGGACCCTGGGATCATGACCTGAGCGGAAGGCAGATGCTTAACCAACTGAGCCACCCAGGGGCCCTGGGCATGTGACTCTTAATCTCGGGTTTATAAGTTTGAGCCCCATGTTGGGTGTAAAGATTACTTAAGAAAAAAAAAATCTTAAAAAAAATGTTTTATATGCCTCAATTTATTTTTCAACTAGTTATTTAAAAATACGAAATTCTCAGAAAATTTTAAAAATAAAGACGGCTTTCTGTTTTCTCCATCAGCTGTTAAGAAGAAGGCTAGCTTTATCACTCCGGTTCCTGGAGGTGTGGGACCCATGACCGTGGCAATGCTTCTGAAGAACACCCTTCTGGCAGCTAAAAAACTCATTTACTAGATCGCGTGAAAGAATAAGGCAAAATGAAGTCATGCTATTTATTTATTTGACAAAGGGCAAACACCTTTATATTTTACTACAAAGCTATTTATTTCTACATTGTATTTATTTTTTCATGGATGGAATCATTGTGGATCAGATGACTCATACAACTTGATGCATTTCCTGCTGATGGATTTTGAGTTTTAGGGGAAAAAAAGAAACAACAAACAATTCCAGTGAAAACTTTGCTAACCGTGGTTTATTTTGTGAATGTTTGTTCATAATATTCAACAACAAAGGGCTCATAATAAATGAATATATTTTTGACACAAATATCACACACAGTATGTTTTCAATAAATGTCTTGTCAGCCAAATGCGTGACCTTGTAAAAAAATAATTTAGATTTTGACATAAGTGGGCTCAATTTTTATATATTTTGTGTTTATCATATGCTGAAAAAGAGCTTACTTGCTAAAAGAAAGTAAAATCTTGATCTCATGTATCTAGCAAATGGATCCTACAAGCCATCTTAAAGAGAAATGATACTCTATTCAAGGAAAGAAAAGTAAACAAAAATGGCAAAAAAATGCAGTGCTGCTTAGAAAGGTAATGATCATTTCAAATTGTGAATGACTACTTGCCATAGTAAAAATGTAATAAGAATATGTTAGGTTTACATGTAATTTCTTTCTTTTTCTAGGAAAATATTTGGATAATACCTTCCTTGAGGAATAATGGAAAATCCAAAACCAAACATACAAAATAAAACTGTGATTGTGTTTTATCACAAATATTAGAAAAATACAGTATGAGCGAGGACTTCATTAAAGAATGAATGTCGGGTTTATTCACAGATTGGGAAATTAATAGGAAAATAAGACACTTACAATGTGCCGAAGCTAAACCTTAGGCTAGAACTAAAAATCTACTGCTTTGTGGCCCACAGGTCTTCCCTCTTCTGTTATGGCAATTGGTTCTCAGAGTAGATGTCCTATTTCTAACACAATTTAAATTAGGAAATACACAGGAATGTCAGTTGAAGGCTATTTCGGCACCACCCTAAGCACGCACTTGTATTGTTTTCACGCCCAATCCCCATGTGTGTTTATGTACCAACAATGATCCTTGCCCAGTGCATGTCTTTATCAGTGTGTGTAACTGATCAATTGTGTGCAAGTGACTAGATACTTATGATTAATCATATTTCAACTGTATAATAAAAGCAATTTGAAGAACGCCTGTCTTCTTTTTTTCCTTAAGATATTTATAAGTTTTTTGTTCATATATTTGTTACCTATTTCTTTTGTGTGTGTGTGTTTCAAGTTTTTATATAAGTTCCAGTTAGAGTTAACATACAGTGTAATATTAGTTTCAGGAGTAGAATTGTTACCTATCTCTTTACAGCATGCTGGGGAAATGTATAGGTTTCTTAAACATGCAAGAAAAGGTTCTATAGCCCATTCCACAATCAGTCCAGACCAATCTTTGTCTAATAACCCCGACAGAAGTTTAAATTCAAAGCTCACAAGCAAACATTTCAGAAAGGGCCTATTTTATTCTCAAGGGCCCCAAATTCCCCAAATAGACAAAATGACCCAAAATACATGTACCTGGAAAATGTAAAGTCCTCAGTTTTGAGCCTACCACCCCCAACCCTTCAAAATACAGGAGGAATTATTTTGGGAAAGTTTCTGCCCCTTGTCTAGGCTAAAATTCAGGAGGGAATCTTTCTAGAGACTAAAACACTGGAAAAGAAAAATTGTCCTGACATTTATTAAAAATGTAAGGAAGACTTTATCCAAGACTATTGCAATGGGATCAAGACTATTGCAATGGGATCTAGACTATTGCAATAGAGAAGATTGAACTCAACTCCAAATACAGCAAAGACAGCTATGGATCTATATCCAATGAGCAGAGTAAGGGGATCAATTGGTAGAAAATGACTATAAGAGGAAATTGATTATATATCAAGGGTAGGGGGATTCTTGCTAAACTAGCTTACCAGGATTCTTGCTGAAGGCAGGCCAGATTTCAAGGGTGGGGCATGGGATCTTGATCAGATATGGGTGGGGGGGGGTCTCCATAACCTGACTTAGCAGCATTCTTTGCTAAAACTGGCCTCAGCAGGCCTTGTAGAGAAGAAAACTCAGAGGAGTCTGACTGAAGTCCAGTCAAGAAGGAAGCCTTTGTCAACACATAAAGGAGATGAAGTTGGTTCGTTGGTACCATGACTTTATTTATGGATACTTGGGGTGAGTAAAAGATAGACATAGGACAGCTGTGCAGTGGGGCTTTGGAGAAGTCACTTTCCTTCTCCTACAAGTATCTATAAAAGGACCCTGAAGAACAAAGGGGATTGAACAATAATACAAAGATAGGGAGTTGAGAGTGAGTTTGGCAAGTATATAGGACAGCAGGAGTCGGACTAAAATGGAAGGTGTGTGTTGGCGAGTGCTGGAAATCCAGCTGGGTGAGCATTCAGAGCTAGACTTAGAGAGCACCTGGGTAATTCAGACCAGGTTTGCCGACTTAGGAGAACTGCAGTTAGAGCCAAGAAGATAATATCATTGATTAACATGAGAAAGTTATAAAGGGGAGCCGATTTTGGAGAAGAGATTATGTTCAGTTTTAGTGTCAGGTGATGACGTAATACATAAATAGAAGTCCTGAGAGAAGATCAGTCTGGGAAGAGACTAGTGATGAAAATGTAGGACTCAGTACTGTATACTAAGCACTAACTCCCTGACCTTGTTGACCATTCTACACATCTGGCATTTCTCTACTCTGCTGTATGGAGTAATGGCTCTTTAAGAGAGCACCCAGCGTGTGTTACATGCTTTACTTTTTTTGTTTTTCTGGACAATCTCCATTTGATAGATGAGGCAATTGACCCTTGGGGTTATTGAAAAGCCTCAGCCAGGGCCATAGGGATAGTGGACATGGAATTGGAATGCAAAACAAGGTCCGGGATGATGAGAGCCAGAGCTCACTCTCTTGTCATGACACCACGCTGCCTCCCTCAGTGCCCTCCCCCACCTGGAGTCCTTTCTCTTATTACACATCTGAATCTTCCTTGCTACTCCAGGTTCACTTCAAATGAAACTCGTCCATGAACACTGACGTGAGAATTTGACGAAGTCCCACCCTGAACTCTCACAGCCATTTCTACACACATTCATGACACTTCTCAGCTCCTGCCCAGTTCTATAGTTCTTTGTGTGCTTTCTGTAACTCCCTTCAGTACCTTGAAGTCAGAGTCCATGCATGACTTGTCTATTTGTCTTGCTAACATCACATCCAGCCCAGTGCCATGGATGTTGCAGGCATTCAGTAGTGAATGAATGAATGAATGAATGAATGGCAACTGCATCCATGAGAATTACAGAATAAGTTTAGAGAGAGATGAGGCAACGGACTGATGACCATTTCCTGCCAATGTCTAACAACAGATTTTTGTTGAGTTAGTGAAAGAGCAAGAAAGAAGGCAAAGAAAGAAAAGGAAGGGAGGGGAAGGGAAGACACTTTCAGAGATGCTTATGACAAGAGGAGAGAGATGAGTAAATTAAAAAGACAGATAAAGTGGCAGAAGGGAAGAATGACAGTGGAGTGTTCTTAGCCTTCTTTACCCTTTCTCTTTCCAACGTGCTCCAGTGTGTATCAAGAATGAATGAAGATACCAGAGAGGCAATCTTACAATGCCTGTTCCCTCACTCTTCAGGATTTGGGAAGGGACTTTTTGTGAGAGGACTGAAGAAGCGAAGGCAGGGGACTCTCTTAAAGAGAGTGTAAGCGGGATCCATTAGTATGAGTCCCAGAGGAAAGACACGTGTGGGCTGACTAGAGCTATTTTCTGATATAAGTCTTCAGGAAAGTGGTAGGCGAGTTTCTGTGTTATGTGGCCTAATTCACCAGAGTGGGGAAACATCAGGAAAGAGCACGGGCCATTCCTTTCATCCCCAATGTGAGTGAAAGCCACAGTTGATTTAATATTTAGATTCTTAGGATAGAAGTAATTTATTTAAAGTTTGATTTTAGGAGCTAATTCAGAGAATTCCTCTGAGATCAGTATACGTATTCCTACCAGAGAACGCAGCTGGGGAAGTAGAAAGGACATGGGATCTCGAATCTGAACACAGATTGGAGTCCTGACTGTCAGGCATATCTTTTGGTATGTCACTCTTTTGAGTCTCCATTCCTCAGTTGTCATAAGGGAATAGAAACAAGGCCTATTGTTTATGTCTTTATTCACTCAAGATGGATTCCTTAGGTACATACCATATGTTAGGCACTGGATTTGTTGGGGCCAGGATTGCTGAAGAAAGAACTGAGATGTGAATGAAAGCCTTCTGCAAAATGCAAAGCACTATGCAAACTCCAGTTAACCGTTAACAACCAAGACGGCTGTTGTACTATGTCCCGGTCTTACAAATAAAGATATTTAACATTAGTCCTAGTATCTCCAACAACTGCAATTGGTCATAATGGTTTATTTAATCCTTTGCAAATATTCTTCTTATTAAATTCACAGCCGTGGTACAGAGGATGATTATTTGATTTATGTATACTTCCAATATTTTTTTGCCTGGGAAAAAAAATTATCCAGAAATTGTCTTAATGAACGGCTAAAAACAAACAAACAAACCCGCAAAAGTAGAAATACAAAATGCAGGCACACGTAAAGTGAGCCAAGTGCTGTATCGTCTTTTAACTTTAAAATGATGACTCCTGCGGTGATTGCCCAAGTTATAATGAGTTCAACAAGCTCATTCTTGTGTGATTTCTGAAGCCAAATTCATATTTCAATACTGAAAGAGATCCTTTCTGGTAAACCAAATTTGCTGAAAGTACACGTTGCAAATGATAACCTATCTTGACTTAAACAGGTTTTCAAGGTCCAGAAAATATAAGCAACTGAAAATCCTGGTAGAAAGGCATGGCACCTCAGTAAAACATATTTATACAGGTTCTTTATCATAATTTGGGGCAAGTGAAAATTTATGGGAACCTCCTACAGTCACGAAATCTAATAGCAATAATCACACCTTGGCCTTTAAAATGGCATTTTAATAATCACAACTAGATTAACAGAAAATTTTGAATGTCGTGTTAAATTTAAAACTTTCTATTCATTAGACATACCAAACCTAGATACTTAAAATTTATCTTGGTGGAGATGGCATTATCATTATCAGCATTGTCGTCATCTTGGTGCTTGACTGGTTCTCTGTGGCCAAATGACTGGAGTACGGATCGAAGCATTGTAGCTCTAATGAAATTGGGAGCCCATTCCATTTATACTCAGAAAAATCTTAAATGGCAAAATGACACAAATGCAAATGTTGTGCTATTAAAATAATTATTTTACAAAACTTGGAGTAGCAACACAAAATAGCAAATAAATAAATAAATAAATAAAATGGAAGATGAAACCTCTGCTTTTTACCCAAATTTCATTTCTCCCCTGCCGCTAAATTACAGAATATCTTGATTTGCATGCAGTCCGTACTGAGAGGTGGTGTCATTGATGGCAGTTTCAGGGATGTTTGATTTATTGCCCGGTGATGCTGTTTTCTGGTTTGCAAACATCAAAACTCCCCTTTGTTGGAGTCCTATGTAGGTCACTAGCCAGTTTGGAGCTGATACTAGTCTGTTCGCAGCAATGGGGCCTTTCCTGAATTTAGATTCTTTTTTGTTATTTTAAGTACTTTTACCTACACGATTATGCCCACAGGTAACAGGAAACCAGTGTTTCAGAAGAAAACTTGATCACATTGCTAGATAACACAGGCATCCTGAACAAGTGTGTGAGCGCCTCGAGGGCTCTACCTACAGCTGCTGCCAGAAGTACATATTTTTTTGATTGGTAAGAACTGGCAGATGACGCTTCATGAAATATAAATGCAAGAAAGACTCGGGAGAGCTTCATAAAAACCTTCCACCCGTCAGTCAGTCTCGGAGGATAAGAAAGAGACTGTTAACAGCAGCTGGAAATGGCCTTTGGAGTTTCAGTATCATTGTATCTCTTATTCAAAGGTAGGTGATTCCTTTTTGCCTTGTTCATTTTGTATCTGTGTAAAATACGAATAGAATTTCTTTTCTCTGAATTAATGAGAAGTTGGCTTTTAACCGTCATTCTTCATGGCAAAGGACAGAGCAAGGAATCTGTGAATTGAGTTTCTTATGTAATACAGATTGTGATACCCCCTTTATTGAGACCTGTCTGTTTGCTTTATACAACTGAAGAGCAGTTGATACATTTTAACTACTGGGTCATAGCATCCTTGTGATTGAATTAGTATGCCCATGTACCCACTTTCTCCGAAAACTGTATGTATTTCTACTTTCCGTAATTATAAGGTAGTCCCTGGAATTGGTATGGAGGAGAAACTGTCAGGAAACTGCCCCGGTCGGGTTTTGGATTTCAAATGTAAATGAATTAAAAAATAGAACACAAGTGGGAATAAGTGGACTAAGAATCACTTTTGATCCGTGGCTTATACATAACTTTCTAGATCTGTTGCTTGCACGTAGAAAGAGGCTCACCTGCTAAAGTTGCCTTTCCCCCCCACCCCTTCATATAGCAATGACAGCCTTGACTGCAGGGGCAGCTGTGCCGGGAACACCCCCAGTCACAACCCAGCAAAGTAACTGGACAGTTAACAAAACAGAAGGTATTTTCTTCACACTTGTGTATTTTAAGTGCTTCCCCCCCCTTTTTTTTTAACCTTTTGAGAGATACTTGGATTGTGATCAAAAGCAACATTGGAAATTTTGAGATATATATTTTATTATTAGATAAACCACTCTTTTAACAGGATGCTGTTAAATGGAAGTGACAGGTAAATGTGCCAGCAAAGAATTGCCTTTTTAAAAGGGGCAAGTAAAGTAAACGGGAGACACAGAAATTGTCTTCAGTTACTACCCTGAATGTGAAACATGCCACATTTTCTGCTTGACTCCTGCTCGGTTCCCAATAACCCATGCGTGTCCTGAGGCGGTTTGTCCCTGTTTTGGCATTCTTGATGACTGATAATTTGATGTCTTTTAATCTGTGACCATGACTTTGCAGCCAAAGAAATTATGACAAGATGAAGGCTTAATCCATCTTTGGAAAGATCTTTTCTCTTGTTTTGCTTTGGGGGCTTTTGTTGTTTTAGCGTATGCTTTATTTCCTAACCACTTACACCCAGTTCTGGTTGTTGACGATGATGATATATTATCACTATTACTATTATTATTAGAATAGCTTCTGGCTGTTGTTGAGCATCGGGATTTTTTTAAGCCTGTTTGAACTCTCGGAGGTGAACTCGGAAAACTTGTGACCTGCCAAGACCTGTGTGCTGGGTAGTTAGGGTTCTCACACAAATCACTATCTCCTCTTGTGAAGACTGGTGATATGACATAGGACAGAGGAAACACCGTATCTTGCTCTCAGAGCCAGGCAAATAAAAGATCAAGTCACATGTTTCGTTTCTGAATATGAAGGCTAGTAATATTTAAACATTCCTCATTTCACCAATAACTTTAAATTAAAAAGAATTTACTTAAAATATTTTGCCTGTTTGAGTTTTGAATATCTATCCATTGGCAAAACAAAATCGGTATGAGCTTTAGAATAATTTTTAACCAAACTTCTTCATGTCCTCTGAGCCTTTGAGCCAAGAGAATAGATCTTCACTGGGATTTAATACTGTACAAAATTCAAGAAGTGTTTCCCCTCAGTGACTGACTTCATAACAGTGCACCCAGGACCACCTTTTTACTTCCTTGAGAGTGAAAGTTGTCCAAGTTGCAGAGAATAATAAAGAAAACAGGGGACTGAATATATCATCTCTACAGTTTTCCTTTGCTTTCTTGATGGAGAGCTTCGGTTTTCCCGTTTTTTATTTAATTAAAAAATCCGCATCCAATATCTTAGGAAATTTTTCATAAACTTATACTAATATTCTTCTCCTTGGGGGAAAGACGTGTAGTATACTCTTTCTTTGAAGATGTCTTCTTTCAGTTCTCACATTTTCTAGGAAATCCTGGTTCAGGCTTGGCTAATTCAATTGATTTAGTCTTGAAGTAGGAAGGACCGAACAGTTTATAAAGGGAAATTCCTACGGGCTTAGAGTTAATTATTAAAATGAGATACTAGATTCACAACACCACATTCAACACAATGAAGGTGAACCTTAAGGTAATATTGTGGGTTCTCAACCAAAACGAAGTTATATAACACAGTGTCTTATTGGTGGCTCAGTAACTAAGATTTAGTATTTTCAATGTAAGAAAAATATTGCTTTTTAGATCTTTTTCCCCCTAAAAACAAACAAGTAGGATTCTGTTAATCTACTTAGCTAGCAAGGCAAATATGGTATAACATGATAACTAAAAATGGGGAAATATGTTTTCATAACAATGACAAAATAAAATGCCACTAATTCTGCTTGGGACAAATTTAAGAATCGGTAATTAGATTTTTACCAAAAAGGACTCAATTAAGCAGCTTTACCCAAGTGTCATCCCCCATGCATACAACCCGAGGATGGCATGGATATATGTCCTCAGTACATCAGGGAACAAGGAGTAAGCATCCTGAAATGTGTACATTTTTCCAGAAGACAGTTTCCCAAAGGGAAGCTTCCCACAGAGACTTCTGGACACTTGACCATAAAAGTTTTGCCAGATGTGGTCATTTGCATAGTGTTGGAAATCAAAACCCAGATTTCCTCATTCTGTCTGTCTCAAGGGTTTTCCCCATTATCTCATAATGTCTCTTAACGGAGTAAAATTTCCAAATAATATTTAAAGGTGTTGTCTCAACTCTGTGAGACTTGAGCCATAACTTGTGTCCGGCTTCTTGTATGGGTCGTGACAATTCCACTTCTGAAATCAAGCACAGGGCTCCCTTTGCAATGACCTTCTCACTTGGTAGTCCACAGAAGACGAAGCGGTGGAACATTCATCTTCTCAAGTTCATGATCTCTATAAATCCCAATTTCCTAAGTGCGGACTTCTCAGGTGTAAGGGGGAGAATTAAAAAAGGAGAATCAAGGCTAAAACGAGAATCAATGCTGCCACCTTTTGGCAAACTTGTATCTCTGCCTCATTACGTAGCTTCCAAGGAGCAGAACAGTCACCACCCACCTCCGCCCCCCGATTAGTTAATGATGTGTCTAAATGATACTAACCTAAACCCTGGGACGATAATCTGCCGACAGAATCCATCAATAGTTGAAAAGGCAGAGCACCCAAAGAATATTCTTAAGATTAAAAAGGTCTCTTTACATACGTGTAACAAATCTACTATAAAACTGTGACGCACTGCATCTGTTAACATTGTATGTCCTTTTCCTAGTTGACTACACAGAAGGACCCATAGCCTTGAAGTTCTCACATCCTTGCCTGGAAGACCACAATAGTTACTGCATCAATGGTGTTTGCGCATTCCACCATGAGCTGGAGAAAGCCATCTGCACGTAATTGCAAAGAACTTTCCAAGTCCTAGAGATGGGAGGAGATGAATTTATGTTTCACATGTTTCTATGCGGTTCACATAGTACATTTCCACACACCTCTCTCTTATCTAGTAAAAAGGGTACATCATCTGAACATGACTCACTGTATTTAAATATCTAAGGGGTCTTCTTCTAACCTACCTAACCCTCATTACTCCAAAGCCGGGTCCCCACATTAGCAGCTTCTGCGTCACCGGGGAGCTTGTTAGAAATGCAGAAGCTTACACTCCACCTCGAAACTACTGAATCCAAATGTGCATTTAAGCCACATGCAAGGATGATTCTGAGGTTTCACGGGGTTGATTACAGAATGAGATGAAATAGATGATAGCAAACACACTTCAGGATTAAAAAGTTCTAGAGCAATTAGGTACTAGTTCTATGATCATTGGTTTGCTGGGCACTGTCTTATGAAAGAGTAGGTTAACAGTTTTCTAGATCAACTCATGCAAGCAGACTACCTTTCCCTTCTACCTATGAGGGAAGTTACATTAATATGGGGCCTTAATGAATTGGTTATTGTGAAATACCTAGCTTCTTCAATACATTTAACAGTTGGCTTTCATTTGGCATTTTCCTCTTTAATTTACATTACTTACTTTCTTTTGAAATTTTTCACTCTTTTAAATTGGTCATTTCTCCATATATCTACCACTATGAGTTATAAAATTATGCATGTTTTTCTTTTTTTAAAGGTGTTTTACTGGTTATACTGGAGAAAGGTGTGAGCACTTGACCTTAACTTCATATGCTGTGGATTCTTATGAAAAATACATTGCAATTGGGATTGGTGTTGGATTATTATTAAGTGGTTTTCTTGCTATTTTTTACTGCTACATAAGAAAGAGGTAGGAAAAAAATGAAAATATGAAGTCACTTGTTCACTTGATGAATATTTATTGAGCCCCTACAATGTACCAAGCACTGACATGTATAATTTTTTAGTGAAAATGGCCACAGATCTAGCAATGTCCTACATATTTGTTTTGGTGCTTTTTCTTATAAACACAGACAAGCAGTTAAAATTCACCTGCGATTGCACTAGAATAGCTCCAATTTACAATTTCCCTTCATCCTCATCTCTGTCTGCCCACATCAAAGTTATAGGTAAGGAGGACAGTAAACCCCACAAGAGTAGAGAGGGTGTCAGTTCGCAATTATATGTTCAGTGCTAATTACCGTGCCTGGCATGCAGTAGACACTCAGCAAATATTTGTTGAATGAACAAATCAAGAAACGAGTATTAAATGGATGAAAATGTATGGCAAACATGGGCCGTTTTCTTTTTAGACTTCAGCTGAGGGTTTATTTGGGAGATTCTGTCTACTGCTAAAAGCCTAAGAAAATAAGCTTGATCCACCAATATAAATCACTTGTATTATCCACATTGGTAATTTTTTCTTAAATCCATGTACCTAGGATAAAGTCAAGAAATAATGTGAGAAAAGTTAAAGAAAAAAGTGCAAATACATTTCCTTTGTTGTACCCTATTAAGTTGCCATTTTTTAAATGACCAAGAGTGTACAAATAAAAGTTTGATTGCTTAATAACTGCATCTTAGAAGAACATCTGTTATGTCAATTGTAGATCAATTGATATAAAATCTGTTCTATCAATTGATATTGTTATATCAATTGCCTAAGAGACCAAGAAAAGGGAAAAAAAAAAAAAGGAATAGAACATTGTAATGTTAACGAGACTGCTGTGTGAGGTCAGGTTCCTTAGCAGCGAAATGTAAGATGGGGATTATTGTGCAAGTCACTGGCCCAGGGAACGCTCTAAGGTGAACTCTGTAACGGAGTGAGAAAAACTAGAGCAGCGGATGAAGGTTAGCAAAGACGTGGCTTTCACTGAAGTCTAGCTTTGGCCCAATTCCATGGGGAGATCTAGAATATGAATGGCATGGCAGACATCTCCCATGAGGGCGAGAGATCTTGGTTTCAGTGCCCTGTGCCGTCAAGCATGGGTGGCAGGATGCCCCTGGTGGGAAAGGGGCATGGGCTTGGAATCTCCCAGGAAGCTTCAGGCTGAGTGCTCTATTGGCCAAGGGCGGTCCTCTGGAGAAGGATGCAGCGGTGAGCCTGTGAACAGGTATGGCGTTGGGGGATGGGTCCATCCCATGGATCTGGAGTGGGGCACCGAGAGCAACTGCTGTACCAGAACATACTTATCATTCTCCATAAACCATACGAACAGCAGTCAAATTCACATGGAAACCAATGTTCTGTTTTAGGTGTCTAAAATTGAAATCACCCTACAACATCTGTTCCAGAGGAAGACCACTGTGAGGCCTTTGTCAGAAATTTTCACGAGGCATTTATAAAAATCAGTGGGCCCCAAACTGAAATCTTCAAATGAAACAACAAAACTTCCCAAGCTGACTGGACTGGAAAATAATGGAAGTTGGGATCATGATGAAATGAAAGAATAAATGTCAACGTAGGTCTTCGGACTTTGCCGTCGTTAGGGTGCCATGGGAGCCGAGTGAACAAGCTACGGTGACGGAAGTCAAGTTCACAGTCCTACTCCGGGTTGGTTGCTGTCGTTGTGTGGTTACTGTTCTTCCTGCAGAAGGACCAAGTTTCAGGCCTCTGACCGTGTCAGATGTGAGTTTTCATGGAATAATTCTCAACCTTGCAGCAAGCCAGAGCAGGGCCAAGCTTGGGTTCTTCATGTGCTTGCTACCACCAGTATTTTGGATCACTTTCTGTGGACCTGGTCCCAAACACGCTGCTTTCCTGGTGTCTAAAAGAATGTGATGTCAACTGTTAGGATGAGGTCAGTGTAATGACACTTCCAGTGACACAAGCATGTGCCTGAAGTCTAAACCAGAGGAAAAAAAATCGAACGTCCAAGGCAAACACAAACCATGCCCAGCTTGTGACAACACTATGTAGCCTTTATCTGTGAAATATGGAATAAGCTAATGAGTTTGTGATGACTGAAAGCTATCTGGATATCGAGTCCTAAGTAGGTGAAATATTTCTGTTTTGCGTGGATTATAAAACTTTGTGTTGGACTCGTCGGTCCCCTAATGTTTATATTTGTCACCTCTTCCTGTTGTTAGTGGAACCACCTGGTGACTATCCATTTTGACTGAAACTCTAGAATTCTACTAATAAATAAAGTTCGACCGTTGGCCCTGAAATAGAAACTGAAGAATTGGACATAGGAATGTTTTCACCAGCCAATAGCATGTGGAAACTTTCTTTACCATTTCTGAATACCTGATGGCAGATTTGCACGTAGTGAGAGAAAATGGAACAATGGCAGAAATATCTGTTTGGGAATTAGAGTCCTTCCTCTTTAATCCTATTTCTTCCACATATGTCAAATAGTCTTATGCAGGTCCTTTAATTTCTTTGGGCTTTGGTTTTATTTTCTACAAGGCCCTGATAGCTTCAAAATTGGACAGTGGGTCAAGAGAAGTTTTTCCATATTTGCTCTGCAAGTGGGATTATTCTCAACCCCACCTCTGTCCCCCACACCACCTCTAACCCCAAAACACACCACTGGATATCATCTCAGGTGTATCGTTTAGTGTGTGGTTTGTAGAATAATAAATTAAAAATTTGTTTTTCAAGGAAGTGAAACAAGAAATTAAAGAATAATGATATCTACCAGTTTTCTCTTGGATTCAATCTAAAGCTATGGACTTTCTTTTCCTCCGTTGTGATGTAGATAAGCCAAACAGTTCTGATCACAAGAGGGGTTAAAAGAGAATCAAACAGGAACATTCTTACAATGGTAACAAGACTTTCGCTTCTAATGACTTTCCATTCACTCCTCAACAAAACTTCACATTCTGCTTTCCTTTGAGTAGAAGGTATTTCTCCAGCTTTGTTTTTCCTTCATAAGGAATTTCATGCAGATGAATCGCGTGTCAGCACTTTCTGCTTGTCCTCACAAAGTATGCAAAGGTTACATCATACCAAAAAGTGGGGAGGCGAAGGATCCTCCCAGTGACTCCTGCGACCGCACCTAGAAAGCTATGCTCTTCCTGGGCATTTCAAAAAGGTGTTAAAAAGCTGGGGAGAGTCCAGGAAGAAGCAATAAAGCTTAATTAAGGACTGCCTCTTGACCAAAGGAAAGAGGAATTAATGCTGGAGTCCGGGGAGGTGATAACCTAAAAAGTTATAAGTATCTGCTGTCTATAAGTATTTCTAAATTGTAAGCACAATATAATTGAAATTAAATAACACCAGACAGAGATTTAAAATTTCCAGATTGCCAAACCGAAACAGAAACCAATAAGGAATCAGATTTTTTCACTGCAGAGTAGGTAGGATGCATTAAGAGCATAAGATCCCCCCCCACCCCGCCCCCGGTGAGATGACAGAAATTCAAAGTGTGGTTTATGAGAAGCTGTCTGTTTGCGGTCTGTCATACGAAAGAATCTTCGGGTCCCGTGATGCCTAGAATTGATTTTGCAGGGAGAAATGAATCTCTGGCATTCCTATGGCAATATTTACATATTTACATATGTAAGTAGGACTCCAGTGAGAAAATGCGCACATACAACAGGTTCTGGAAACTTTCCCATCTTCTGTTTTTTGCCCTGTGTGCAGTAAGACCCCGAGAAGAGGCTGCCGGGGGGGCCCTGTGTCAGCACTGGATTTCCGCTCTAGTCATGAATAAGGTGGGGTGGATCATCTAGGAAAAGAATGGGAACATGTTTCTGGCATCTTTGACTAAAACAAACTGGATGAGGGGTTCCTCGATTTCATTCAATTTCCATTTTGTCTTCTTCCTGTGTCTATCCTTCAATCTTTGAGAACACATTCTGAAGTCATCAATATTCATAACCATGATAGGGGTGGGAGCAAACACTATAACCTCAGTCATATTTGAACCAGTAAAATTACAGAAAAAGAATTATAATTACTTTTTATTGTATCTTCTTTCCCCAAATTACTTTTTTTTTTTTTTAAATCTCTACACCCAGGGGCGCCTGGGTGGCACAGCGGTTAAGCGTCTGCCTTCGGCTCAGGGCGTGATCCCGGCATTATGGGATCGAGCCCCACATCAGGCTCCTCTGCTATGAGCCTGCTTCTTCCTCTCCCACTCCCCCTGCTTTGTGTTCCCTCTCTTGCTGGCTGTCTCTATCTCTGTCAAATAAATAAATAAAATCTTTAAAAAAAAATAAAAATAAAAAAAATAAATCTCTACACCCAACATGGGGCTCAAACTCATGACCCTGAGATCAAGAGTCGCATGCTGTACCGACTGAGCCAGCCAGGGGCCCCATCCCACATGACTTTTTGTATGTTATGTTTTTATAATGTTGGAAGTAGATGAAATTAAAACATAGATTATCTTTTCATGTTTCCGGGCACAATACAAATCTAATCCTTTAATTTTGAATCGTCCATTTTGGTGACGTCAAGAAGATTTCCATTCATTATATGTAATTGAAAAAAGTCTTAAGAAAATAACAAGGCAAACAGCAATTTAAGCTTTTGATGTTGGACATAAGGATGATTTTTGTCTGCAGAAGACCATGAGTAAGCCATCTAACTTCTGGTATTACAAAATGCCACAAACTCTCTGTAGTGTGATGTAAATATTGATATCCTGCAATCCACATTCATGGGAAGGGTTACCAGAATCCTCCTATTGCAAAATACCACTCTTTCTGGCTTACATCATGGCTGCATGACATCAGGTTACTAGCAGCTGCCAACATGAACTGGAAGTGTTGAAATTTAATTTGTCAGAGTCTGGCACTGCTCATCTGGGTGAGTCCACGTTTCTGTCCGAACCTTGGCACAGCCCTGTTCAGTAGCACATTCAGAAGCAGATCTTCCAAGTTCAGGTTCCGATTTCTGTTAATCATTCAATCCATGCGCGCCCGGCTCAGAGCGCAAGAGCCCAAGCCATTCATTTCCTACAAATGCAAAGGCTGGGCTCCTGGAGAATATCCACGTAAATCAATGAGTCCCACCGTTCTGTTTCACTCCTCTGCCCAAACTGAACATGATGGCTCTTCCAGATTGTGGGCCACACCCACAGCCTCCAAAGAAACATCCCATGGAGATTAGGAGTGTGATTGCAGGGTAACAAGGGGAATTGAATTGTTTAGTTGGGCCTTAGCCATAATATATCTCCTGGCCTTTCTTTATAATGTTTATGTCTCAGGTGTTATTGGAGCATAAATCACTTAGGTTGAAATTCGGTTAGGACTGTAGTCAGGCGGGTATCAAACTAGTGTGCTTTTGATCTTTAAGAGGCTGGTAACTAAGCTTCACAGCTTTCTGGAAAGAATGGCATCTATAGATCTTTAAAACTGCACAAAAATATTGATTCAATATTGAGTCTTCACAAATCAAGTTAAAGTAACAATGTAATATAGCTACCACTCACGTGCACTTACAATGTTTGAAAAACATTATTAGCATTATTTTAATTAATTCATGCCTCTGTCTAATGAGGCTTAGAGAAAAGGCTATTCCTTTGTCAAGGTTGCTTAGCCTTTCAGTGGCAGAGCCTAGACCCAAACCAATAGATCGAATGCCAAAGTCCCTCATGTAAACTCTGTATAACGCTTCCCAGTATTTTAGGGAAAAGAGTGGTGTTAGGGGTTTGTTTCTTGATGAGCTTAGAGATAATATCCAAGTGGTTCATATGCAAATGAAAAAAAAGTCCCTTTCTTTAAAATATATAAAATAAAAAACCTTTGTTGTGGATCAACCATAGAAACTCCCTGCTATCACCTGCTGATTATTAAGATATGCATAGCATCCCGCAGGTGGGGCCTGAACAGGGTTCAAGTGCCCACTGACAGATGAATGCACGTTCTGGGGAGAGACTGTAGACTGTAAGTAGACCCTGGTTTATCTTCAGGATTCCGGGGGTGAGGAGGTCACTTGGGAACACTTGACCCTAGCCTGTGAGCAAGGGTTCTCTGGCTTTGGTCCCCTCACTGACACAGCTGGCTTAGTGTGGTGAGGGGATGAGGAATGAGTGGTTTTCCCATCTACAGAAAAAATCTCATCCATCTCCTTCCCACCACGTCACTCTCACAATCCTACCCCGAGTCCCACGAATACTTTAAAGAAAGACACTCAATGGCCCTGGTCCAGTGAGGGGCAAAAATTGGAAGCAACACTAAAAACTCGACGCAAGGGATGGACACTTGGCTGACCCGCGCGGTCTAGTCCAGCTGCGTGATTATTCAACTCTGTCGGCGCCCTGCGCAGACGTTAGACTAAGGATCATCTCTCTGTCCCCTTCCTGCTTGAAAGTCGTGTGTGGAAAACACACAGCTTCTACAGCAGATCCAGCCTGCCGGTGCATTTCCTCTCACCTTCATGGTGTTTTTTTTAAAACAAGCTCACGTTTAAAATCTAGATATTTTAATATATTTTTAAAAATCTAGCTACTTTTGGAAAATAGAAGATCTAGAGTGCTGGTCCTGCACGCTTGCGTTGCTTTGGTTCGGAGCCTGCTCTCGACGCCTAGCCCGCTTCTGTCCAGGGTTTCCATGGGCCTCTAATGTCAGCAACCCTGGTTCTTGGGGTTGATGCTAAGATCCTGCCTCATGTCGATCCCTCTGAGCCTAGCCATGGCTTGCCTGCAGAGGGCCTTGTTGGACTGCAAACCGCACAAGCCAGGCAGAGCCCGCAGAAGGCCCGGTTGCCTAGGAACGTGCTCTTCAGGGGAACCCACACTCACCTGGAGGCTGGCGGCGGTGGCGCTGGATGCCTCACTCTGCCCTGCCCACGCCCTCGGTCACTCTCTGTATAATCCTAACCAGATTTGTTTTCCCAGAGCTCTACCCTGCTTCTGTGTTCCTGTCTGTGGCAGGGTCTCCGCTGTTCACGCCACACGCATTATCCTCGTCCATCTCTGCCTGTTTACAGATATCACGCTTCCCTCCTTTGAATTCCCTGGATATTTATGCACGCTCCCCCGCCCCCGTGCTTTTTAATCTCCCAAACACTGTTCACGTTTTACCTTGTTTTATAATGATTTCTGTTCTTGGCTAATTTCCAGGGGCAATAGTAATGGACTTCGTTCACTGGGTTTCTACCTTCGACTGAGCACAGTGCTAAGCAATTTATAGAGAGCCTCTCTTTCGATCCCCAGAGTCAGCCAGGAGAAAGATTTTATTGGGGGTGGTGGCGAAGAGTGGCTCCTGTGAGCCTTTGGAGTTTACCAGCCTGAGGTTCGATCCGAGCTCCACCCCCCTTACTAGCTGGGCCACCAGATCAAATTTTTTTTAACTTTCCTAAGCCTGAGTTTTGTCAGTTGTAGAAAGGGGACATTATTTATCTCCTAGAGTGTTTTGAGAGAAATTTTAAGTGCTCAATAAATATTAGCTGGGGGTGCCTGGGTGGCTCAGTCGTTAAGCGTCTGCCTTGGGCTCAGGGCTTGATCCCGGTGTTCTGGGATCGAGCCCCACGTCAGGCTCTTCCGCTGGGAGCCTGCTTCTTCCTCTCCCACTCCCCCTGCTTGTGTTCCCTCTCTCGCTGGCTGTCTCTATCTCTGTCAAATAAATACAATCTTTAAAAAAAATATTAGCTATGTTATTATGATTGCCTTCCATTTTTCAGATTAGGAAACTGAATTTAGAAGGTTCCAGTACCTTGTTCAGTGATACACATCTTGTAAGTGGCCGAACCTGGATTTGACCCCAAGGCTGTCCAGTTTCAAGGCCTGCTTCACTTGGCACAGTACTTTGACCATGGCTGTTGCTCGGCCCTGTTGCTTGAAGTAGGATCTGCAATCTCAGAGAGCTGGGTTTTGAGTCCCAACTGTTTATTAGTTCTGTGTTGGAGAATAAATTATTTAACTGCTCTAAATCCTATTATAAAACAGGGATAATAATTACACCTAACTTAGGATCATTTTAAGACCAAGTTAAATTTGGGGCACCTGAGCAGCTCAGTCAGTTAAGCCACAACCGACTCTTGATTTCGGCTCAGGTTATGATCTCAGGGTTGTGAGATCCAGAGCTCTGAATCGGCTTCCTGCTGGGCGTGGAACCTGCTTAAGATTCTCTCCCTCTCCCTCTGCCCTGCCCCCCTGCTAACTCACAAGTGCATGCTCGCTCTCTCTAAAAAAAGACTTAAGTGAAATGAGATAGCTAAGATATGTAAAAATCTAGAACACAGTGCTCATTCAATAAATATTACTTATAATTATTTACTGTTGGGAACTTCTGTTGAAGAAGCTTTTCTGACACTAGTACAGTTGGTTTTATTACAATGTGACATATGCCTTCCTAAAAATCATCACCCTGCAAAACTGAGCAATAAAAACCATAGGGCTTTCAGGAAAATTGGGGTTAGGCATATGAGGTTCAAAAACTGTCAGTGACATGTTAAAAAAAAAAAGAAGAAACCTAATAAAAACCATAACACAATTTTGTACATTTTAAACGGTAAGGAAATAAACTGTTGGGTGTATAGGGCACTCCAGAAGAGCACACGCAGTCGCTCGTGGAAGTGGGCGTCAGAGAGCTGACTGTGGACTGCTGTCAGGCGATGGAGGAGGCATTACAGAAACAGCTGGAGAGCTGTACTAACAGATGTGGATGGGAGGAGCTCGTAACACGGACGTGAACCCAGGTGGCTGGTTTATGTTGGAGGTCCCTGCACGCGTGTGCGTTAGGAGCAGTCCAAGCCGCTCGCTCAGCAATCAGCCCTGTGCCTTCATCTAACAGCTCTAGCGGCTGAGATTGGGCAGAAGCAAACACAAAATCCTCATTATGCTCAAATCGTCCCTTTATGTTGGAATAAATTGATGTTCTCAAGCATTGTTTAAAAGACTTTATTTATTGATGAGAGAGAGAGAGAGAGAGAGCGCATGAGCAGGAGGGAAAGGGAGAAGCAGGCTCCCCGCTGAGCAGGGAGCCCAACATGGGGCTTGATCCCAGGACCGTGGGTTCACAACCCAAACTGAAGGCAGACCCTCAACCGACTGAGCCACCCAGGCACCCCTAAATTGATGTTTTCAACGTAAGCTTTCAAACAGAACTGACTGTACCTTGAAATTATCACAACCTTTGTCTCTCAACCTAAAACTTAATTATAATTATTAGGCACTTGAAGTATTCTGATTATATGAGGCAGTAAAGGGAGATTACAATAACCCTCATTTCCCCAACTAAATTTTAGCAGGAATGTCAAGGACATAATTCAGAGACCCGTGTTACTGTGGATTCAAGTTCTCTCAGCCAAACTTGTTATCATGGTGTTTGTTCCTTCCTTTGTTAAGCTATAAATGGATAGAAAACCGCATGACTGTTTTCCCTTCTTAAATTAATTAACACTAAGATGGCTTTCCTTCAAATATTACTGACTTCCAGTATGAATGGGAAGAGATCCAATTTTTCTTCCTTTCATCATAATTTATTCCCTTCCTCTTTTTTCTCATCCTTTGAGGAAACTGTTGCTTTTGTTCGAACTATCTTTAAATGATGCAGAGGGGGGGAAAGGTTTGCTTCCATCAGCAGTCTGTATTAGGCAATAAATTATGCCAAACTGTATACCTTCTAGCAGCAGGAACTTGCTAAAGAATTAACGAAACCACAAAGAAGGGGCCCTTAAGCCAAAGGAAATTCAGAAGAAAGAAAAGTCACACTTGGCACGCACGGGAGTCCTCAGCTTGAGCCTAAAGCATCCGGTTCAGGGGTCAGGCCTGTCTGGGTGGGCTGGGCAAAGAGGAGTGTCTGAAAACTGGGGCTCTGGGCAGGCTGGAGGCCACGTGCTTGCGGGACAGGAGTGCCTCCCTGTGAGTGAGCAGACCTTCAGATGCTCCTCAAACCGGATAGGGGTTGACCGTCCTCCGGGGTTGACCGCCATGGTTGGTTTCCATGGCTGAGAAGATACGCAGCATGCAGCAGCATGTGGCAAAAATTTGTGTGTTTGCCTTGCCAGCATCCATGCTGCTTCTGTAAACAGCACCCCAGTTGTGCTTGGGAGTGCCATCCTCCTTCACCTTCCCTGTACCTGGTTTAACTGTCCTTACCTCACCCCTAATCCCGGGGCCACTGAAAGCATTCCACCAGCCCCAGTACGAGCTGTTCACTGAGAGGCAAATTTGTGACCTAATCCAGGTCAATGAAAATCAGCCCTTGGGTGTTTGTTTTGTTTTGTTTTAAGTCCTCTTACACGCGAAGGGGGCTCCAACTCATGACCCCGAGATCACGAATCACATGCTCTACCAACAGAACCGGCCAGGTGCCACAACCTTGGGTTTTTATTGGAACTCTCTGGCGTCGAAGCTCTCTCTTTCCCGATTCTTTGTGAAATTAGCAGAATGAAATCTTGGATTTTTGCCCAGGCCACCATGGCTGCCGTAGGACAATAGCCTTCCTGAGAAGGACACCACAACATAGAGAAGCAGTGAGAAACAGGGAAGAGATTTCGACCCCTGATTTGAGCCATGGTTGCGGCTCCAACTCTGGTCCTAGGCTTATTTTTATTTTTATTTATTTTTATTTAAGATTTTCTTTTTATTTTCTTTTTATTTTTTTTATTTTTTATTTTATTTTTTATTTTTTTAAAGATTTTCTTTTTAAGTAATCTCTACCCCCAACGTGGGGCTCAAGTTTATAACCCTAAGATCAAGAGTTGCATGTTCTACTGACTGAGCCAGCCTGGTGCCATCCCATGTCCCTGGGCTTTTTAAAATAAACCGGTGTGGGGCGCCTGGGTGGCACAGCGGTTAAGCGTCTGCCTTCGGCTCAGGGTGTGATCCCGGCGTTATGGGATCGAGCCCCACATCAGTCTCTTCTGCTATGAGCCTGCTTCTTCCTCTCCCACTCCCCCTGCTTGTGTTCCCTCTCTCGCTGGCTGTCTCTATCTCTGTTGAATAAATAAATAAAATCTTTAAAAAAAATAAAAATAAAAAAAATTAAATAAACCGGTCAATACAGTTCGTTGTTATCTTAAACACTTTACCATCTTCCGAAACCATCAAATTTACTCAAAAATTATGGTAGAAACTACTCAACTTCTTGCTCCTTAGAGGTTTTTATAAGATATATGTAGTCTTACTTTTCCATTCACACCCAGTCACTCTTTTTTTTTTTTGAAATTTGTTTAAATTTTCAGTAATCTCTACACCCAATGTGGGGCTCGAACTCATGACCGTGAGATCAAGAGCTGCACGCTCTTCTGAAGGAGCCAGCCAGGAGTCCCACAACCCACTCCCTTATAAAATGAAAGCTCAAAGACTAAGAAGTTTGCACATGCAATCAGGGACAGAAAAATAAGCCACTTTTTTTTTTTTTAAGCTTGGAAAGACCTGGATATTAACATGGTAGCTAGTAATCCACATGACTTATGCCAGAAAGGGTGCTTTCCAGATGTATACATCCAGGAGTCTGCACAGAAGGTTTTTCTAAGAAATTAATTTGTAACCTTATACATTAGTGGCCATGTGAAACTTTTGATGACATAAACCACTGGTTTCCCTATTCTCCAGACTTACCATAAACCAAATGTTTTTCTTGTACAAGTTCCGCCATGCTGGACTAAGTTCCCAGATAGCACAAACTTAAAAAAAAACTTGTCTTTTAAACATCTTCTTTCTTTATGTAAAACCAGAAGTTTAGCTCACATGCCAACAGAGGACGATTCATGATGAGAAAAATTCAGAACAACCTGCCATCTTGAAAAAGAGTAATTGGCCATTAGGCCTCCTGCACTGACCTTGAAAGTGAAGCAGCTGAGAGCAGGCCCTCAATCCCACATTGCCAACCAGCGGTGGCAAGCTGCAGCCGCAGATCCACACACTTTAAGAGGTCCTTAGATGCTTAATTAAAGGTCAGTTTTCCTGCTGTGAAGCTGCAAATGGTCCAAAATATTGGTGTTTCTTTGGTGAGAAAACCCAAAGATACAAATGCACGAAATCACCCGTCTTCCTGTGCATTTCAAAACTATCCTGCACGTTTGGAAAGTATCCTTGGTCTATTTTGCAGCTTCCAAGAAAGAAGTCTTAACCAAGGAGAAGAGAAAACGCAATCAGAGGGCCAAATTATAATCGCTTAAAGCTTCCTTTCGAAGTCAATTTCAGAATCACCTTGGATAATCAATTGGATATCACTGAAGAGTATTTTATGGAGCCCTGCATTGCTCACGCAACCACAAGCTGAAGCCAAGCTGAAGGAGGTGCCTTATAAAACAACTCCTGTTTTAGGGGTGCCTGGGTGGCTCAGTGGGTTGGGTGTCTGCCTTTGGCTCAGGTCATGATCCCAGGGTCCTGGGATCGAGCCCCGTGTCAGGCTCCCTGGGAAGCGGGGATGCTGCTTCTCCCTCTGCCTCTGCTGCCACTCTACTTGTGCTCCCTCTCTCTCGAATAAATAAGTAAATACAAAATCTAAAATAAAAAACCCCTCACGTTTTAATAGTAAACAAGTGATTAAAAGATTGAGCTCGATCCAATTCTGTTTAATCTGAAAATTGGATGAAAGCAGAGAATTTAACTCCTGTAAAATATGTTGTTACTAAATTTATGTGTGATGTTTGTAAAGACATAAATTTGTGAACTGCTTAATGGTAAAACAACCAAAGACATTTTAAGAGCTTTTTGGTATGCTTGGTATTGACTGGGAAAAAAGTACATCTACGGATAAAATTTACGACACACAATTTCTGATGGGAGGGTCCACGTCAGAGCCATTGTGCGCTGTAGCTGGGCACACCTTGTCTTAAAGAGCTTGCTTCATGCTTTTCTCCATGTGTCTGATGGGTTCGTATAAATATTCACATTTATTAAAACAGGACAAAAGAAAAATGACAGTCGTTTTAATGTTTTTGTTTTAGACAAATGTGTAATACAATACATATTAATTAAGAAGCAATAAAATAAGAAGGCTTTGAAAACTTCTTCCACTCATAAGCTGGTATAGGGGAGCACAGGTGTCATCGATTTTCAAGCCTAAAACTGAATAATTGTTTTCTATATTAATAATAACGATTAAAAAGTAATAATATCGCAACAACGATTTTTTTTAAAGCTAAAAAGGGAAAATGAATTCATGGCTTATCTTAATAACATTAGGTTTAAAAGTTGACCTATTTAACAAACAATAATTTCAAGACTGCTCAATCAACTAATGTAAATGCTTTCATGAATAATAAATTCCTGTGTAATTCCAGCCATTTACTTTATAGGTTAATTTCTGCCAGTGATAATCTAGTAATCTGATTATTTGAATTCAAGTACATTATAAATTCTAGTCATTTATGTATTTTTTTTACCTAATCCATCAGAAAATTATGTAATTCCCATCAGATATAATAGAGTTGATTCATTATCAAAATTCCTATGGTTCAGACAGTCTTCTTTTTATTAATTTGCATTTTAATCACTTCTCTGGTGCTATTTCTCCCAGAAGACTTTTTCTTAGTATTTTCCTAATTTAATTCTGCAGATCTAGTGTATAGCGTATGAATGTCAAACTGCAGGATGATATATTTTGTTTTTTTTGGTTTTTGGGCTTTTTGTTTTGTTTTGTTTTTTCTGATCCGTAGTCAGATGCATTATCCATTGTACCACTTGCCCCATGCTGGATTTTTTTTTCAAGTTTTTATTTAAATTCCAGTTAGTTATCATGCAGTGTAATATTAATTTCAGTTGTACAATATAGTGGTTCATCACTTACATACAACACCCAGTACTCATCACAAGTGCACTCCTTAATCCCCATCACCCATTTAGCCCATCCCCCCCAGCCTACATCCCCTCGAGCAACCCTCAGTTTGTTCTCTATAGTTAAGCGTCTGTTTTATGGTTTGCCTCTATTTTTTTTCTCTTATGCTCATCTGTTTTGTTCTTTAAATTCCACATGTGAGTGAAATCATATACTATTTGTCTTTCTCTGATTGACTTATTTTGCTTAGCATAATACTCTCTAGTTCCATCCATGTCATTGCAAATGGCAAGATTTCATTCTTTTTGATAGCTGAGTAATATTCCATTATGTATATATAATATATATTATTTATGTTGTATATATTACACACACACATACACACACACATCTTTATGCATTCATTAGTCAATGGACATTTGGGCTCTTTCCATAATTTGGCCATTGTTGATAATGCTGCTATAAACAACAGAGTGCGTGTGTCCCTTTGAATCAGTATTTTTGAATCAAAATTTAGTGTGCCCAGGAATCATGTGGAAGAGATATTAATTAAAATGCAGATTTTGGGACTCCAACACTGATCAAGAGAATCAGAATTCCAGGAGACAGTGCCTAGGAATCGATATTTTTAATGACATTGTGCATTCTCCTTCCACTCCCCATTAGTCATAGAAACATACTGTTCGAGATCTTGGATAGCAGAGATGAAAAGCAAGCAATACAGTCATTTTCTTTGCGAGGAGAATATTGTCCCTAACTCTGTCATTTTTTTCCTTTATGCTTTTAGAAGATTGGAAAAAATAATCTGAAATATTCAGCATCAGAGATTTTCAGAGATTGCTCTTAAAACCTCCGTTCAAAGTACGTGGATAGAGAGGTTTATGTAAAGTTTAGCCAAGAGATTTTTTTTGGCTTCAAAATTATGTGAGTACATTTGTTCTGGCCTGTTAAGCGGAAGCAAAAATAAAATAGGAAATAAATCTTATCACAGTTAAAATTATGTGTCATGGCTTTTCCTGTGTGTCATCCATGTACAATTTTTCATATGCTAATTCTTATTAATGTGGGACTGTCAGGCAAAATAAAATTTGATTAGTGTCACCTTCGCTGCAATGAATGGGAGATTTTTTCCTTTTTAGGATAGGTCTGAAAATGTTCTGATGTGTAAATCGATGCTGAATCTTGTGCTGGCCCTGGGAATGCTCTACGCGTTCTTTTGTGTTGAATTGCTACCTTTCAGCACATTCATTTTGGTAATTTGCCCTTCATTGCCTATCATGTTATCCACACAGTATCTTTTCAAAAGTAAGATGGCCTTTCAGCTAATCAGTTCTGTTTTAAGTACTTTCAAAACTCTGAAGTACAAAGTGAGACAGGCTGAACTTCGATAATCTCCCTTTAGTGACAGTCATCATTTACCATTAATACAACTCTGTCACAACAAAACTATGCATTATAGGTCTGTCATATTCCTCACTTAGCACAGCTGCAGGGTCTGATGCCATCACTGGGGTTCAAAACATAACTTGGTAAAGTTCTTTTTCTATGGTTTCTGGTAGCATCACAATTGCATTGTTTTTGCACTTATGTTTTAACCTGGAAGATGATCTTAGTGTCAGCAATTGCTGTTGCATGACTGAACTCAGAAGAAAGAAATAGATATCATTATATATCAAAAAGAGAGTGATCCTAGAGTCATAGTGTGGAATTTGAAGCTACATGGGAAGAAAGGGATAAGTGGTTGGAACCTGTAATAGATATATGTGTTAGGGATAAGGATGTTAAGATCTTCTGGGCAAATGCTTAGAGTCCTGAGCCAGCAAAGCTTTGCTTTATTTATGTACAAGGACTAGAAAAGTTCTGCCAGATAGTCAAGATCTCAGTTGATGGAAAAATACCCAACTTAGGCTAGGAGTAGAAACAGAATCAATTTCAAGAAAACAGAGCTTGAAGATTTACTAAATAAGGATACAGGGGCCTAAT
Source organism: Ailuropoda melanoleuca (assembly GCF_002007445.2). Taxonomy (NCBI): domain Eukaryota; kingdom Metazoa; phylum Chordata; class Mammalia; order Carnivora; family Ursidae; genus Ailuropoda; species Ailuropoda melanoleuca. Next base: position 52,682,061 of record NC_048228.1, on the reverse strand, counting down.
ATCATGGTACTCATGTACCATGTGAATTCCAAGCTGAGAAATTGAGTGTAAGACAAAAGAGAGCAAGATTCAAAGCCTATGATACTAATTGCACCTAAGCAGAGTTCATCATAATGCCTTACAGCGAGGTCTCCATAGCCAATGGTATATGATGACCTTCCAGGGAACATAGTTCCCACTTAAGATGACCTCATGAACAAAAACTAAAAAACACATGAAGAATATCAGAGAGGAGAGTCCACAGACCCAAGAAATGTGAAATTAACACTGAAGTAATTAGAGGACATGTGATCCAAAGGATTTTCAAAATGTGCAGCTTAAATTGTTCAAAGGGAAAAAGGAAATCATAAAATAAGAGCAGGGAATGGAAAAGCAGACAAGAGAAAATCTTAAATACAGTCTTTGGGATTAAATAAAGTTCTGTTGCTAGATTAATCAGTAGTTTAGGCCCAACAAAGAGAATCAGTGAAATGGAGGAAGACCTGAAGAAATCACCTAGAATGTAGCACAGAGAAATAAAGAGGTGTAAGGCATGAAAACTTCCAAAGGGAGTCTAATATGAGTTCCCGAAAGAATGAATGGGTTAGAGGAAATATTCAAGAAATAATGGCTAATGGCTTTCAGCATCAAAGCAGGACATGAAGTTTTACATTGGAGATGTGTGCCTGCTCTTGGGATAAATGAGTAAAAACAAGTCCACACCTAAACAAATCACGATCACACTGCAGAACATGAAGGACTAAAGACTCTAAAAATTTGCCATGAAAAGAAGATAGATTGCCTGAAAAAAGCAATTAGAATAGCGGCAAATTTCCCATCAGAGAAACAGAATATTATACAGCAGAATGAAATGAAATATTGAAAATATTTGGGTAGAATCAATGCTACCATGGAATTCTACCTCATTTAATAGTAAGAACAAAATAAAGACACTCAACCCCAAAGGTTGTTGATGCTTTCTACAGAATGTCCTCCAACCACTTAGATGTAATTGAGACGACAAAAATTCAGTGAAATCCTACATAATGGATCTATTTTACACCTGTTTTCTATGACAAACATAGTGAATAGTTGGCTGCAGCAAACATTTTAACGAATATGGTGTTTTAAAACAAACATTTGGGGTCTCTAGGTTACAAGTTAACCAAACCATACTATATATACTAGTTTTTGTTTTTCATCTAATGTTGTACCTTTGCAGATTTTTTTCATGCAAGTGCACCCAAGGCTACATCATTTATTCTAAAGCTTCACTGTATTAATTAACTGGTCTTTACTTGATGGACGTTTACATTGCCTCTAGTGTCATCACAACAAATAGGCCTGCAGGGACTATCCTTGCATGTATATCAGGTTACAGAAATGGAAGCATATGGAAGATATGGAAGGATAAGTTCCTAGAAATCAGGTTGCTGGTTCTTAAAAGTGGGATTGCTAGTTCAGACATACCTCTTCCTGTATTTAAAATACATTAGTATTTCCATTTCCTTATCAGCCTGAGGGCAGATAAATAAGTCAGAAATAGGGCACCATTTATAGAAAGAAAATTAGCCCTTTCCTTTAGACATGTCTTGCAAATATTTGTTGTTTGTCTTTAAATTTTTTGTGGTGCTTTTTGATACCTGTAATGTTACAAGTAGTTGAATTTATCCATTTTTTATTTTATGATTTCTGTTTCTTTTCCCACACTTGATGCAGCCTTCACTTGGGGTAACAAAAAAAATTAAAATTAAAATTAAAGAAAGAAAGAAAAAGAAAAGAAAGGAAAAAAGAAAAGAAAAGAAAAAAGAAAAAAAAAGAAAGCTTTCCTGGTGCTCTCTAGTACTTTTATGCCTTAAAACTTAATCCATCTAAAACCTGTTTCAGTGCAAGGAGTAAGTAAATAAAATCATTTATTATTTAAGTGCCTTTCCGAATTTCTCAGCATTTCTTGAGTAATTTCTGTTCTTATGCACTGATCTGCAATACTACTTTAATATTCCATACTCTCCCCATATTGCTTTCTGTCTTTGGATTCTGTTTCATGTCACTGATTTACCTAGTCTATTTTAAAAATCGCAATGTTGTTACTGTGTTTCGATTATATCAAATGCAGAGCCTTATTGTAGAGAGAATGTACTTTGTTATGATGTTGAGTGTTTCTGTTCAAGATTAGGCTGCATCCTTCAATTGATTCGAGTCTTCTGTTATATAAAACAATAGCATTTTCATATTTTGTTCACAGAGCTCTTGCACATTTTTTATTAAAGTTATTTATAAATATTAAAAACCATACCGGTATCCCTGTAAGTTGGATCTTCTTCCATTTTATATTCTAACTGGTTGTTGATTCTGTATAGAAAGGCCATCAAATTTTGTATATTAAATTTGTTTGGGCCATCTTACTGAAATATTTCTCTGATTGCAATAGTTTATGAGGCAATTCTCTTGTTTTTTAAAGATATAAAATCATTTCTTCTATTAATCATAAATTTGCCTCACACTACTCAAATATTTTGTCTCATTTCTTTCTCTTATCTAATGCTGACAATTACACCAGCTAGTAATAATTTGTCTCATTTCCAACTTTAGTATAAATATATCAAGTGTTTTCCATTAACATAATATGGACTTTTGAGTTCATCCATGTATAATTAAAACATCTTTTCATTTATTTGTTACTAAAAGTATTTTAAAAATCAAAAATGGATATTGCATTTTATCAAAAGAATTTTCAACATCTATGGAGATTATTATGATTTCTCCCTTGTACTGATATTTTGAATTAAATTAATAATTTTATTCATGGTAAATCCTCTTTGCACTGTTAGCATGAATCACACCTGCTCTTCTTATAGCATTCTTTTAATGTGCTGCTGAATTTTCTTTTCTGGGTTTTTTTCAAGATTATTCTATCAAAATTTATACGTGAAATTGGTCTAAAGTCTCATTTGTGCTGTCGTTGTGGGATTTAGGATGCCAATATAATGCAGACTTAATAGTGTAATATGATAATAAAAAGCGTGAACTCTGGAGCCAGACTAACCAGGTTCAAACACCGGTTCGGTTACAAGTCACTATAGGACCTTGGGCAAATTATTTAACGTCTCTGAGTATTGATTTCCTTAACTGTAAAATAAGAGGTCTGCTTTATTCTGGATCTTTCTTACTAGTAACATGTAACTCTTCAAGTCCCCCAAAGAAAGGCTGGACAAGTGGTAACAAGGAAACTCCTTTTTGGTTCTAAAGTTTAATTTTTGTCCCCTTCCTTGTAAGCATGTCAATAGCCCCATTCAGCTTTTCGGTCCCTCATCCCCTATTCTCTGTGTTGGGGGCACCTCGACGGAAGAGCAGTCTAAAGTGAGGTTCACTGCCTTCCCTCTAGACGTGAATCCCTCAATTCCTTACTGCTGGCATCTGTCTGATGTCTTTAGATCAATGCTTTCTTTCATTTTGCTCCAGTTTTCTAGCTATTCTCAGTAGAGAGGTTAATTCAAAATATTGTAGCCTCTCCACTTTTTATCATCACTGCGAAATTTAAATTAAGACTTTCTGATCAGTTATTTTGTTTATATACCTGATTTCCCTTGTGTTTCTTATTTCTGTTCTCTATGTCCCCTATGTGTTTTAAACATATTGTCTTTTTTTGCTATTTCAAAAAGGTGTTCATTTACGCAAAAGTTTACTTTTCTTCTATATATTTCTTGAGTGCTGACAATGTGCCTCCAGTCATTCTGTTGTCTCATCACAGGTCCTGAGGTCTTCTGTGTTATCTGCATGAACTTTGATTATTACTCTAAGCCATGCAAGTTTATGGCAAGGTATTGTCATGGTTTTTATCAGCTCAGGGGAAATATTTTTCTTATGAATGTTCCAAACCTGCATTTGTTCTCTTTTTCTTTTCTCCTTTTTTCCTGTCATAACTTATGAATTGTTTTTACTCACAATATACTCAGACAATCAAATAAACATGTACAACATAAATATGGTTTTAATAGCGTTGTATATAATGAGCAGCAAGGGAACAAGACAGCCTGGAGGTCAAAGGCAAGGCTCTGATTTTCTACTGCCAGCTTCAAACCCAGGTTCTTGTGCTTTAGTTGGCTTTTTTTTCCCTATAAAATAGCAGGAAATGAAAAAATAATAGCTACGCCTTCCTCCTAGGGGTTTGTGAAAATCAAATGTGTATTAATTTGCTAGGGTTGCCGTAACAAAACACCACAGAGCAGGTATGTTGAACAGCAGAGAGTGACTTTCTCATAGTCCTGGAAGCTGGGACGTCCAAGATCAAGGTATTGGCAGGTTTGGTCTCTTCTGAGGTCTGTGTCCTGGGCTTGCCTTCCTGCCATGGCCTCACGTGCTCTCTGCTCCATCCAGGTGGCTATATCTGATATCGCTCTCTGTCCAAATTTCCTCTTCCTATAAAGACTCCAGCCAGATTGGATTAGGGCCCACCCGAAGGGCCTCATCTTAACTTAGTCACCACTTTAAAGACTCTATTTCCAAATACAGGTGCATTCTGGGGGCCTGAGGCTTAGGATGTCCACCTATGAATTTTGGAGGGAGAAAGTTCAGGTCGGCACAGATCATTGTCTGTTTTGTTTCAGAGGATATTGTTTTTTTTATCTTGATGGTGCAAAACTGTTCTCACTCAAACTAAAGAAACCAACACAATTAGTTTAATCAGTAGAGATAGTAAAGGTATGAAAAAATAGCAACCTTGTAAATATAAATAATGGTTTGCAAAATTTGTTATATTTTGGGGCGCCTGGGTGGCACAGAGGTTAAGCATCTGCCTTCGGCTCAGGGCGTGATCCCGGCGTTATGGGATCGAGCCCCACATCAGGCTCCTCCGCTATGAGCCTGCTTCTTCCTCTCCCACTCCCCCTGCTTGTGTTCCCTCTCTCGCTGGCTGTCTCTATCTCTGTCAAATAAATAAAATCTTTAAAAAAAATTGACATTAACAACCAAAATAAAGATAGATGGCACACTTACAAGTAAACAAAAACTAGAGAAAGAAATCGTATTAAATTAATTCTTTCTTTTTGTCCTTTATTGCTTGGGGCAATATAAACAGTTGAAAGTAAAATTAGTTCACATACTGCTCCTAATGGTAAATATACTCCTATTTTCTTCATTACTTATTTCCCCAAAGTTTAGACATTCAAAAAAATGTTCTATTTATTCAACCTTCTTTTATAAAAGGAAAAGATCTTCCCACTCTAAAGTTTGAAGAGTCATTGTTTATAATTAAGTATCCCTCTGATATCCAGCAACTATGCATATGTGAAAACATTGCTTAAACTGTCACAGCATTGCAACACTCCCCACAATGAGGAAATTTATATCTACTAAACTTTTGTTTATTTTACAGTAAAATTAAAGGGCCCTTTCTGACATTTGGACATACACTGTTTATCTGTGACCTTCATCATGGACAAGGATTATTTTTTGGTTACTGTGTGTGTGTGTGGGTGTGGGGGGGAATTGACATATCATTTCTCGAATACCTTCTTTGGGCCAGGAATTCTTCTGAATTTGAGAAATTATTTCAACCTCAAAAATATCCTATGATGCATGTTGTATTAGCTCCATTCTACAGATAAAACTGATTTGAGTTTGTTAAACAACTTGATGCTAATATGTGTAGGAGCTGGAGTTTAAGAATGAAGTTTAAAAAAAAGTGAAAATCATCATTAGCAGAGTCGATACCCTTAAGAAGTTATCTGACACATTGTGCTGTCTTTTGACAAAATTGTGCTCCAACCACAGACAGCAGTCTGCCTCCCCAACCCCACCTCCATCTGCAAAGACAACACTGTACCAATCCTTTGTGATCTAGTCCACTCCCCTACTTATCAGCCAGAGTACCTCCCGGAAACATCTTATCCTTTGAGAACATCCCAATTTGTCTCGTTTCAGTTGAGGGAAAGTCTGTTCACCACCACTCAAAACTTAAAGATTTTCTTTCCTTTCAACACACCCCATTCCTGTGGCTGTTCTTGGTTTTCTGCTCAGCCCAGAAATTCCAGCACAGACACAGATCTGAGTCTGTTCTCAGATTTCACCATGGCTTTCCAAGGTGATCCTGCCACCAAATCACAGTTCTGGTAAACTCTCTGAGTCCATCTGGTACTTACATGAACAGGCTAACTGCCAGCCTTAATCCATGTTCTTATTTCAAAGGGGAATAAGTCTGAGTTGGGTTAGATCTTTTGGGGCTTACTCAGGCTGTCCTAAATACCTGTATGACTGAGTATTTAAACAACGAGATTATCAGGAATGATAGGATGAGTTTAAATACATAAAAACTTCCCCAAATAGGTAAATGAAAGAAATCCAATGAGTTTTACCTGTATTTTTTACCAGTATATTTCTATAGCCATATCTGACATAATTATTGTTCATTCTTATGTGACAATAATAGTATTAGTTATTAATTACATAGTTTCTTTGCATGTCCAACATTGTCTTTGTTTCCAGGTACAAACAGTAGATTCATAGGCACTTCTTCTCTGGAAGTTGTCTTTATCTGGTCTCTGATGTTCCTATACAATTTTGTCACACAATTAAAATCACAAGTTCCATTTGGGAGGGGAGAGGGTCCAAGGGGAAAAGAAGCTCGCAGATAGAAGGTGAATACGCATAGTCTTCTGATGTTCAATGGCAAAATTGTTGTGTCTCGGATTATTTTAATGGATTTTTTACAAACCAGAAGATGTACGAGTAGAGCTTATTTGAGGAATGCCGTTAAGAATGAGACTCATCCCGGGGCGCCTGGGTGGCACAGCGGTTAAGCGTCTGCCTTCGGCTCAGGGCGTGATCCCGGCGTTCTGGGATTGAGCCCCACATCAGGTTCCTCTGCTATGAGCCTGCTTATTCCTCTCCCACTCCCCCTGCTTGTGTTCCCTCTCTCGCTGGCTGTCTCTATCTGTCGAATAAATAAAAAAAAATTAAAAAAAAATAAAATAAAATGCCTTTAAAAAAAAAAAAGAATGAGACTCATCCCTTTCAAGTAAGAATGTAATTTATGACTAACATCTTTACTACTTAAAAAATGATTCGATGGTTATGTGGTTCCAGCTCCAACATGTAAAGAGCTTAGAAGATAACACTTCCAACCTGACAATTAGAAGCAGTTGAACAAACTAAAACTCAACAAATTTTCTTGGCTCTATCAGAGAACTAAGGTCACAGGACAAACTGCTACCCCCAAATGTAAAAAGACGGATGAAAAGACAGATGAATTTAGAGTCACTGCTGAAATCTGCTGCTTCTATCCAACGCAGAAGCCCGTGGAGCCATACACTGATAGGTAATTTTAATGAATAGGTAATTCATCAGATGTTACTAGTAAATAGATGGTAATTTTGATGGCTTGTTAGAAGCTGATTATGGAATACTGTGGGAGATAGAAACATCTGGGATAGAAACAACATAGTGTTGGTGGAGGGCGGGAGGGGGGCTCTGTACTTCAATGGGTTTTATCTCCAGAAAGCCATGACTTTCTCCTGGTGAAGAGCTAAGAAAGAGACCCTCCTGGCTCTGACTGAGAACAGGAAGCATAACCTTACAAAATATGCATAGAACATTCTCTATAACAGATGCTTATTTTCCATAGGAAATACTTTACCAGAGCCTCATCCCACCTGGGGCAAGGACATTTATACCACTCCTGTCCCTCTAGTCTTCTTAACTCGACTAAAGGAGGAAAAACAAGCTAAGGAACACTTGTCAAGTTCACAGCCCAGAGACAAAGACTCATGAAAAAGCAGATTTCATCATAAGATTATAGAACACTTCTCTTCCCATGCACCTTATAGCAATGCAATGATTTCCAGTATGAAAGAGTAGATTATAGTGGAAAGAGCTGCAAGATATGAAGACTCTCTCTGAGGAAGAGTACTTAAGGAAGCCCAAAGTAATGAAGGAACACACACACAAAAACACTCAGGAGGAATTTTTAAGCCTCTTACACCTACCACTGCAACAAACATTACATGCAGCCCAACTCCTAGCCAGATGACCATCAAGCCTCACACAAAGGGTCATTTACCTCAGTTTCTATTACCTGATCCACAATGCCCAGCTTTCAACAAAGAATTACGATGTATGATAAAAGGCAAAAACAAAAAACAAACGAACAAAAAACTACAGACAAAGCAAGTGACAGAAAAATAGTAGAAGCCAAGAATGGAAACAAGGAACAAATACAATGAGTGGAAAACAACTACAAGCATGGTCAATATTAATCCAACTATATAAAAAATCAATTTAAATAAGAATTGTCTAAATACAGCAATTAAAAGACAGATTGTTAGAGACCCAACTGTCTATAAGAAATTCATTTTTTTAAGAAACTAATTTTAAATACAAAAACTCAGAAAAGTTAGAGGTGTAGGGATGGAGAAAGTTATACCATGTTGACACTAACGAAAAATAGCTGGAGGGGATGTATTGATGTCAGAAAAGGCAGACTTCAGAATAGGGAAATTACCAGGGATAAAGAGGGCCTTAGATAATGATATAGGGTTCAATTCTCCAAGAAGACAAAACAATCCTAAATGTGTATCCATCGAATAACAGAGAATTAAAAAAGGCAAGCCAAAATTGATAAAAGAAGTAGACAAGAGAAATAGACACACTCACTGTGATAGTTGGGGACTTCAACACCTCTCTTTCAGTAGTTAATAGGTCAAGCAGGCAGAAAAATGCAGTTGACTTGAAAAGCCCATCAATCAACATGACCTAAATGACATTTATAGAATACTCTATCAGATAGAAGCAGAGAACACATTATTCTAAAGCTCACATGGAACATTCACCAAAACAGACCCCCTACTGGGCCATATAACATACCTCAACAAACTTAAAAGAATAGAAACCATACAAAGAATCATTTCAGAGTACAGGGGAATTCAACTTCAAATCAGTAACAGAAAAATAGCTGGGAAATCCTCGATATTTTGTAATTAAATAACACACTTCTAAATGGCACACAAGTCGAAGTCTCAAGTGAAAAATAAAAACATTTTGAACTAAGTGAAAATAAAAATACAACTTACTAAAATTGATAGGCTCCAGTGCTTCTTCAGGGAGCCGGGAAGTTCTGTTGATTTTGGATGGTCTTCCTCATGAGTCTGGAATCTGCCTGGAGGTGGGTTGATCTCAACTGGTTTCGGCTCAGCTAGGGACTTAGCTCTCTGTTCCACATGTCCTTCATCCTTTTCCAGGAACCAGTGGCTAGAACAGCCATTGGTTTTCATGGTAACAGCAGAAGGGCCGGAAAGCAAGGACATCTGTGCACGTGCTTCCCAAGCCTCAGCTTACATCAGCTATGCTCACATCCTGTTTGTCTCAGCAAGTCTTATGGCTGAAAGCAGAATCAAGAGGTAGGGAAGTACCTTCTACGCATGAAATTGGGAGTAGGGGAATGACTATTTTTGAGCAGTAATCTGTTACAATAATGGTGTTAAATTTAAAGGGTTGTGAGTATTGAATGAGATATTAATTGATGTCAATTATGTAAGCTCTTAGCATAGTAGCTGCCACAGAGTGAATGTACCATATTTTAAGCTGTTTTTATTATTGTGTTAGGCTCTAGAAGTAAGACAGACATCATCCTAGTTCCTACAGTGCTTATTAGAAAAATAGAGAATGACTATGTAATGACAGGAGGTGTCAGGGGCTGAGGGCAACGTTTTGGGGCACACTCGCCAGAGAAAGATTCATCCTGCATGCAAGACTAACAGCACTGGTGACTGACATTCATGAATAAGTCAAATTACAAATTACTCCACGTTACAACCTTTGAGACTGAAAATAAACTTAAACAATGAAGCAATCGAATGCCGTGGGTTTACCATATCACATTAGCCTTTTATCCAATCTCAGTCATTTTTAAAACAATGAAAACCTTCTATGGTTTATAGCTTCCAAGTTGCTAAATTCCAGGTGGCTAAACTTTACTGAACTCTTACAAGGAGTCAGGCACAGTTCTAAACATTTCATGCTTATTGAAGACCCACATCTTTAAAACATGGTAATACTATTATTTCTACGGGAAAAACTGAGGCACAAACAAGTTAAGTGACTTGCCACAGTCACACTGCTAGTAAGTGGAGTAGCAGGATTTCACCCCAGGAACTCTGGCTCCAAGTCCATGCTTTTGACCCTCCACCCTCTTCCATGCTTTCACATGTGTCATCCCATTTAATGCCCAACCCATTCATTCACCTGAAGAACACTGATGGAACATTGATTATGCTCTAGGCACAGAGCCAGGTGCTGCAGGACATGAGAAAAGTGCAAGGTACAGAGCCTGCTTCACCCTCCAGAAAAGGAGAGATACTTTATTTTAAAAAAATCAGGGTTCAGGCCCTGATCAGTGAGAGACCTTGTGCCTGGGCAGGAGGGAAGAGGGTGACGTAGGGAACCACACACCAGTAGAATGGTATTGGGAAGCAAAGGAAATACCAGGAAAGACCAGGAATTTGAAATCTAACAAACCTAGCTCCACCACTGCATGACCTTGGAAGTGTTATTTGAATCTTAGTAAACTGGTGATTATCACATCTACTCAGTAGGTTGTTGTAGGATTAAAAGAAGGAATATGTGTCATGCTCTTAGCTTAATATTTCGCACATAGTGAATATTCAATTAATACAAGGTCTCTCCCTTCTTTTGCTTCCTATGCCTCTCATCCCCCAACTCCACCCCAGTCTTGATTCATCTTTATAAACTGGTTTTGTGTCCCTGTTCCAAAGACATGTAATTTTAGGAAGTTCTAATAACCATTCTAAATTCTTTCCAATTGGTTTAAAACCGTGGGATGTCACTTTTGTGCTGGAAATATCACACACCTCTCTGGGAACAATCTCTTCCCATTTTTGATGAACTGATAATATCTAAAGAAATATTCAAATTTTCCCATTGACTGAAATGAAATGCTCTTTTTCTGAAAAAGCATGAAGAATAAAGCAATCGATAAACAATCCTAACCTTTAAAGAATAGCATATAGTCACTTGTCAGAAACAAAAACAGTGACCACTCAAAATTTAGCAATGAGTTTTGAGCAAAGGGATTAAAATACATGCAAATTATCTAACCAGGTTAACACAAGCTAATAATATAAATTGCAAGATTCTGATGCCAGATATAAAATGTCTGGAAACATAGGGAAAACTATATTATCAGAAAATCCTAAGGACCCAGGCAAACACTTGAATTTTTCTGCAACTTTGTGCCTAGAGTACTTGAAGAATTTGAAGCAAACAGAACATCGTATGAGAAATCTTTTATTTTATATAGTGATTTCAGAAGCAGTGGTTTTTGTCATAGCAGAATTTGACCTATAAATTAAGGAAATTATAATGTACAGAGGTAATTGCCAAACCTTTTAAACCAGTGATACGTTTCTTTAAACAGAATTTTATGTGGAAGACCTGTATACATAACAGGTGAGAGTGAGAACATAGACTCCATCCAGTCCAGGAACATGGTTCTCTCTCCCATCTCTGACCACTACGGAGACTCTGAGTGCCCCACCCCCACAACAGCTCATAGGGCTCCAGGATCCACAAGAAAACCACTGCTGATTTACTTGTCGTTCTTCTAAATTGCATATTATACCCAATCAATGTGTCATTAAATAAATTTTAATGAGTCTCTGCTATTTTTTTAATCTTTCACATGGAATAAAACAGAAGACATAGCCTGAGTGATCTGAAGAAGAGTGCACCCGAGCAAGATAAAGTATTGCTTTTAAAATATTTATTTCAGATACATATGAATATATATTCCTTGGTATGTTGCGTCATAATGTAAAACGATTCCCGTCTCAGTCAAGAGAAGTCTACCTACTACGTGAGGTTGAGAAACCTCATGAAAATGATAACATTTTGGTAAAATGGTTCTGCGATGACAACTCTATATAAAATATAATGGAACTCTTTTTAGAAAAAAAATTACGATTGAACACATGTATAGGCCAATCAGAAGAAAGAGTTTTTGTTAGCAACAAAAAGAACTAGCTGAGTCAAAAAAGCAGTATGTTTTAATTTTTTATCATTTATTAATTTTTTTAAAGATTTTATTTATTTATTTGACAGAGAGACAGCCAGCAAGAGAGGGAACACAAGCAGGGGGAATGGGAGAGGAAGAAGCAGGCTCCCAGCATGGAAGCCTGACATGGGGCTCGATCCCAGGTCCCTGGGATCAAGCCCTGAGCCGCAGGCATACGNTGACAGAGAGACAGCCAGCAAGAGAGGGAACACAAGCAGGGGGAATGGGAGAGGAAGAAGCAGGCTCCCAGCGTGGAAGCCTGACATGGGGCTCGATCCCAGGTCCCTGGGATCAAGCCCTGAGCCGCAGGCATACGCCTAATGACTGAGCCACCCAGGCGCCCCTCATTTATTAATTTTAAGTGCCATGCTAAAATGTTTTCCGGTCTAACAAAAAATGTTTGAATTTCAAACCTAAGATTGCTGAAGACTCTGGCCTGCCTCACGCCCTCTGTCATAGTTGCTAAGTCCTTTGTAAATCAGGGAGGGATGCGCATGTAAAAGTATTTCAGATACTTCAAATGGAAAACGTGGCAATAACAATAACTTAGTTAATCCATGGAGTTGGTGATGCCGTTTCTTTTAAAGACATGGCAGATATGTTCATCTCAGGATCATTCCTGTGTTTATTTTCATAGTAACAGGGATCCAAATGTCAGCTGGTCTTTTTTCACATGGAGTATAGGGTCTTGGGTTGGTTGAGCCCCTAACTGGTGGGTTTCCAATAGAAGGAAGCTGTACTGTTTTCTGAAAATGATTCGTTTCATCATCTGACCAGTTCTCCTTGTGGTTCAAGATGTTTTAGAGTTTTCAACAAGCAGCATATTCTGAAGATTGCTTAAAGTATTTCCTCTGATCCATAGGCTTTTAGTGGTTCACCCCAAACCCATCATATGGCACTGTGACTAGTGAGTGGTACTAATGAATGCAGAGAAGTAATGCTAAGAGGGCTGCTTAATGGACAAGTCTTCCTCACCCTCAGCCCTAAATCTGATTCATAAGTGTCTAACAAACCTGTCCAGGAGCTAGTTGAGATAATATGCCCATCATTAATATAATAGGAATTACAATAGCAACAATTATTAATATTGTAATGTCTGATCACTACCAAATATAGGACAACTGAGTCCCAACGTAATTTCCTTCTCTTCCTATAATTTATAATATGGAATTCAGCTTTGGTAATCAACAAATTCATTCAACAAGTATGTATTTGGTACTGACTATATGTAAGACAATAAACTAGAGGCAGCTGGTTATCCAAACACAAGTAAGGCACCACTTCGACTTCAAGAATATTTGAATTTGGTATTGAGAATAAAACATTTCGGGGCACCTGGCTGGCTCAGTCAGTAGAGCATGCGACTCTTGATCTTGGGGTTATAGGTTAGAGCCCCACGTTGCATGCAGAAATTACTTAAAAATAAAAATAATAAAAAAATTAAGAGAACACAACTTTGAAATCACCACTAACAGTAACAATAGTCAATACTTATTAGGGAACTTCTATTTGCCAGGCACCGTTCTAAAATTTTTAACTTCATATTTTAGAGCATGGCCTGGCATATACATTACTCAATAAGCATAGTTGTTGATCTTTTCCTCGTAGAATTTATCTCTCAGTGAGAGAAGCAAAGAAGCAAATGCATGAAGAACTGATAAGTTTAATGGCACAACAGATATGGTAACAAAGAGAAGAAGGTTTCATCTTTGGGTACCATAATATCAACTGCGAGACTGGCCAGGACAGGGTAGCTGCAAAGGGAAAAGCATTTTGCAACCATTCCTTCTGGAACCCCACAGCTATGTGGGTGATATGCTTTCCAAATCCAAAGACACACTCTGTCATCTAGGTAGGGTAGAGAAGGCCCCTAGGAATTTGGCTCAAGATTCACGTAAAACTCAGGTTTTCTTTTGGTGAGATCTTGGGTTTTATTTAACTTCATTTTTCATAAAGTCTGAGGCATACAGTTGACTAAACCAGGAAGAATAGATCTGAAATACTGTTTCCTCTGCTACAAGGGTAGAGAAATAACTGGATTTCACAAATAGGTATGTGTTAGGAGATGCCCTTAGAGGAAGGAAAATTAATCTTGTTCCAGGGAGTTTGTGGGGTTGATTGGTGAGATGACAGGAGTTTTGAAGGATATTGAGTCTGGATTTACCATCCAAGAGCTTCAGGAACTTGAGGGTAGCATTGAGGAGCGATAAAACTGACATTCCTTTCATGTCATCATTTTTCTGCTCTTATGTCGTAAGTCCAGATCAGCTTATGTTCCATAGCACCATATAAAGACTGAGGAGGCCGGCTCATGTCTGATTCTCTAGAGTCAGCTATGGCCCCCACTGAAGATACAGCGGGATACTATGTATGTGTATAAATATGTATGGATAAAATGTCTGTTGTTTGTATCTCCCCCCCACACACGCACACACACACACAAAGTAGAATAGGGAAAGGTGGGAAACAAATAAGAGGTGAGACCAATACATTTAAATAAGGAGTAAGTAAGATAATAAGTGTAGAATTTCAATAGCTAAGAAAATCACTTTGTCCCTAATCCCTCCGTTACAGTATATAAGGATATTTTCTTAGAGCTGCAAGATATTGAAAGAAAATCATTTGTGGTTTCCCTCCAAATTAAATAAGGGAAAGATAGGAAATGCATGTCACAGGAAAATCCAGCATAAGCAGGATTTTCATTCATTTCATTTCATTTCATTTCATTTCATTTCATTTCATTTCATTTCATTTCATTTATTTCATTTCATTTCATTCATCTCATTTCCTTTCATTCATCTCTCATTCATTTGACTACAGTATGAATTAAACAAAGGCCCACGTGGAAGAAGGACTCATCTCCATCACATGAGTTTTACACTTAGTTTTGACTCTTTATGAGAGGCCTGTGTGGAGGCTCACAGACAACACATTTCCCATAGTAATATTTGGTATTGACTTCCGTCCTCTCTATTCAACTGAACTTTCTCCTGAAAGGTTACCAGTGACCTCATAATTGCTAAATCTCTTCCTCCATTCCTACCGTCTTGACCTCAGTGTTTCACCTAATGACGCGTCTGCCTCCTCTTTGGAACTCCCACTTCCTCTTTCTGCTTCGGGAATGTGCCATCAGCCTGACTGTCCTCTAAACTTTTGACTTTGTTATATATCCTGGCACGAAATACATGGCTGATATTTATTAATATCAGCAATCAATATCACAGTTTTATTAAACATTATCTCACTTGAGCCCCATGAAAATACTGAGATGAATGAAGCACAGAAATAATTATCTCCAAGTCTTACATTGTTTTTCCATCAGAAAGTGAAACTTTCTTTATGAATATGGTGTGGGTCATACAACAATGCAGTCCTTCTTATCTGCAACAGGGCCTAAATTTTCTAGTTTTGAAATTCCCACGTGTGTGTGTGTGTGTGTGTGTGAAGTTCAGATTTCTCAAGTTGTGAGCAAAGGGAAGAATTTTATTTTTTATTTTTTAATTTTTAATTTTATTTTTTTAGTAGGCTCCATGTCCAGCATGGAGCCCAATGCGGGGCTTGAACTCAAGACCCTGAGATCAAGACCTGAGCTGAGATCAAGAGTTGGACATTCAACTGACTTAGCCACCCAGGCGCCCCAGGAAAGAAATTTAAAAAAAAAAAGGAAAACAAGGCCTAAGCAAAGATCCAGGGGAGATTGAGGCAAGATTTTAGAAAACTGGAGAAACCTGTTTATAAGATGAACTACTTTTGCATATCCTGAGGACATTATCTCCGCGATCACTCTGGGATATTTAGGCCAATGCCTTTGCACACTTGCCTAAAATTGCTCAATGTTAAAAGGCACAGACAGTCGAGAGATAATAAAGCTATGGTTCCATCTTAGTACCGTATTGCAGAGGTCATATAAAGCCATTCCATTAGACATCATGTAGTTCAAGCCTGCATTCTAAGGATGAGAAGAGTCTGGCCCAGAGAAGTTAAGTGACCTATATAAGACCACCCAACAATTTATTTTCAGACAGGACTGGAACTTGGATCTAAAATGTGTACATTAGCGGGGCGCCTGGGTGACATAGGGGTTAAGCGTCTGCCTTCGGCTCAGGGCGTGATCCCGGCGTTCTGGGATCGAGCCCCACATCAGGCTCCTCCACTATGAGCCCGCTTCTTCCTCTCCCACTCCCCCTGCTTGTGTTCCCTCTTTCGCTGGCTGTCTCTATCTCTGTCAAATAAATAAATAAAATCTTTAAAAAAAAAATAAAATGTGTACATTAGTATTATTTCTCTTTTTCCATATTTGAGTTAAAGCATCAGGCTATCTGTTTGTAAAAATGTATTATTTGAGGCCCCTCCAAAACCAAATGAATCAGAATCTCTGGAAAGATAAGACCCAAGCGTCTACTTTTTCTGAAGCTGACCAAGTGATTTTCAAGGGCAGCCATGGGTGAGAACCTGCTTCGAGCCAGCCAAACAGCAAAACAGTAATAATTTACATAAATAAAGCCTTAGGGAGATGATGCATTGAAAGGTAGAGTATAATCTTATTTATGTGTCATTTTCCAAGTCAAATGTTACCAGTAGTACACAATACAATGAAAATACAGACTTTAATAGCTATTATTTTGCTGTTTTTGCTAGCCATTGTTTACCTGTTTGTGAGTGGGGCTCAACAAAGAAAACAGGATCGATCAAAAAACATTCCCAGGATTTTTGTCGCGTTCCATTCTGTCTTCTTGATATTTTTACCCCCAGGGTCTCCATAAAGGGTATTGAGACTTAAATTTAGAAAGCAATTCAGGTAACTTTGGGAGATTGAAAGACAAGAAAGTTTCAAGCTTAAATGTCTGTTGTGTATAGTTTTCCCATACCTGAGAAGAACATTAACATTCGAAACATCTAAAACCATGTAAATCCACATGTAATCCTGCAATGACCACACACGTGATCTAGCAGTCCAATGCCAAGTTCCTCAAAGGCTGATTTGTGACGGCATGAGACATAAAATGTTTGTTCAGTGACCAAACGTGAGATGATTATTGGATCGGTGATGTTATGGAAGTTAACATTTTCATGTAAAATGTTGAAGGAGTAGCAGCAGGGATGCAGCCCACGTACGATGGATTACAGGCAAGTAGGCGTTAGCTCGAGGTGAAATAGCAGTGCTCTAAATAGGGAGAGCTGCATTCCTAATTCATCATCCCTGCGTGTGTGATTAATGCTCTGTGGGCACGCACAAGGGACGGGAGGGGAGGCTTTGCTATTACTAGGGCACAGCTCCGGGCAAGTCCGAAGAGCAGCAACTTCAGAACCGGCCAGCTCCTCAGGTCAAGTAGTATCTGGATCTTCTTACATTCGGGGATTTCAGTGATTTTTCAGAGGATTCTGTTGACGGGATTCTCAGATGCCATTTTAATGTGACATTTTTAGACTGACATGTTTTTCATAGGCACAATGAACAATAAAGAGGTAAGATTGACAAGTGCTTTGGCACTGGAAGCTGGAAAATTGGCATCCGTGATTTTCTCCCCGTGTGTGTGTGTGTGTGTGTGTGTGTGTGTGTGTGTGTGTGTGATTTGCTCCATAATAGGAAAATAACAACATAAATGCTCTTCCTAATGAAAGGGCATGAAAACTATCCACAAAGGGACATGAATGCTCTTTGCAAGTAATCAGAGACTAGAGAAACCCCGAAACGTGGATTTTAATGAAAATATATGGCAAGCATGGCAGAGCAAACGCCGCACTTGCAGGGCATTGAACGTTACAGGTAGAACCAACGGAGCAGGGGGAGGAGTGAAGCGGGGCTCGCGTCAGGCTGTCTGACCTGAATCCTGTCTCTGTCGTTCATGACCTGAAGGGCCTTGCACTAATTTCTTAACATTTTTTGCCTGAGTCTCATCTGTAAAGTGGGAATAAAACATAGGGTTACTTTGAGGAATAAGTAAGCAAATGTATTTTAAGCTCCCGAGTGAGTTAAACATGTTAGGTATGAATATTAGTTGCTATTAATAGTAGTATTATTAGGCCGATCTCATTTAGATTTAAGAACAAATATCAACTACTTTCATGTTTAGTTCCGAATCCAAATTAAACCACAAACAGAAGATATTGTTTTTAGTGACTCTTCTCATCTAATCAGTTAATTAGCCATCCACACCATTCAGTCAACATTTAAATGTTATGGAAATTTTTAAATATGTTGGAATCACTTTGTTTTTTTAAGATTTTATTTTTAAGTAGTCTCTACACCAACGTGGGGCACGAACTCACAAGCTGGGGATTGAGAGCTGCATGCTCTAGTGACTGAGTCAGCCAGGGGCCCCAGAATCACTTTTATTTTAAGAAAAACCTCAAATTATCCAGTCACTCAATGAGAAAATGTAATTTACTGTTTAGTAGACTTGAAAGCATTCTCAATTTCTATTTTTTTCTACTTCTTTAATTATACACTGAAAGAAAAACAAGGGAACTTTCCATTTTTAATTTTTTTTAAAAAAGATTTTATTTCTTTATTTGAGAGAGAGAGAGAGCATGCAGGAGAGCACAAGTGGAGGGGAGGGGCAGATGGAGAGGGAGAAGCAGACGCCCGGCTATGTGGGCTCAATCCCAGACACTCTGGGACCCTGGGATCATGACCTGAGCTGAAGGCAGATGCTTAACCTACTGAGCCACCCAGGAGCCCCTCCATTTTGAATTCTTAAGCCACTTCTCAATGGATTAGTCCAGAGGAAAAAACCCTTTTTAAAAACTCTATGATAAAGGCTATTTAAATAAAAGAGAATATCACTACATTCGATATATATTTCTCCTTTTCTCTGTTTTATTTCTAAGTGGATTGAAAGTTCTTTGGATTCAGGGATGTAACTGTATATATATCTGTTGACCTTTATCAATGTAATACTGCCATAACAGAGACAATAAATGTTTGCTGAACAAATGAATAAATGAGACATGTGCCTAAATAGCATTGTATGCTGTTGATTTTTGGTCAGGGAGAAAAGCAAAACAGTCACTGTCCCAGGAGGTTATGGGGAAATAGGGGGCCCAGAATTTTGCTTGGAAATTTGTGTTTTATTTGTATTTTATAAGATATTAATTAATTAATTAATTAATTATTTTAAATTTTTTTTAAAGATTTTATTTTTATTTATGTGACAGAGAGGCAGCCAGCGAGAGAGGGAACACAGCAGGGGGAGTGGGAGAGGAAGAAGCAGGCTTCCCAGCGGAGCAGCCCGATGTGGGGCTCGATCCCGGAACACCGGGATCACGCCCTGAGCCGAAGGCAGACGCTTAACGACTGCGCTACCCAGGCGCCCCCTTACCTGGCAGGGGAGATACCGTGATCACGAAGATATTATTTAATTTAAACAAATATTTAAATAATTCTCATAAAAGGCAAAAATTCGTCGTTCAAATGGAACTTGTTAAAAAGGCCCCATAAGACTGCATTTAGAATAAAATCCGTTTTTTCTAAAGTTGGCATCCGACAGAACAGAATTCATGTTCAAGGTCTCATATTATTTTTTAAAAACATTTTATTTATTTGCTTATTTGAGAGTGAGAGAGAAAGAGAGAGACAGCAGGGGGAGGGGCAGAGGCAGAGGGAGAGAATCTCAAGGAGACTGTGCCCGGAGAGAGGAGCCAGACTCAGGGCTCCATCCCTGACCCTGAGATCATGCCCTGAGCCCAAATCAGCAATGCTCAACCGACTGGGCCACCAGGCAGGTCTTATATTTCAATATTAAATTTAGCAGTCTGATCTTGGACACTTACCCAGATTTGTCAGTGCCTTCCCCGTAGAAGAGCAATTCAATACCATCCCGTCTCCGTGGTTCTTGCGAAGTTCTTGCTAATAAAGCCTTTAAACATTGTGTGTCACATAAAAGCCAATTCACCAAAGTAGGCATGCTTAGCTGTCCGTTTGAAAAGCAGTGATTTCAGAGCAAACAAGTGCCAGCTGCAGTCCCCAGGAGCGCTAACTTGAGGGAAAGAGCAAGCGATGAAAGAACTGCAGAGTTTCTCAGTTCTCCTCTGAGGCTAGATACTGGCTCTCTGGTCAGGCCCAGGGCCACTCTGGTGGAGGTCAGCAGTGCTGAGACCAGTTTGGGCCTATATGCGTATGCCACCAGTCCAGGTACCTCACTTCTAAAAGGACCTCCTTTTAATGTAGAAACATTATTTTTACAGCATATCGCCCCCCCCCCATCGTGGTTAGTTATGTATTGAATTCAAGGTAAATTTAAAATGAATATATTTTAATCATCACAATAAAGGCTCAATATATTAAAACAGCACTAGATATTATAGCACTAGATAGATCCATTATATATTATATTATATATATTTATATTTATATTATATATTATATATTAATTATAGATAGATATATTTATATTTAGACTTACTAACCCCTTAAAAAAATAATTGCAATGCCATGCTGCTTTGATTGGGAATTGCTGATCTGACTGATGTCTCTAAATCACTTCCTAGCTAAGAAATTCCCTATGACTTGATTATTGTCTTCTCAAACTGTCCTATCTTCAACCATGCTTGGTGACTTTAAGAGGAATTATGATTGTACTCCATACTATGTATATATATTTAAATGAACGATTAATGAAAATTGTTCCCAATTATTAAAAAAAAAGAAGACTGTTTTGCGGAGGCAGTGGCAAATATTCCCTGATGTGTCATGATGGAGTCATTCTCAAAAAGGAATGGCTAGAAAATTGAGTAAACATAGAACCAATAAAGAGAAGATTTCTTCACACCATGTGAAATCAGCACATAGGAGAGCACACTGCCATGGAAAATTTTGGGATAAGCACAAGGATTTTTTTGTGATGATATCTCATGCTTGCAAGGCATCAGCTACAAAGTGAAAAAATTCCTCCCCACATATCAATACCACGAAGCTGACTGTTGCAGCCTGACCCCATTCTCCTCAGCGCCTTCCCACCCCATCCTTCTTTTGAGCACAGAGCACAACACTATATTTGATGAAACAGGACACTAATCAGGACTAAAAAGATTCTTCTTCCTGTCACTACCTGCAAATAACTGACAGCATCTCTGTGCAGAATAAGGAGTCATTTCCAGGTGACACCCCATTTTTAGGAATTCTGTGTTAGTTTTTGAGACCCTTGAGCTCTTTCTTTTTCCCAGCGCTATCTGTTAAAAAAAAAAAAAGGCATTACGTAGCCAGCAGTGGGTCCCTTTTCCAAATTCGAATTTACCAAACTAATGATCCCTAACAATGCTCCATAAAGCTAACCCCATGGTCAGGATCATCTTTCCACTAGTTCTTTTACAAAAGAGCAGCTAAGTGAGAAGTCACTTACTGCCTGTTTTCTTGGTAGATTCAGAAGTTAGACTTAGGAGCTCAAAATCCTATCTCTGACCTACCGTTCATTAATTCACTTAACTCATGAAAACTGGCCAAGTACCATCATCCCATGCATTGGTGTTTATGTACAATATAAGTATTTTTAATGCATGCAAGCTCTGTGCTAGGCACTGTGGTAAGCACTTTCATTATCTTCCTATGAGTGAGATACTATTATTATCCATATTTTACATATGAGGAAACCGCAAGAGATGAAATATGTGTCCAAGGGTTCACACGCAGACAAGTCTAGATGCGAAACCCATCATCTTCGCCACGGAGGAGGGAAGGATGAAGTAGTTTCCACAGTGAGACTTCTGGACACTACCAGGCACCCCTTGGGGGGAGGAAGAAAAAGAATAAGATAAACAAACAAACCAAAAAAAGGAAAGAATTAACAAGAAGAAAACAATTAAAACATAGAACGGTAAGGAGCTATCATCATCCGGCAGAGTCTACTTTCAAATGTGTTTTCATTACTGCGAAATTCACTCACTTCTTACGTCCTACAGGGAATACAAGAAAAAGTAAGACAATTTATGTATTCCTACAGATCTGAACATAAGGCTTACAAACAAGAAAACACACACACACACAAAACAATAGAGAGTGGTTTCATCACATGTGAAGTACCAAATCTAGAATTCTATGAGCCTAGCGGGCAGAGAAACAATGAAAGCTTTAAGAGGTCAGAGAGAAAAGAGATCCCTGTGGGCTCAACAAATCCAGGCCCTTAGGGAGTAACAGCAGAAGGAGAAAGATCTGACTAGCTCCAGTAAAAAGTGGCCATTGCCCCATCAGCAAAGGCAGGAAAGCGGGAGTAAGCAATAGCATTGAGAGTTTTCTAGCCTGGCTGAGGTGAGACGATTTGTCTGGTGAACTAGGGGGAGCCGAGGTTGAAAAGACTGGTTTGGTCCACATCTTGGCAGGCCTTATTTAAAAGGCAAAGGCCGTCATGGAAAGATTTTGTACGGGGGGGAAAGAGGATTATGGCAACATTCCGGAAACAAAATCAAAAGCAGCAGGCTGGTAGATGGCAAACAGGACAGAGAAAAATAATAATTGAGGGCTTTTCCTCACGACTAGACTTTGAAGCCATACATGCGTGCACCAAGCTGGACGCAGAGCGGCTGGGGAGGAAGGTGTAGATGGGAAAGACACACTTCAAGTGTGACCACATGTCCCTCACACGCACGGCTCTCCAAAACCACCTTCTGGAATCCCAACCGTGGCTGGTAGACGGACTGATTCAAGTTAGGCCTGTCACCCCGAGCAACTAAAACCACCCACTCCAGGGCAGATGACCCCACAAAGCAAATCGATCCGTTTGGTCCACGCTCCCCACCTCATTCCGCAGAAGTCGGAGACGGAGATGGAAAAGTTTGGGGAGTAGTCCCCGGCTCACCAGAAGGGCATTTTTTCATACTTCAAGCACCCTCAGGTGTTCAGAAAGGGAGGATGACATCCGGGCAGTCTCTGGCCACTCCTCCCCCGGGGCCGATTATGAAACTCTGGGCTCTTTGTACCTCGCCCGCTAGTGTGTCCCCTGGGCCCGAGGCCCCTCCCCGGAGCTATAAAGGTCGCAGCGCCCGGCCGTGGAGCTCACTCGCCGGACACACCAGGTGCCAGAGGGACGCGGCCGTCGCGTGGCCCCGCCAGGCTCTCCGCCGCGCTCCAGCCGCCGCCCCGCAGCCCCGTAGCCCCGCGGGTTCCCGCTCGGCCGC